>NC_073259.2:41766893-42069924 GCF_029289425.2 Pan paniscus | reverse complement strand
GAAGACCTCACTGAGAGGTGCGGAAGGCAGCCTCCCGCCATTGTTCTCACCAGTCTTCCCTTCCCCCCTTCCCCCTCCCTTCCAGCCCCCAACACCCCGTCCCCACTGTTTCTCCCTTTATAATGCAAAGGAGCTTCCCTCTGATTCCTCGTCACAGCCTGCCCTGCAGACCTTAGGTGCTGGCCTGGCCTCCAGACAGGCTTATCCAGGCATTTCCCCACAAATAGGGCCTCCACCGCTAACTGCGCAGGCAGTCTCTGCTTGGCTGAGCAGGTGAACAACAGGAGCCACCTCTCTCAGGGGAGCAAACACCATGCAGCTGGCAGGCCTGGATTTGGGACTGGCTCCACCAGCCATTGCTATTGAGCCCTCAGGCAGATTTGGCCATTCCTCCGAGCTTCAGTTTCCCCATCTGTAAAACAGGGATGGTGTTAAGTCCCTTGTGGGGGGCTGTTCTCCCTCTGGGAGTGTTGGTAGTGGAGACTGTGCCAGGAAGACATGCAGGTGGACACAGTGCTCAGGTGCCAGCCAGGTGGCCCTGGGGGAAGGCAGTGGCATTTCATTGGTAGCTCCTGGGACATGAGCTCATCTATAGACTTGTCTGTTGCATTAGAGACTCAAAACAACAGTGGTTTAAACAACATGGAAGCTTGGACTTCTCTCACATAATAGTCTTGGCAGGAGGCTTTCAGGGCTGGAACAGCAGCTGCACAGGGCCAATGCCTCAGGCTCTTTCCGTCTGGTTGCTCTGAAGGCTGATGGACAAGTTTGATCTGAGATGGCCAGCCACCACCTCCTCTGTGTTCTAGCCAGAGAGAGGGGACGAGGCAGGGAGAGGGTGTCCCCAGCTTATCACTTCTACTCCCCTCTTGTTGCTCAGGACTCAGCTGTGTGACTCTCCCAGTCTCCAGGGGTGCCAGGAAGCACCACAGGCAGCCATGTGCCCAACTACAATTAGGGCTCCATGACTTCTACAGAAGCTAGGGGACAAAAGAAGTGTCTGCCACTTCTTTTGATTGAGGGACCTGCCTGGATCATCCACCCACCCACCCTTTCCAGTCACCTCAGCTGTTGAGGGTGGGGCAGGGGCTGAATTACAGAGATAGAAAGATTGTGTCCCTGTTCTCAAGGGACAACCAGTCTCTGGACTTAAGGGACAACCAGTTCCTCGGCAAACAAAAGTGGGTGGAGGGTGTTTGGAGCAGGGCTTTGAAGGACTGAACTCTCCAGCCAGCTGCCGGGTACTCCGAGTTCTGGCCCTGACCAGACCCTCTGCCCTGGGAGAGTGTGTCCTTGGACCACGCTGGCCTCTCTTCTGGAGGACTCTGCATCCCTGAGGTTGTTGGCGTGGTGTCCTCTGTGCTGGTCAACAGTCACATGAAGTATGCTTTCCTTTTGCTGCAAAAGTGATTTTTCAGGCCATAGCCAATCCATCGCATCCCTCAGCGTTCCTTACAGGAAGGCCCAAGTGAGCAAATTTTATGAGAATGTATTGTAAGGGGAAAACTTTGTCCCTGCAGAGCAAACAGTCTGCTTCCTGCAGATAGTAATGGATCAGATTTCTTCTTCCCCTTGGCTGCCTCGAGATGTAATCATGGCATCTGTTGCCGCTCAGGTCTGCCTTTTACAGTCTCTGTTTTCTGTGGCCTAGCATTTTACATCTTTGAAGGATGTTGCCTCCTACATTCTCAATCTATCATTACGGATAAAATAGAAAATGAGGGAAGAAGCAGACCTGGTGGCCACGAGGGGTGGTACCATTGCTGTGCTTGAGTATCGGCATTGTCTGTAGTCTCCCAGCAGCTGGGGCAGAAAGGGAGGGTTCACAAGACTTTCTCCGCAAGAAGGAAGCAGAGCAATGTTGTGAGAGAAGCGAGGCAGCAAGCCCTGAGCTTGTGGTAGAGGCCCCTGCAGCAGTTCCGGGTGCAGAGAGACAGGGAATCTGGGCACTGATTGAAGTGCCACCAATCAGAAGCTGTGTGACCCTGGGGGAGTCACTTAACCTCTCTGTGCATCAGCATAGTAATAGTAACTGCTATATGGGTGTTGGAAGGGTTGGATGTTTAAATTAATGCACGCAAAGGGTGAGAATAGAGGTTGGCACTTAGTAAGTGCTCAATAAATGTGAGCTTGCATTATGCTTGTTATGGATGGAGGAAGGACTAGGGGAGGGGTGAGTATTATGGAGACTTCTAGCTCCATAAGTGTTGATACAGTGTTGATAAGGATTTGGAAACACAACAAAACCTAGAAGGCAGAGTGTGGGGGTAGTAAGCTGTGTTTTGTCTCACTGAAGGTGGAGATTGGGATTCACAGGAATGGAGGAATTCAGGGTGGGGGCTCAGCTGCTTGGCACGGGCATGTCTAAGGTCATCCTCACTGTGAGCAGAGGGGCATCCCTGGGGACCTTCTCGATCCCTTTTGAGGCAGGTCTGAATTGAGTATATGCTGACTCTCTGGTTTTGAGAGCCTGGGGCAACCTTGATTGAGGGTGGGCCCAGGCCCATAAGAAGGTAGCCTGGCCCTTCCACGTGAGGACACACTGGCAACGGGACAGTTTCTTCAGAAATGGTCCCAGAGGATTTTAGGGAGGGCCTGGCAAAGGCCAGATCTCCTCTTAACCACCTGTGACTGTTGGACTGTTATTATTTGGACGTGAGATGCAAGCAGGAGCTCTAAAGATCAGAGACGCTGGGACCTCTGAGATCACGGGGGAAGGTGGGAGAGAGAGAGTGGGGAGACGATCAAGAGAAGCTGAGAGGAAGGAACACCAGGAAAGATTTGAAGTGATGAATGTTTATTTTGATTGTGGTGATGGTATCACAGTGTATGCATATGTCCAAACTCGTCAAATTGCATACATTAAACATGTGCACATTTTTTTTTTGTGTATCAATTATTTCTCAGTAAAGCTATAAAAATGAACTGTTATACATCAGTAAGACAAAGATGGACAGCCCACTAGGAAAGTCTGAGAGATTTGAACAGGCACATTACAAAGGATAATATCCAAATAACCAATAAGGATGAGAAGTTGTTCACCCTCACCAGTTACCAACGAAATACAAAATAAAATCACAATGAGGCTGGGTGTGGTGGCTCATGCCTGTAATCCCAGCACTTTGGGAGGCCGAGGTGGGTGAATCACTTGAGGGCAGGGTTGGCCAACATGGTGAAACCCCGTATCTACTAAAAATACAAAAATTAGCCAAGGGTGGTAGTGGGCTCCTGTAATCCCAGCTACTCAGGAGGCTGAGGCAGGAGAATCACTTGAAACTGGGAGGCAGAGGTTGCAGTGAGCTGAGATTGCGCCACTGCATTCCAGCTTGGGTGACAGAGCAACACTCTGTCTCAAAACAAAAACAACAACAAAAACAACAAACAAACAAACACAACCCCCACAATGAGATAGCTAGCTCTACATTTCCATCAGCATGGCTAAAACAAAAAAGACTGAATTGATAAGGATTTGGAGAAACAGAATTTCTCATACATTGCTGAGGGTTGCACAAATTGGTAGATATACTTTGGAAACTATTTTGACATTAAATATCAAAGATGAAGATTATCATATCCTATATCCTAGGCTTATGCCCAACAGCAATGCGTGCATATGAGCACCAAGAGATATGGTCAAGGATGTTCATAGTAACTTTATTTGTAATATCCAAAATGGAAACAACCCAAGTGCCCATCAACAGTAAAATGTATACAGAAGGCCAGGCGCGGTGGCTCATGCCCGTAATCCCAGCACTTTGGGAGGCTGAGGCGGGCAGATCACGAGGTCAGGAGATCGAGACCATCCTGGTTAACATGGTGAAACCCCGTCTCTACTAAAAATACAAAAAATGAGCCGGGCATGGTGGTGGTTGCCTGTAGTTCCAGCTACTCGGGAGGCTGAGGCAGGAGAATGGTGTAAGCCCAGGAGGCGGAGCTTGCAGTGAGCCAAGATCACACCACTGCACTCCAGCCTGGGCGACAGAGTGAGACTCTGTCTCAAAAAAAAAAAAAAAAAAATGTGGCTGGGCGTGGTGGCTCACGCCTGTAATCCCAGCGCTTTGGGAGGCTGAAGTGGGTGGATCACCTCAGGTCAGGAGTTCGAGACCAGCCTGACCAACATGGAGAAACCCCATTTCTACTAAAAATACAAAAGTAGCCGGGCATAGTGGCACATGCCTGTAATCCCAGCGACTCGGGAGTCTCAGGCAGGAGAATTGCTTGAACCTGGGAGGCAGATGTTGCGGTGAGCCGAGATTGTGCCATTGCACTCCAGCCTGGGCGACAAGAGCAAAACTCCACCTCAAAAAAAAAAAAAAAAGTATATATAAATTATGGTGTATTTAGACAATGGAATTCTACACAGCAATGAGAATTTATGAATTACCTGCAATGCATGCAAAGGGTGAGAATAGAGCCTGGTACTTAGTAAGTGCTCAATAAATATGAGCTTGCATTATGCTTGTTATAGATGGGGAGGATGAGCAAGTATTATGAAGACCTCTAGCTCCATAAGCGTTGATACAGTGTTGATAAGGATTTGGAGACATTTAACAAGATGAATAACAGAAACCAGACATGAAAGAAAAAATATTGTATGATTCTAGTTAGATTAAGTTCAAAATCAGGCAGAACTAAACTATAACATTAGAAATTTCTAGTGTAGTAGGCCAGGCACAGTGGCTCAAGCCTGTAATCCCAGCACTTTGGGAGGCTGAGGTGGGTGGATCACTTGAGGCCAGGAGTTTGAGACCAGCCTGACCAACATGGTGAAACCCCATCTCTACTAAAAATACAAAAATTAGCCAGGCATGGTGGCGCACTCCTGTAATCCCAGCTACTCAGGAGGCCAAGGCACAAGAATCACTTGAACCCAGGGGATGGAGGTTGCTGTGAGCTGAGATCCTGCCACTGCACTCCAGCCTGGGTGACACAGCAAGAACCTGTCTCAAAAAAAAAAAAAAAAAAAAAAAAGAGAGAAATTTCTAGTGTGGAGATAGATGGGTAGGCATGAGAGAGGTTAGTGGGGTAGTAACAGTTCTCTTTCTTCACCTGTGTGGGGATTAAACAGGTATTTGCTTTGTTATGATTTATTGAGCACATTTAGTTTTTGTGAATGCATGTATATGTACATATATATTTTCTGTACGTGTATTATATACTTAATAAAAAAATTAAAAGTAAACAAATCATACACACACACACGCACACACACAAAAGAGAGAGGCTGAGAGGAGTTGCTCACTTCTTTTGGGGGAGGAGGATCTCTGCCATCTGGCATCCCACCAGGGGTCCTGGAAAGGAAGGAGCTGAATCTAAGTGCTGGATTTAGCCCACAGCCCTCGGCGTGCTGCTCACACACCTGCCCAGTTCCGACACAATGCCAATCACCTCCCTGGCTCCTACTGTGAGTCTCAGGTGGCCCTGCACAAATGCCTCTCTCCTCCAGCCTCTCTGCAAACATGCCCTGGAAGGCCACTTTCTCCCAGACAGCTCAGGAGCCCAGGCAGCCCGAGGCCTCCTCCCTGCCAGCTTCCCCTTTGCTGTCTGCCTCCAGCTGTGACTTCTGTGCTTCTTGGCCAGAACAGCCATTCAGCTGTTGGTTGGTTCATTGACTCTTTCATTTCTTCTTCTTCTTCTTCTTTTTTTTTTTTTTGAGACAGAGTCTTGCTCTGTCACCCAGGCTGGAGTGCAGTGGCATGATCTTGGCTCACTGCAAGCTCCACCTCCCAGGTTCACACCATTCTCCTGCCTCAGCCTCCCGAGTAGCTGGGACTACAGGCACCTGCCACCATGCCCAGCTAATTTTTTGTATTTTTAGTAGAGATGGGGTTTTATCATGTTAGCTAGGATGGTCTCGATCTCCTGACCTTGTGATCCGCCCACCTTGGCCTCCCAAAGTGCTGGGATTACAGGCATGAGCCACTGCACCTGGCCGCATTTCTTCTTTTAACAAAACTTTTATGAGCACAAATTATCTGTCAGACACTTTGTGAGGCACTGAGGGTACAATGATGAACAGTTCCTGCCCCCACAGGGCCTACAGTCTGGTAGGGTCCTACAGACATTAGTCGGCCAATCCCTCAAATGATGAAAAACTGCAACAAAGGCTACAAGGGAGAGGCAGAGACTTAGCCAGCAGCACAGGGAACTGGAAATGTGTCTGTGCGGAAGTGATGTGTGGCTTTAGTGGATCTGAGGTGGGAGGAGTTAACTGGAGAGTCAGCAGCGGATGGAAGAGCATTCTAGGCAGAGGGAACAGCATGTGCTGAGACTGCATGGTGGTGACAGGTGAGGGTGATGAGCACCACTGACAGAAAAAAAAAAAAAGCCAGAGAGGCTGGTGCAGTGAGGCTGGCTGGGGAGGAGCTTACTGATTTGGGAGCATGCTCCTGAGAGACACGGTTTCACCCCTTGGCGAGGACTCTGGGAGATGGGGTCAACTTACTACTAGGATGGAACCTAGAAGCCCAGAAGAGACGGATTGCACTAAGTGAAGTTGCAAGGCCAGCCTTGCTGTGGCAGAGTAGAGGAGGGGACTAAAAGGCTCTGGGAGTGGGGCATGCTGGAGGGGATACAGTATGTATGGCCAGGAGATTATCCTGATACTTTCTTAGGGCAGGACCAGAGCACACACCATTTACACACCAAGGCAAAAGAAATGGGCTGGAGAGAGGGGCACAGACCCCCTAAACATGTGGGGAGGCCCTCCTTCTCATGCCAGGCTGGTGGTAGGAGGGGCTTTTAGAGACCAGGCTCAGTGATTGCACAGGGATGGGGGGCGGTGAGGTGGCAGAGGATAGAGCCCTGTCCATAGACCCTGTCCATCATCTCTCGTGATGATTGTAATGAGCACAGGGTTGTAGCCAAGGAAACCTAACCTACAGAGCTAGGAGATGGTTAATAGAATACAGTGTTCCTAGGGGCAAGTTAGATGAGGAGCCAATCCAGAAACTACCCAACTTGTGCCATCAGGAGAAACCAAGGATGGATGACCATAAGACTGGGCACTTATGACCCTGTGTCTGGTTTCTGGACCTGGAAGCACAGGAAGAGAATGAAGAGGAGGTTTGGTCTCTATGAGGATGGAACTTGCAACACCACAACAGCCTTAACAGGATTGATATCCCCAGTCCTTTCCCAAAGGGACCTATGGCCATTTGCTTGGAGAAACTGTAGATGGGGGAAATGGGAGTAGCCAAACATTTGAGGCTTTTGGACGTGGAGCCTGAGTTGAGCTCGACACTCAGGAACAAGAAGCATCACCGTTAGAGTGATGTGTGGTGGTTTTAAAGCGTCTCCCTTCAAGAGAAGAGCTTAATTACCCTTCCCTTGAGGGTGGGTTGGACCTAGTGACTCACTTCTCAAGAATAGATTATGGCAGAAGGGAAGGTCTGTCACCTCCAACGCTAGATGAGGGGTTGGCACACTTTTGCTGAAAAGGGCCAGAGAGTAAATACTCTTGGCTTTGTAGGCGATATGGATTCTGTTGCAATTGATTACTCAACTGTGCCATTGTAGTGTGAAAGCAGCTGTAAACAATATGTAAAGGAATGGGTGTGACCAGATTTGGCCCAAGTTGGGTCAGATTTGGCCAGCAGGCTGGAGTTTGCCAACTCCTGGACTGGTTCATAAAAGGCATCCTGACTTCTTCTCTGTCCTCTCTTGTATCAGTCTTTTTGGAGGCAGCCAGCTGCCATATCATGAGGTGAAGTGAATAGCCCAAAGAGAGGTTCATGTGGGCAGGTGCAGGACCTGAGGCCTCTTGCTGGCAGTCACGTACATGAGCCGTCTTGGAAATGGATCCTCTGTCAAGTCTCACCAGCAGCTTAACTGCAACCTCATAAAAGACCCAGAGCTAGAACCAGCTGCTAAACCATGCCTAAATTTCTGACCCACATAAATTATGAGAGGATAAATGTTTTTGGTTCTAGGCTGCTAAGTTTTGGAGTTATTTGTTACACAGCAATAGATGACATATCGGGGAGCAAGTAGGGGCTGGGTAATAAGGTGTCCTAGCCAAGGTCTGGCTTACAATGGCTTAAAGTTAATCACATACTCCCAGTGGCCATTTCCTTGATCCTGAAATGTATAATTGGGATTAAGAGGGTGTGCAACCCCCACCTTAGGTCCTTAGCCTGTAGGCTAGGGCTATCAGAGTGGGAAAGGCCAAGTGGAAACCTCTGAAACTGCCCCTCCCCACCACCCTCAGCCAAGAGTGAAATCAAAACAATATTTCATCCTGGGGGAATGGCCATTAGTGCCATCCTCAATCTTGAAAAAATGCAGGAGTGGTGGTCCCCATCATATCTCCATTTAATTCCCCCACATGGTCTTAGCAGAAACCGGGCAGAATCTGGAGGGTGGAAGTAGACTACCACATACTTGACCAAGTAGAAGCCCGAATTGCAACTGCCATGCTGGATGTGGTGTCTTTGCTAGAGCAGATCAACACAGCCTCAGACACTTAATATACAAACATGGACTTGGCAGATGCATTCTTTTCTATTCCAATCAGAGAAGAGGATCATAACACAGTTCATATTCATATGAACTGGGCAGTAATATAATTTGCAGCTTTGCTCCAGGGTCATGTTAAATCTCCTGCACGCTGTCATATGATATGATAGTTTTGGTGTTTTTTTTTTTTTTTTTTTTTGAGATGGAGTCTCGCTCTGTGGCCCAGGCGGGAGCGCAGTGGCGCAATCTCGGCTCACTGCAAGCTCCGCCTCCTGGGTTCACGCCATTCTCCTGCCTCAGCCTCCCGAGTAGCTGGGACTACAGGCGCCCGCCATCACGCCCGGCTAATTTTTTTGTATTTTTAGTAGAGACGTGGTTTCACCGTGTTAGCCAGGATGGTCTCGATCTCCTGACCTCGTGATCCGCCCGCCTCGGCCTCCCAAAGTGCTGGGATTACAAGCGTGAGCCACCGCGCCCGGCCTGGTGTTTTTTTTTTTTTTTTTTTTTTTGACAGGGTCTTCTGTGCTCAGGCTGGAGTGCAGTGGCATGAACATGGCTCACTGTAGTCTCCACCTCCTGGGCTCAAGTGATCTTCTTGCCTTAGCCTCCCCAGTAGCTGTGACTACAGGCATGCACCATCACACCCGCTAATTTTTAAAAATTTTTATAGAGACGGGGTCTTGCCATATTGCCCTGGCTGGTCTTGAACTCCTGGGTTCAAGCAATCCATCTGCCTCAGCATCCCAAAGTGTTGGGATTAAAGGTGTGAGCCACCACACCCGGTCTGTCATATGAGTTTGAAGAGATCCAGATTCTCTGGACATCTGCAGATGTTTTATTGATCTGTCACATGGATGATATTGTGCTAATAGGGTCTGATGAGCAAGAAGTGGCTAGTACTCTGGAGGCAAGATACGTGTGCTTCTGACGGTGGGAGATAAACTCTACAACAATTGGCCAGGTGCGGTGGCTCACGCCTGTAATCCCAACATTTTGGGAGGCTGAGGTGGGCAGATCACTTGAGGTCTGGAGTTCAAGACCAGCCTGGCCAACAGGTCGAAACCCCGTCTCTACTAAAAATACAAAATTTAGCCAGGCGTGGTGGCGGACATCTGTAATCCCAGCTACTCAGGAGGCTGGTTCACTTGAACCAGGTAGGTGGAGGTTGCAGTGAGATGAGATTGCGCCATTGCACTCCAGCCTGGGTGACAGCATGAGATTCGGTCTCAACACAAACAAACAAACAAAAAAACGGTACCAAGATTCAGAGGACTATGAAATTGGTAAAACTTTCAGGGTCCAGTGATCAAGGTACATGGCAGGACATCCCTCCCAAAGTAAATGAAGGGGAGAAACGAGTCTTATTTGACATGTTAACTTTGAAATGTCCATGAGGCATTCCAGTGGAGATGTGAGTAGGCAGGTGGGGATAAGAGTCTGGAGCTCAGGGGAGACCTTTCACCCCATGTACCTCTCATCTGTGTTATCTGTATGTGCATGAAAATACCTATCAATTACTTATCACCATCAATTTATTGCCATTGTCTTTGATGCCTTCTAGTTTTTAGCATCTACCTCTCCTTCTGTACTTTCTTTTTTTGAGACAGAGTCTCGCTTTATTGCTCAGGCTGGAGCGCAGTGGCGCGATCTCAGTTCACTGCAACCTCCACCTCCCGGGTTCAAGCAATTCTCTGCTTCAGCCTCCCGAGTAGCTGGGATTACAGGTGCATGGCACCACACCCGGCTAATTTTTGTATTTTTAGTGGAGATGGAGTTTCACTATGTTGGCCAGGCTGGTCTCGAACGGCTGACCTCAGGTGATCCACCTGCCTCGGCCTCCCAAAGTGCTGGGATTACAGGCCACCATGCCCAACCCTCCTTCTGTAGTTTCTATTTCTTTTTTCTTTTTCTTTTTTTTTTTGAGACAGAGTCTCGCTCTGCTGCCCAGGCTAGTGACTAGTACTCTGGAGGCAAGATACGTGTGCTTCTGACGGTGGGAGATGCAGTGGCATGATCTCAGCTCACTGCAAGCTCCGCCTCCCGGGTTCACACCATACTCCTGCCTCAGCCTCCCGAGTTGCTGGGACTACAGGCGTCTGCCACCACGGCTGGCTAATTTTTTGTATTTTTAGTAGAGATGGAGTTTCACCATGTTGGACAGGATGGTCTTGATCTCTTGACCTCGTGATCCACTCACCTCGGCCTCCCAGAGAGCTGGGATTACAGGCATGAGCCACCGTGCCCGGCCATTTTTTTGTATTTTTTAAAGTAGAGATGGGATTTCACCGTGTTAGCCAGGATGGTCTCAATCTCCTGACCTCGTGATCCACCCACCTCGGCCTCCCAAAGTGCTGGGATTACAGGCATGAGCCACCGCGCCCGGCCTGTTCTTTCTATTTCTTATTTATTTCTACTTATCTCCTATGATCCATTGTACTTTGCTGAGTCAAGCTGGATGGTGTTCACAGTGCCACTCCTGAGACCCCAGGGCTCGAGTGAAGGTGGAAGAGAAAAGTCTCATCTCTACTGCATAGGTGAAAACTGGGAAGTGTGTCTTTAGGGACCCCAAGGTCCCCATTCTCTGGCTCCTTGCTGCCTTTTATTGCCTAATGGCAAATATTCTTCCTCTCTAACAGAACCTGGGCATAGGGGAGGCTGGCAGGGCCCTGGTCTCTGAGTTGATTTCTACTTCTGACCTTGTGGGAAAAGGTTCTCCCCTTTTTTGGGCCTAAGTCTGTCAAGTGTCAGACTGGGGCAGCTGGATCTGACGTCCTCTGTTACCCCTTCCAGCTCTGAAATTTTTAAAGACCTGCAACCATGGAATTCTTCTCCCAGAGATGTTTTCATTTTAAGGACAGTATTAGTCTACTGTGGCTGCTGTAACAAATTCCCACCAACTTGGTGGCTTAAAACAACAGAAATGGAGTCTCTCACAGCTCTGGATTCCAGAAGTCCCAAATTAAGATGTGTGTATGGCTGTGCTCCTTCTGAGGGCTCTCGGGGAGAACTTTCTGGCCTCCTCCAGCTTCTCATGGCTGCAGGCGTTCCTTGGCTTGTGGCTGCATCATTCTAAACTCTGCCTCCATCTTTCTATCACCTTTTCCTTCTCTATGTGTCCATGTCTTCTCCTGTCTCTTAATGACACTTGTCACTGGAATTAGGTCCTACCCAGACAACCTAGGATGATCTCGCCTAGAAATCCTTAACTTGATTACTACTGCAAAGACATTTCTATCAATTAAGATCAAATTCACAGGTTCTAGGATTGGGTGCATATATATATATTTTATTTATTTATTTATTTATTTATTTATTTATTTATTTTTATTTTATTATTATGTTTTTGAGATGGGGTCTCGCTCTGTCTCTCAGGCTGGAGTGCAGTGGTGTGATCTTGGCTCACTGCAACTTCTGCCTCCCAGGCTCAAACGATTCTCCTGCCTCAGCCTCCCGAATAACTGGGATTACTGGTGTCTGACACCACGCCTGGCTAATATTTGTGTTTTTAGTAGAGACAGCGTTTCAACATGTTGGCCAGGCTGGTCTCAACCTCCTGACCTCAGGTGATCTGCCTGCCTCAGCCTCCCAAAGTGCTGGGACTACAGGTGTGTGCCGCCACACCCAGCCCTTTTTGGAGCCACCATTCAATCCATTATAAGGACCAAAGTTTTGGATCTAAGCAAGGCATCTCTCATGGGTGGGGAGAATTTTTTTTGAGTGGGAGGAGAGGGCATGTGGGCTCCTAAAAATTCCACCTTGTAGAGTGCAGCTTTCCCATCTAGCTGCCTCTGGTCCTTTCAGATCTAAACTTCTAAGGGCGAGGGCTAAGCTTCTCTCCCTGCTTCTCCCCTCAGGGCCCAGTGGATGCTGTGCACACAAAGGTACTCAACGCATGCTGAACTGTCTGCCTCTCTCTGAGGGTGCTCAGTGGGCTGGAAGTAGCATGGGCTGCGGGACTGAGAAAGATGTTGAGAGAGGACTGTGGGTTGGTGGTGAGTGGAGCCAGGCAGGAAAGGGATGGGCACCCTTGGCTTTGGGCTGGTTAACTCCCATCTGCTCTGGCTGGGGGAGGGCCTGCCAAGTAAAACCCCTTGGCCTGGAGAGACTCACTGGCAGGACAGACCCATGGTGGGACTCCTTTCCTCCGCTGCTCACCTCCCCACACAGACCCACGGGTCTGCTCACTGGGCAGCTTCAGGGTTTCCCTGCCTCCAGTTGCTCCCTGCTCTGACCACACAGTACACAGCTGCAACACTGACTGGAGCACTCTCCTGCTCAAATACCACCCATGGTTCCCTGCTCTTGCTGGGTCAAGGCTAAACTCCTTCAAGGGCTGCTGTCATGGGGAACTCAGCTACTTCTCCAGCCTGAGAATACAGGATTCTTTTTCTAAAATCCTTCCCCTTCTGGCTGTTCCCCAAACCTCTCCCTGGATCCTCTCCCTCTGGGATTTTCCTGACACTGTTCCCTCCTTCTAGAGCGAGTGTCTTCCTTCCAGCAAATCAAACTCTAGCCATCTTTAAAGGCCCGGCTTTATGCCTTTCCCTCTGAGCAGCCTTTCTGGATTTCCTAAGGTGGAAGTGATCATTTCCCAAGATCTTCCCGAGGAGGAGGTGATCCCCCATGTCTCCCCTATGATGCCTCCCACTTTCTATCTTGTCTGTTGCTGTCTATGGGCAGGACTCATTTCCAACACAGAGGTCATGCTCTGTTGGAAGGAGACACGTCCACCTCACTCCTGGATTCCCAGCAGCTCACACAGGGCTTAGCATGTAGTAGGTGTTTACTAATTATTTTTCAAATGAATAAACTACCCCATGCAGCTCTGTACACTGAACTCCAGCAGCTCCACGGGCAGAGTTCTAAGGCTGGAGTTGCATGCAACTTCCTGATCTGCTCTCTGGGCTGATTTGATTTGCCGGTGGGTGGTGCAGAGCCACAAACTGAGCTTTCCCTGTGGGCTTCTCCTCCAGGGCTGTTTGTGGTTCCTTGTGGGTGCTCTGTTCAAATGCATGATACAGAGTTGGTCCGAAATGGAAAGTTTGTCTTAAAGAATTAATACACTTTAAACAATATATTTCATATCTATAAATATATGCAAAGTTTAATAAAATGAATATCTATGTGTCCACCACCCAGCTTAAGGAAGAGTGTTGCCAGCATAGTGGGTGGATACCCTCTCCTTTTCCGGGGTCCTGATAAGGTCACTGTTTCAAGTTTGCCTGACACCAGAAACAGGTACAACTTAGCTGCTCAGGGACTATATGAGTCCTTCTGCTAAACTACTGGGTTTCAGAACTCTTTTTTTTTTTTTTGTGGAGCGGAGCCCAGGTTGGAGTGCAGTGGGGCCCGGAGTGCAGTGGGGTGATCTTGGCTTACTGTAACCTCCGTCTCCTGGATTCAAGCGATTCTCCTGCCTCAGACTCCCGAGTAGTTGGGATTACCAGCATGCACCACCATGCCCGGCGTATTTGTATTTGTAGTAGAGACGAGGGGGTCTCACTATGTTGTCCAGGCTGGTCTTGAACTCCTGACCTCAAGTGATCCGCCTGCCTCAGCCTCCCAGAGTGTTGGGACTACAGGCCTGAGCCACTGTGCCTGGCCGGGTTTCAGAACTCTTAAAGTCACCTATGTTCATACCAAAAAGGAGATGGGACCCTTGAACAAACAACAGAGTTTTAGTGGCACCGCTCTGCAGCGGGCTGTCTTCTGACAAGTAACTTTAGGAAGCAGATCAAGTGTGCAGTTTTGAATGGCACCCCATAGTGGGGAGGTGAATGGCGCTGGGGATTCTGGGTCTCTGCCCCAGGGCCCGGTGCCACTGCATTGAAACCTCTGCAGTGTACGCTTCTGTCCCTAGATGGCACTGCTGTACTGTGCCCCTTCCCACCTGGTCCAGGTGTTCTGGGGAAAAGAGGCATTTTGTATTTTGGAGACAATGGAAGAGATAAATGCTTTAAATTGAAAAGTGGAACTCTGGCCCAAACTTCAAACCGGCAGAGCTAGGTGCTAATTTCAGCTGGCTGCTCCTCTGAGCATGGCTCCAGAGTTCACATTCTGATCCACTGACAGGATCTGCATGACTGGGTTGGTTGCATATGTGAAGTAAACAGAATAACAGAACCCGACCTATCTAGGGCTTTGGGAATAATGAAATTATTTGCTTTATATAAAGTGCTTAGAACAGTGCATATTACATGGTCATTGCTCAATAAAGTTCAATATTCTTTTCTTTATTCTTTTTTTTTTCTTGAGATGGAGTCTCGCTCTGTAGCCCAGGCTGGAGTGCAGTGGTGTGATCTCAGCCCACTGCAACCTCTGCCTTTTGGGTTGAAGCGATTCTCCCACCTCAGCCTCCTGACTAGCTGGGATTACAGACGTGTACCACCATGCCCGGCTAATTTTTGTATTTTTAGTAGAGATGGGGTTTCACCATGTTGGCCAGGCTGGTCTCAAACTCCTGACCTCAAGTGATCCACCCTCCTAGGCCTCCCAAAGTGCTGGGATTACAGGCGTGAGCCACTGCAACTGGCCTCTTTTCTTTTTTCATTTGCATTGTAGTGATCTATCTGAGAGAGTACCCTCTCTCCCCGAGGGCAGAGACCATAGCTGGCTGCTGATACCTGTGTCCCATGGGCCCAGAACAGAGGAAGTGCTTCAGAAGCTAGTTCTCTCTCCACCCTGCCCCTATCACATGGAGGAGGGGGTCGCTGCATTCCATGTGTCTTCCATGGAGACCAGGCAGGATCTCCTGCCTGGAGAGAGCTCGATGGGTGGGCAGATTTGCAATCTGAGCTGTTCAAGAATGGAAGGGGCTTCCTGGTGAGGAAGTAACTTACTGGGCACTGGCAGTGCACAAGCAGAGTGCACTTGCCACACAGGATGCTGCAGAGGAGACCCTGGTTTCAGGCTGGACTGAGCAGTGCTGTCCTATCTGGAGGTCCCCTCTGTGAGTGAAATGCTAATTCACTATTGCAGGAGCTGTCATGCTTCCTGAGGTTGTGAGAGAGATGGGAAGGGGTGGGAAGATCTGAGGGAATCAGGAGGAGAAGGTGCCCTGATTCCAGAGAGCAGGAGAAGGTAAGAGGCAGCTCTAGGCCTTTATCCTCCCTGTCAATATGTAGGAATGGTCGGGCTTCAATATTGGGTGGGGTGTAGGTGTCTGAGGGTGGGCCCTTGACTTTGGCAGGGCCTGTGGTCAGCTTCTGGGTGAAAGCTGCCATCCGTGGGCCCCTCGTCTCCCCATCATTCACCCTGCTCACTCTGTCTTCTTCTGATGGTCTCTGGATTCGTTTGAGTGGCTCCTCTGCCCTCGTGGTTGCCCAGACCAGACGCTTGGCCATCCCCTCCAATGCCTCCACTCCTCCTCCCCACCCCAGTCCAACAGGCCTACTGGGAGACAGAAAAGTGATTTCAAGAAAGTGTTAAGGTGATCTACTGGCCTCTGCCCTTGCCCCTGCAGCAGGGGTCCTGCTGAATCCTTAATCAGGTCATGTCACTTTGCTATGTGCCCCACTATGCTATGATGTGCATCTTCTGGTCTCAGTAAAGGAAAGCCAGGTCTTAATGTGAGCCTCTCAGGCTCTCAGCCCCCATCTCCCACAATGCTCTCTCCATCCATCACCCCTCCCACCCTCAACCACATGGCTGGCTCTCCCGCCTCCTTCAGGTCTTCAGAGACATTACCTTCTAGTGAAGCCTTCCCTGACCACACTATTTAAATGTATGATCCCTCCTCCTGCCCCTCCATTCCCCTCTCCTGCGTTATTTCTCTCCATAGCCGCTGCCGCCTAACATACTGTCTTTAAGACTGGCTGCATAACTTGTAGTCTCAATGCAAAATGAAAATGTGGGGACTTTCATTTAAAAATTATTAAGAACTCCCAGGCAGCAGAGCGGGACCCTGGGTGGCTGCCTGGGCTGCCTGCCCACACAGCGGCCCTCACAGTGTTCTTTTATTTTATGGTCCTTCTTCCTCACCCAGGAGGTAAGCCCTACTAGAGGAGGGATCTGGGCTTTGTCCACAGTAGTATTTTAGGATCTGCAGCATCTAGAATGAAGATGCTTTCTCACTTTTCTTAAAGTGAGAAAGGAAAGAGTCACATTAGAGGTCAGCACAGAGAAGGAGCACCTCACTCAGCCAGAGGGCGTGGGGAAAGGCTTCAGTGAGGACGCACGAGGCAGCCGGGTCTGGAAAGGTGGGCGCAGGGCTGGGGGAAGCCGGTTGGGGCCTAGGCAGCCTGTGGGCATGAGTGCAAGCATAGGGGTAAGAGAGTGCAGACCCCCAGGCTCTGCGGCTTCTCCATGGAGCAGTGCTGGGGATTCAGGCGTTACCCTGAAGGGTTGGGGTTGCATGTGCCTTGGTTCCAATCTACCTGTGTGACCTCAGTAGATGACTTAACCTCTCTGACCTTCAGTCTCCTCCTCAGTTGTCCTTATTATAGGGATAATATAGGGAATGGCATAGTCTAGAGCATACAGTAAAGTGTTGGGTACAGTAATGATAATATCTGGTGTATTTGGTGCGTTTGGTGTCTGGACTGGTGGAAGAGGCTGGAGGTCTGTGTAGCAGGTGTTTGGGGAGTAAGGAGGCTGGGAGACAGTGGATACGGTAGGCTCAGTGTCAGCCCTGCTTGCTTGAAGGGCTGCCAAGAGGGGACCCTTAGAGGTTAAGGAGATTGGGACCAGGGAATGAGGGAGACTTGTTTTTGAAGGCCTCTAAGATTCTGGCCTAAACAGTGTGGCCTCAGGGCCTGGGGCATGGTGTTTAGAGAGGGAAGAGTCGCTCCCCATCCCTCCTCCTCAGCATCCGGTCACAGACAACTGAGGCTTTGAGGGCTGAGGACTGAGCTGGCCATGGGTGGAGGATGGGTGCTCTCCAGAGCAGAGTTCTCATGCCACGGAGGCAGCAGTGTCTTCGCAGGGAAGCAGAGCACAGCCAGTGCAGGCTTGCTCCTGCTTATAGGGCAGTATTCCTGGGGCCCCGAAATTAACTGGAGGACTTTCTGAGGGACTACCTGAGGCCCTGCAGCACGCAGCTGAGGGCCAGGAGCCTCTCTGACTTGGGCATTGATGTCAAAGTGACCCCATGTTCACTCAGGCTGGTGACCTCCTTAGCAAAGTGCCTAGCACATAGTAAGTGCTCAATTAATGGGAGTTGATAGAACCTGTGTCCTCAGTGTGTGTCCTCAGGAGGGCTCTGCAGGGCACTGAGGCCCAGTGGAGAGAGGGTGGGCGGGTAATGACAAGCACAAGGGCAGGAAGGGACCTTAGCAGAGGCTTATCTGCACTAAGCCCATTTTGAGAAGAGAAGACTTGCACGAGCATGGGGCAGAGGCCAGACAGGGGGACAGTGGGCCATAAGGAATCTCCCCGCTTCCCTGCCATGTCCCTTGACTAGCCAGAGCTTCAGACGTGAGTGTCCCCCTCTTGCTGGCCTCCACCAGGAAGCTGCTCAGGGCCCTGAGACCCAACATGTCTGAGATGAGCTCTTCAGCCGCCTTCCCAGCCCCTTGGTCTCCCCAGCCAGCCAGTCCCAGAAACCTGAGAGTCGCATGAGATCCTTTCTTCATCTCCAGCCCCTGGCCCCTCCATCACTGAGCCCGAGGCAACATCTACACTTTGGCCACGCTGCCTGCCTCTGGCCACTGTGTTTTTGCTAGCGTGGTGCCAGGCCTGACCTCCTCTCTTCTCTTCCCCTGGGTCATGCCTTCTAATTTGGGCCTGGGTGCTCAGTAAGTTCTAGAAGCAGTGGGTGGCCAGGGGGTCTGGGGCACGGAGGACTCTTTTTTTCTGGTCTGGGGCCTGGATTGGGTCCTTGTCCCCTATGTGTCCCACACCTGTCAGCTGGGGGCGCTCCTGCCCCACAGAACCCCAGCATCCTGGCTCCAAGTGGGGGTGGGGAGCCTCTGGAGCCTCTCCCGGCAGCTGGGCCTGCTTGGCCTGCCCGGCAGGTCTGGGTGTGGGTGGAGGAGGCCAGGAGAGGGGTTTGGGAGGAGCACGTCTGTGTGTGGGTGCAGGCCTCGGGGTGTGGGGGTACAGGAGCTGGGTGGGTGTGTGCATGCAGCTTAGCTGTGTGTGTGTGTGTGTGTGTGTGTGTGTGTGGTGTGGGCAGAGTTCATGGTGTGGGTTCTGTGGAGCCTGGGGACCTCACGGTAGGATTCCTTGGACATAGGTGAAAGGCTGGGCCTGGCCCCGTTTGCCCTCCAGCTCCTTCCCCAGGGCTCCCCACCTCATCACCCACTCGAGGCAGATCTTCAGCAGGCTCCTTTGGAGGGCGAGCTTTGAGGTGTAATCCCTACTCTTCACCTTGGTCCATCCCTAAAACGGTTGTAGCCTCAGTGTCCTTGTAAGTACAATGGGGAGAAGGACACCAATGTTGCAGGACTGTTGAAGGGACAATGGGAAGCACCTAGGGCCTGGCCTCCACACAGTAGCAGGAGGGATGGAGGTGTCACAGCTGTGCCAGGCAGCAAGAGCTGCGCCCAGAGAGGCTGTGCCCTCAGGAAGCTGGAGGGCTGGAGGGTGGCAGAGGCCCACCACAAAGCTGTGGGGCAGGGGCGGGGAAAGGCCATCAGACCACAAAGCACAGTGGTCCGGGCTCAGAGAGGGGACGCTCCCCTTGTAGGAAAGACAAGATTTCACCAGGGAGTGCACTCCAGGCCGTGGGCGGCCTAGCAAAACCAGGGAGGTGGAAGCTGTGGGGCCTCCGGACAGCAATAGCGGTCTGGTGTGTTGAGGCTCCGTGGGGGTCAGGCTGCTGGGTGGGATGGCTGAGTGTTGGGGCCTTGACCGTTAGTGAAGAGCCCGTAGTGGAGGGCGGGGCCTCAGGTAGGGAGACCAGCTGGGGTGGGGCTAGGGGCCCGAGTGGTCAGCAGGCAAGAGGGGCCGGGGCCTGGGCCTGGATGGCAGCTGGAGGGGAGAGGTTCACTGGGAGGAGAATCTCCTTTTCCTCTTGGACTGCATCGTAGGGAATCGAGGTTAGATGACTAGAAGAACTTCCTGGCGCAGATCTGGGGACGCCCTGGCCCAGAGGCCTGGCCTTTACCCATCCCTGGATCCCCTGCCTCTCCCCAGCTCCCACTGTCCTCAGACACCCCTTGCCCCTGTCTGGGATTCTGGGGGTGAGCCCCGGCCTGGCCGAGGCCTGCTGCAGGGTGAGAGTTATGTTCCAGCTCCATTGAGTGATAAGTGCCACACTGCGACCTCTCTGGGTCTTCCCTGCCCACTATGGTGGGGGCGTGGGGCCCCTGCTCCATGGGCTGGGGCTTCTGACAGGACAGTGGCAGGCCAAGGGAAGGACCTACCAAGCCCACCTTGGCTTGAAGGCTGAGGGGGTGAGAGAGGGCTGGGTGGGCCTGGTGAGTCTGGGGCACCTGAAGCATTGTGGCAGTGACTGCAGCAGGAGGACTTCAGGCTGAGGCTGAGGGAGGAGTCCCAGCAGCTTCCTGGCAAGCAGAGGAGGGTGCTGAGCTCAGCTTGTGTGTCCCTGAGTGGCAGGCCTGGGCTTTCCGGGAATGCAGCCTGGGCCTGAGGGCAGGCGAGGGAGGCCAGCCAGGGGTCCTGCACCACCGCCCCCACCCACTGCCGGCCCCAGTCTGGCTAGGAGAGTGGGGGGTCTCCAATTCAGCCTGCTGGGCCTTTAGAGTAGGGCAGGGACTGGGGTGCTCTGGGGGCGGGGCAGGATCGAGGGGTGTGGGGTGAGGGGGAAGATGAGTCCCCTGGGCGTATTGGAACCCATGCCAGGGGCCTGGGTTTGACTCCCTCCCCTAAGGTGCGCATTCCCAGGGCCTGGGGGAGAGGAGTGGGCTTGGGGCTGTGTGCAGTGGGGCCCTGAGCTGGGAAGGCACAGAAGTGCCTGCTCTGACCCATCCCCCACCTCTGCAGGGCAGGCAGGCTGGGGCCTGAGTCTGAATGACCCCCTACAAGTCTTGTCATAAAGCCACTGGTGCTGGGAGGGCGTCTGCTGTTCTTAGTGGGGGACACGTCATGTCCCCAGCCCCTGTCCCTCTGTGTCAGCTCCCAGTCTGGGCGTGCACAGTCAGGTGCAGCAGAGGCTCCTGATGGCTGGACAGGGGGCCAGTGTGGGCGCAATGTGGGCAGTCTGAGCACAAGTGGGGTTTGTGGGCAGTGTGGATGCTGGGGGGCTTAGTGGAGGGTTACTGGAGACGATAGAGGTGTGCGGTGCTCCTGGGCTATAGAATAGGGAGGAGGATTAGAAAGGGCCTGGGAAGGCAAGGCTTGGAGGGCTGGTTAGGTTTTGGAGCAGTGGTAGGGCTGACAATGGAATTTTGGGCACACAGATGATCTGAGAGGGGTGAGGGTCAGAGCTGGGGTTTAGGATGGGATTGGTTTAGGGCTGGGTTGTGAGGATGGAGTAGGGCTTGAGCACAGAGAAGCAAGTAGAGTTTGGGGCACAGTTCAGATTTGGGGTTAGGGTTGGGATTAGTACCATGTCAGATGAAGGGATGGATTCAGGGCTGAGGGTGAGGGCCATTTGCAGTTAGCACCGGGCACAGCTCGGGGTTGGGTGAGGCTGGGTCAGGGCGAGGGCTTCTGGGGTAGGGTCAGGTGCGTGGGGCCTGCTGAGAGTGTCCGAGGATCTGCTCGTTCTGCCCTGTGGTGTCCCTGATGGGCTTTTTCTCCCTTTTTGCAGGGTTGCTCTCAGCTATGGCCTTGGTTGGAGACCCAGCTGGTGGCCAGACCCCGCCACCCTCTGGGTTTGGACCAGGGCTCCAGGAGGTGGCATCCTGCAGTGGAGCCCCAGACTCTCCAGGGCTGGAGTATCAGCTGGAGCAGGGGCCCCCATTTCACACTGGAAAGGGCCTGGGGTTTGGGGTTCCCCCCTGCCGGGGAATCCAGGGTCCCCACCCCTGCCTGCTGCCTGCCCTCCTGCCTCGGCCTCACTCTGGGTCCTTGTCTGGGAACCTTAGCACCTTCTTTGAGCCGCTGGTGGTGTTGGGGCACTTAGCAGAGCAAGCCCTGGCCCCTCTCCTCACAAACCTCACTCCCAGGTCTAGGCGGGGAGGCTGGGCTGCTCCTCATTGTCTTAAGCAGAGCGGTCACCTGAAGGCCTGGCCGTCTCACCTTGTCATGATTCCTCCACATTTGAGAGTGACCGAGGGGCAGGGAGTCAGGGCTGTGTCCACAGTGTGTCCTCAACCCAGACTGAGCCAGGCCCATGGCTCTCACTGAGGTCCTCTCCTTCTGCCTTGGTTTCCCTCTGAGTCCAGCCCCATGGGGAAGCTGGGCTCCTGGGCCTCAGGCCTGATGCTCCCTGTGCCAGGGCCTGTCCCCTGCTACTGCACTGAGCTGGAGTCGGGGGCCTGGTTGTGGGCTTCTGCTCCTGGTCTCAGCGAGACCTCCAGGCTTCCTTGGGCCCAGCTCCTCATCTCAGCTGGTCGCACCTGGGCAAGCCCAGTCAGTGTGAGGGGCTACTTCGGTTTCCTCACTGCAGCAGGGATTGGGGGGGCTCCTGAGCCCTGGGCTGGGGTGGGTCCAGAGGGGTGGGGGCACCTGGCTGGGCTGGGTGTGCCTGTGTGTGACTCAGGCTGGATGCCCAGGCCCTGAGCTGGCGGCTTTGTTCTCCCACTGGCCGGGTAGGGTGCGTGCTGCAGCCCTGAGTCACCCGGGTGTGGCGGAGCTGCTGGCGGGACACCAGAGCCATACACCGCCACACTCACAGAGAACCACACACTGGAGCTCAGGACACGGCACCCTGAGAGTGGAGGGCCCCCCTGGTGTGGGTGCTGTCACTGGTGCCTTTCCCTCGGTGGTGCTGTGAGACATTCCCAAGAAGCTCCTTGGTGACTAAGGGCCCTGTGCTCCTGGAGCAAACTCAGCTGTTTGCTGAGAAGGCCTTCCTTCTCTTCGTGGTTACTGCCTGGGTTAGGGCCTGGAGGGGGACCTGCAGGCACAGCTGGAGACCCTGAGGGGCACACAGAGCCTTCCCCAGCTGCCTGATAAAGGGCATATGCAGGTGACCATGTGCCATCTGTCCAAACTGTGCACCCATTGGATCCTTGGAACAGCTCTGAGAGGAAGGTGCATTGTTCCCACTTTACAGATGCGGACACCGGGGTGGCTAATAGTTGTCCAGAGTCACCCGACTAGCATGTGTCCCACTGGGACGCTCCTCCTCAGGTGCTCTGTGTGGCCTGGTCCCGGCCCTTCCTCCACTTCAGTCCAGCTCATCACTAGGACCCCCTCGACACCACCCCTCGCTCAGTCAGGCAGGGGCCTACAGGGCCTGGGGCCAGATTTTCCCATGGGGAATGGTGTCACTGTCCCTCCCAGGCATGGGGCCTGGCGCCCAGGCCCTTCCACTGCCTCTGAGGATGAAGACACAGGGCTCTGCTGGACTCCCTGGAGCGGCCCTGACCTGCTTTCTCTGGGCTAACAGTGGGAGGTCCTGGGGCCCTGAGGGGCAGCTCCCTACTTGGGGGATCCAGGCCTCACTGCCCCCAGGGACAGCGCAGGAAGTGTGTGCATATCTGTGTGTGTGGGATGGGGCAGGAGAGGCAGCTTGGCTTATACCGGGTGCTGGGGGGAAGCAGTGCAGGTTCGGGGAACCTGGGCCCTGAACTGCATGTGGACAGCCCCCTCCCACAAGGGTGAGGATGGGCACACAGGGGCCCTGCATCCTAGGCCAGGCTTGGGTTCTCGGAGGCCAGCTAGAGCTCGCCTGCTTTTCTCAGGTAGACCAGGGTCTGCTACGGACCCTGCCCCCAGAAAGACCTAGCCTGGTGCAGTGGGGTGAGCGGGTGGGGTGTGGCCCCAGGAGCTGGCCCCACCCCCTGCACCACCCTGCTTTGTCAGAAGCTGTTTGAGGCAGAGAATAAAGCACCTTATTAGGTAAGAAATGCCTTCTGCCAGGTGGGGAGAGGCCAGGCCCGCCTCTGCCCCCAGGCCTGCCTGCCCCGCCCTGGCAGAACACCAGCTTCTATGGCATCTCAGTCCTGGCCTGAGCCCAGCAACCCCACACCCCCTCACCCCATGGAGCTCCGGCCATCCTGCCCCAGACTTGGGTGGGGGCACCTGGCATGGGGAAGCCTGGCCCTCCCACCTGGGAGGCAGAAGAGGCAGCCTCACGAGCGTCAGCTTGGGGGCTGTGTGACCTTGGCCAGGTGACCCCTCCTTCCTAAGCCTGAACTTTCTCTTCTATACAATCAGCGGGTGTGCAAGGGGCCTTGAATTCTCCTGAGGCTTCTTAACCCCACAGGGTGTCCCTCCACTTACAAACACGGGCCCAGGGTGCACCCGTCTCCAAGGGCGCAGTCTCAGCCCCCTTGCTCCAAACCCAGAGCTTGCCTATGGGGCTCCCCCTCTCTGTTCCAGGGAAGCAGGGGCTCCAGGGCAGGTCAGTCAGTTTTCCAGGCAGGGCAGCCTGCTTGGCTTGGCTAGTTACAGCAATGGGGCCTTGTAGAGACAGGACCTGAGGAAGCCGGCGCTGCCTCCTTAGACCTGTTTCTCTGCCAGAAATGCCTCCATTTCCAGCTGTCAACTAGAAGCCGACTGTCCCCAAAGCCCCCAGGCCAGGCCTTAGGTACAATGTGTTTTGCATCTTCTGTTGCCTGTTGGAACTTGGCTTTGGAGATAAAAGTCCTGACTCCACATTTCCAAAGTGTCTTTTAAGCATTATCCGGTTTGACTCTTGTCTACAGGACACTTTGGCAAGTGAGGCTTCACAGCATGGCCGGTGCTCTCTGCCCTGGACCCCTGGTCAGCACAGTAAAGGAAGGGAGCCTGTCTTGTCTCTGTCGGTCCTGGAAAGATTGGAGCTGGGGGTGTCCTTGGATAATGTCTAGACCAGCCTCCCACTGTGGAGCCCAGATTGGCCTAGAGCCCAGGATCCTGCCCCCTCCTCCTGCCCCCTGTCCTGGCCAGAGGCTGCCTGCTCTCCCTATTCCATGTCTTTCTGGCCCAGCCAGGGGAGACAGGGTTGGGACAGGTTCCAAGCCTCCACCTCATGGAGGATCCCTGCTGTGGGCCTTCCTTCCCTCTGCCTCTGTCCGGTGGAGCCTTCTGGCTTTCCCATTCCTAGCATAGCAATTGCACAGAGGTTTTGCAGGAGGACTGACAAGGCAACTTCTGCTGTGCGAAGAAAACAAGGCAAGACACTTGACCATGGCCGCCATGCACAGCTGCCCTCTCCCGTTCCCAGCCTCCCCTGCATGGAGTGGCCCTCAGAGGCTTTTTGCGCTCCCCTGGCCAAGTGCACAAAGGACCCTTCAATTCCAAGTTCCTGTGGCTGCACCCCCTCCTGAAAGCCCTGGGGCTCAGGGAATCCCCCAGTATCATGCCAGTTTGGAATCCAGGAAGTCCTAGCAGGAAGTTCTCCCTGTTGCCTGGCTCCAGTCTCTCCTGCTGTGTTTCAAGCCCCTTCTCTTCTTGCCCTGTCCTCTGGAGGGGGCAGACTGCCCAGTGCTCAGGCCACAGTAAGTTGGAGGTCAGAGCTACAGGGGCCCTAGTTCTCTCCTGTTTGTCCCTATCTGTGGGTTTTGGGCAAAGTGAGCCTCCATGCTGAGCCCCCACTGGGGATGCCCTCTGTTCTCCTTCCACTGGCTTGTCCTGGCTTTCCACACCTCACGCACTCTCTCCTCTCCAGGAAGCACTGCCTGCTGCTCCCCCCCGTCTAGCCTTGATTCTGCATCTTAGTCGGTCCCCGCATCCTCTCTGTGTCCCCTGCCAGCCTGTGTCCCCAGTGCCTTCGCCAGTGCCTGACACTAGTTGGTGCTCAATAAGTATTTAAGAGCTTGAACAGTTTCTACAATGGGGAACTCACTACCTCATTATGGCACCAAACATTGTGGGAAGCTCTAATTCTTTGAAAGGTCTTTCTGGCACGGAACTGACACCTACCTCCCATCAACCTCCATTCTGGGGAAGGACACACAGGGTCTCCACCCTCTTCCCAGGCCAGCAGCCCTTCAAACACATGCTGAGAACCATGGTCAGCTGACTCTTCCTGACTTTCCAAATGGAAATTCCAGAGTAGACCCTGTAGGTCCAACCCGCTAGGGCCTTTGGTTCACAATGCTTTACCTGGGGGCATCTGAACACCACATGTAAACTTAGACTATCTTTTTCTCCTGGGCTGTAGGCTGATACTAGGCCCTGGAGGGGGTTAGAGAGAAGAGGGGACTGCAGGGTCTCTTCAGATCACCACCCCCTCCAGGTCACTGATGTGGCTTCTTTGGGCCTGGACCAGGATTCATGAGAAGGTTCTAGAAGCCGGGAGGGCCAGGGCAGAGGGTGTGGCTTCTCCCAGGGCCTGGGATCAGAGAAGGCCTGAGAGCAGAGTTACAGTCTGTGAACAACTGTTAGTGAGCACTTACTGGATACAAAGCCCCATGACCCTGAGAGAGGAGAGCACATTTTAAAGTGAGTTAGCCCAGGCCCGCCCTGAACCCCAGATGCGCGGGTCTGATGTGGGTCTTAGAAATGGGCTCTTCCAACTAATTCAGGGACTGAGGGCCCAGAGAGGGACATGTGCTGCCTTGGGCCACACAGCAGTATGTGGTGGCTGGGACTCGAGGCGGTGTTCCTTCCCCAGCATCTACTCCCCAAGGAACTGCCTGAGCTCCCTGGGAACTCAGTAGCGGGGAAGGGGAGGCTCTGGCCCAGGGAGCAACAGACCTTGCCCAAGGTTCTGAAGCACAGCTGCCACTGGCAAGGAGGCCCAGAAAGATCTGCAGAAGCCCATTCCCAGGAACATGGAGTTACCGACAGGCACCAAGGGGTGTGTATGTGTGTGCATGTGCATATATGTGTGCATGTGCATATACGTGTACATGTGTGGGTGGCAGGGGCTGTGAAGGGTATGTTGTGGGCAGGTTGATGAAATGTGATAAAGCAGGAAGAACAGTGTTGCCCATAGTAAGTACTATGCTGTTATTTTGAGGGGTCTTAGCCTAGGTAAGGCAAGGACTGGATGGGTTGCAGGTGGGGGACTCTGGCTGAGTTGTGGGCAGGAGGAGTGGGCGTCAGGGGTAGCAGGACACATGGGCTTGGAGGGGTGCTGGAGATGCTGAGTCAGAAAGAGAAGGAGGCTCCAGCTCTGCCCACCTCCTGGGCAAGGGGAGCCCAGAAACTGGAGGCCGCTTCTCCAGCCTGGCTGCCAGCTGTGCAGAGGGCGTGGCTGGTGTGGTCTGTCGCGTGGGGTGGCTCAGAGCCTTGGCAGGTCAGAGAGGGTGGAGGGCGAGGCCTCTGCAAGGCTCTGGCTGTGTCTAGCTCCAAGACCCCCCGCCGCACCTTGGGCACTGGCAGGAAGTCTTTGATG
The DNA here is from genome assembly GCF_029289425.2 of Pan paniscus. Classification (NCBI taxonomy): domain Eukaryota; kingdom Metazoa; phylum Chordata; class Mammalia; order Primates; family Hominidae; genus Pan; species Pan paniscus. Next base: position 42,043,187 of record NC_073259.2, on the reverse strand, counting down.
AGTGACTGATGGGGGTGGCGGGACGTGAGTGGCTCCCTAGGGTTGGCGGCTGGGTGGACGCCGCGCCGCCTTCACCCGTGGCCTGCTCGGGGCCTGCAGCAGCCCGTGGCAGCCGGCAGGGGGCGGTGCCCGACCGGCTTTGGGAGACTCCCCTCCCCTACCCCAGGCGGGGCGTCCCAAAGGCGGCGGGGCTCAGTTGTGGCGGCGCCTCCAGTGTCCTGTCCGGTCCCGTCCCGTTCCGTCCTGTCCCGTCCGGGCGGCCCCGAGCGGCCTTCCTGCCCGGGCACGTTGGCCTGCGGGCGGGCGGGCGGACACCAGGTGTCGGCGCTGCGGGAACAGAGGCTTCTGAGCCCCGCCCAGGGATCTGGCGCCCCACCCTGCCCACCCCACGCCGGGCGCCTGAGGGTGGGCGCGGCGCGGGCGTGTGGTCCGGGAGGGAACCGCCGCGGGAGACAGGCCCCAAGTGCCTGGGTTTGGGGTTCGGGGACCCTCCGCGGGCAGGAACCCAGGGCAGCGTGAGACACACCTGCCCTGTAGGTGGGTGACTGGGGGGCCAGACCCCTAGTCCCAGCTTCATTGGCGTCCTGCCTGTCCTGGCCTGTGCTGGAGTCCTGGCTGGGCCTCAGTTTCCTCATCTGTTAAGAGAGTGATACCTGCAGTCCCAGTTACTTGGGGGGCTCAGACACGAGGATCCTTTGAGCCCAAGAGTTCCACTCCAGCTTGTGCATACTGAGACCCCGTCTCCGAAAAAACGCAAAATCCCAATAAAACAAAACAAAAAAGAGAGTGATGATCCTACTTCGAAGCACTGTGGTGTTGATCAGTAGGTAAGGCTTATGACGTCAGGCACCTCCCTTATCAGACTGGCAGCCCCCCAGGGCAAGGCTCCTCAGGAACGGGCCTCTTGGGGCCCCAGCTCCATCCCATGGCTGCCCATGGCTCCCAGGCTAGGTGAGCGGGTGGAAGGTGGGAGACTGAGAAGGAAACACAAACTTTGGCCTGTTCTGGTACTGCCTGGCCTGGCCTCCCCTGCCTGGTGTCTCTGAGGGGAAGCTGGGGCCATGGGCAGCCTGGAAGGGGCTGGAGAGTGGCTCACCCCTCAGCCTCTGCTGACCCTGCCCTTGACCCGCAGGGCCAGGACAGAGAGGGGAGTGGGAGGCACATTCCTGGCATTTGGAGGGAGAGACTGAGGCCATGAAGGGCAGGCTCTGGCAGCATAGGAGGGTGGTGGGGGGAGGGGAGTGCAAACTTCATTTCTGTCTGACAGATGGGTAAACTGAGGCTCAAGTTCCTCCAGCAAGTTAGCGGCAGAAGCAGGACGAGAACCAGGGCCCTTGACTCCCAGCATAGTGCTCTCTTCCCCTTTCCCTATCTCCACATTTTTTGGGTTGGTTTGAAATGGCAAAGAGAGGGTGTGTGTCTCAGAATATGTTCAGGGTCCCCTTCCCAAGCCCAGGTCTGGCTGTGGCCATACCAGTGACACTCTCCTGGCCATGGTCTGGGCTTCGAAGTTCCAGAAGAGACCTTGTCTGGGCAATGTAAATCCCACCAACCCTAAGGCTCAGCCCTGGGGGAAGGTCCCCCTCAGCCTGCTCCTTGACAGAGGGCATCAGCTGTTTCCACTGGTATATCCCCTCTTTCCCTTTCTTCTCCACCAGTGGGGCAGTGCTAGGACATAGGGCAATGCTCAGAGTGCGAGGGTCACCTGAGTCCTGACCGTCTCCAAAAACTGTGGGGAGGGGTCAGGAGGTCCAGCTCCTGGTTTAAAGTCCTGCTCTGTTGGTTGACAGGCTGTGCGGCTTAGGGCAAGGCCCTTCCTCTCTCTGGGCCTCAGTTTCTCCATCTGTAAAATGAGGGGTAGGTGACATTCATGGTTTTAGTATGTTACCCCCTGGAGGATGCCTGTGCTACCCACTATATCCCCAAACCTGAGGTGTGAGGTGGCCCTGACCTATTTTGGAGGGAAATGGGAGGGGATGGGCCTACCTGGGCTGTACCAGCTACTTTTTGGCTGGTTTAGTTTTCAGAGGACTAAAGGAAGGGGATCATTGTCTGCTAAGTATGGCAGCAATTTCTGCTGTTCCTCCAGGCTCCAACGTGCCCCAACTTCCCCTCAGAGACATCAGGTAGGAGAGGCCAGGCCAGGCAGTACCAGAACAGGCACAAGTTTGTGTTTCTCTTCTGCTTGGGGTAAGGTCAGGTAAGGGGAAGGGACCCATATTAGCCTTTTGAGGCTTGATAGGTCGAGTGTTTGGTGTCTGAAAGCTACACCTTCTTTTCTTTTTTGATAGGGTCTCACTCTGTCACCCAGGATGGAGTGCAGTGGCATGATCTCCACTCACTGCAACCTCTGCCTCCCAGGCTCAAGCCATCCTCCCACCTCAGCCTCCTGAGTAGCTGGGACTACAGGCACATGCCACCATGTCCGGCTAATTTTTGTATTTTTTGTAGAGATGGCGTTTCACTATGTTGCGCAGGCTGGTCTTGAACTCCTGTGCTCAAAGCCATCCACCTGCCTTGGCCTCCCAAAGTGCTGGGATCACACACAGGCATGAGCTGCTCCCAGCTGAAAGCTACACTTTTTTTTTTTTTTTTTAATTGGAGATGGAATCTCACTTTGTCACCCAGGCTGGAGTGCAGCGGTGTGATCTTGGCTCACTGCAGCCCCCACTTCCTGGGTTCAAATGATTCTCCTGCTTCAGCCTCCCAAGTAACTGGGATTACAGGTGTGGGCCAACACACCTGGCTAATTTTTCGTATTTTTAGTAGAGATGGAGTTTCACCATGTTGGCCAGGCTGGTCTCGAACTCCTGACCTCAGGTGATCCACCTGCCTCGGCCTCCCAAGGTGCTAGGATTACAGGCGTGAGCCACTGCACCCAGCCAGAAAGCTACACTTTCGAGGGTTGACCTTGAAACTACGTGGGGCCATGTGGCTATCCCTGATCCCCTGGAAGGTCTTCAGAGTTAGCTTATCAGCTCAAGTTATTCTCCACTCTGAGTACACGACAGGGAACTCCTCTCCCTCAATGCTTAGGCACTGGGGTGGCCATGGGGGTTGGGGCAGCAGTGGCCTGTCAGGGCAGGGTTTTGCAAGGGGACTTAGCATCCTCGGGAGAGGAGGACACTGGCCATCTTCCTTTTTCGAGGAGGTCATGGGGAGAGTATGTGGTGGGACACCGTGGGCCTCCCTCCACCAGAAACATAGTCTTAGCAGCCACGGGCTTGTAGGGGGATGGAGCTGAGGAGAGGACTGTCAGGCAGGCTGGAGAGCCTCCAGGGGGACCCTAGTCTCCCCCAATCTCAGGGAGCTCCTTAAAGCAGCCACAATCCACTGCAAAAGGGCAAAGCCTATGGGGGGGCCTGGGGGAAGTAGGACTCTCCAAGGCCTCCATTTTGTACCCCTAAAGGCTGTAGCCAAGAGGAGGAGGAATGCAGGATTCCCCGCTAGGCCCTGTTCTGACAGGCTGGGGAGGAAGGGTGGGGCTCCCAAGTGAGCCCACATGCTCCTGATCTCAGGTCGTAGCTAGGCAGCTTTGTAAACAGCAGAAACACAGAGCAGCCTCTGTGTGTGTGTGTGTGTGTGTGTGTGCACGTGTATGTGTGTGCCTGTGCTGGGGGACTCACGCCCCAGAGGGGACCCTTCTCATTACTTTATAGTCACAGTTATATACAGGTCTGAGGCTGGGGTTCTGCCAGCTAATGCTTGCTGGCATTAGCTGTGTTGCAGGTCTGTGTTGCAGGTCTGCTCCATGTATTGTCTCCTTTAATCTTCCCAACCCTATAGGCAGGCATCCTTATTACCCAGTTTTACAGGTGGGGAAACTGAGGCTCTGAAAGTTGCAGATGCTCAGGGTCACAGAGTAACTGAGTGATAAAGCCAGGTCAGGGTTCAAATTGAGGTCTGTCTGACTTCAGTCCAGTTATACTCCTGGCACCTGTGGACGTGTGTGCATGTGAGCACTGATCAAGGGCTATGTGTATGCATATGTGCGGATGTGTGCTTTGATGGTGGGCCTGAGTCTGCCTGCGCCTGTTGAGGACACCTGCATGTAGGCGTGGATGTCTCCACCCAGGGATGGAGGTGTGCACACAGACGTCCATTTGCACTTATGTTTGCACAATGCACGTATGTTGGGTACACATGTATGTGTTGTATGTGTGCACATGTGAACATATGCATAAGAACATATGCTTGTGCACAGTGTGCCTGCATTTATGAGTAGGTGTGTGCATAGGCTGTGCATACATGTGTTCATATCTGCAGATAGCCATGTCCCCAGGTATATGTGGTCATCTCCAAAGGCTGACCTCACTCCAGTTCACTCAGCCTCTGTCCCCTTCTCAGGCTCCTGACTCACCACATGTGTGGAATCTATTTGCATGTCAGTCCCACTGAGTCAGTGTCACAGCAGGATGTGTGATGGCCTTGCTGGTGGTACAGGGACTTCGAAGGAGGGGCGCTTGGGGAGAGGTAGGATTGGCAGGGATGAGTTTTGAATAGGAAGGTGGCAGATGGGGTGAAAGGGATTAAGGCCAGGTGTGGAGGCAGGCCTAGGTGTTTTTCAGCCCCCAGTCAGGGGTAGAGGCCTCAAGGAGGCTAATCCTGCCCCCTGTACTTACCTCTTTCTTATTTTTTATTTTTATTTTTAGATAGAGATGGGGTCTCACTATATTGCCCAGGCTTGTCTCGAACCCCTGAGCTCAAGCGATCCTCTCACCTCGCCCCAGGAACAGCTCTTTGCACTGTCCCAGACCCCAGGCCATAGGTATCTGGTTCCCCATTGGGCGTGGAGGTGCAGATGAGGCAGTGGTCAGCAGGGGGCGCTCAGAGCCTGCAGATGGTGGGGAGCCATGGAACAAGCAGGTGGGAATGGGAGTGGGGAGGGTAGGGCTGAACCACGGGCACAGACCCACCTGCGGGGAAGGGGTGGAGGAACACGAACTTTGCAACATGAGGGGCAGACTCCCAGAGGGCCAGATATACACATCCTCCCCAGAGGGACAGGCCCTCTCCAACAGACTCACAGACCCTCAGAAGGACAGACACAGGGACAATCCCTCACCCTCTGAGAACATTCTGGGCCCAATGAGCCGGAGGGAGGTGAGAGTGACCACACTGGCCTGCATGTCCCTCTGGAGGCAGGGGGTGTTGGCCCTTGGTGACAGTGAGGAGGGGAAGGAAGGCAAGGGCTCTAGAGTCAGGCACGCTCAAGGTCTGACTTCAGCGCTGCCTCTGGGTGACCTGAGCTCTCCTGAATGGGGCAATGTCTGCCAGGTGTCCAGCTCAGGCCTGGACACGCAACGTCACCCTGGAGGTTATGAGAGGTTGCCAGAGCCTCCGTCATTGGTATGTCTGCACATTTCTCCAAGCATCTACTAAGTGCCAGGTCCACTGCAAGGCGCTGGGGATACGGTAATGATCAAGTCACACTCAGTGGCTCCTGCCACTGCTAGGGAGCTAACATTCTAACGGGGGGAGTATCTTAGGATACTTGGGATACAAAATGATCACTATTTCCCCCATTTGATTATTTGAAGTGGAAATTATGGGACAAAAGGCAGAGACTGGCAGGGAAGGCCCTTTCCTCTTTTATTGCTTATCAAATGCAGGCTGAGAAAAGTCCAGATATTATGGTACTGCTGTGGTCCCCTGCCTCTTACTGCAGAGGTCAGATCCAAACCCTCCATCTCATTCAGTCAAGGCTGAGGTTCAACAGTGGCCCCTGAGGCCTAGTGTAGGCTGAACCCCCCGCCTCTCCCCTCATCCCTCCTCGCAAATCCTCAAACATGATAGGCAGGTTCTGCCTCCGGGCCTTTGCCCTTGCTGTTCTGCCTCTGGGCCTCTGGCCTTGCTATTCTCTCTTCCTGGAATGCTCTTCCCCAGGCTTCTGCATGGCTTGTTTCTTCATCTCCTGTTTTTTTTTTTTTTTTGAGATGGAGTCTCACTCTGTCACCCAGGGTGGAGTGCAGTGGTTCAATCTCAGCTCCCTGTAACCTCTATCTCCTGGGTTCAAGTGATTCTCCTGCCTCAGCCTCCCCAGTAGCTGGGACTACAGGCACCTGCCACCACACTCAGCTAATTTTTTTGTACTTTTAGTAGAGATGGGGTTTCACCATGTTGGCCAGGCTGGTCTCGAACTCCTGACCTCAGGTGTTCCACCCGCCTTGGCCTGCCAAAGTGCTGGGATTACAGGCGTGAGACACTGCGCCTGGCCAAAATGTTCCTTTCTTAGTGAGGCTTTTCCTGACCTCCCTATTAATCACCCTACTCTCAACATTCCCTATGCTCTTTCTGCTTTAGTTTTCTCCATAGCACTTTTTATCAACGTCTAGTCAGCTACATCTTTTACATGAATATATTTCTTCCTTGTTTTTTTCTTCCCATGAGAACATAAACTCCATGTGGGCTGGAATTTGGGCAGATTTGTTCACAGCTGTATCCCCAGGGCCTAGAATGTGCCTGGCACATCATAAGTATCAATAAATATTTGTCAATGCATGTTTGTCAAGTGAATGTTGAGTGCTGGCCTTGCAGTGGCACACCCCTCTTCCTGACGGGGGCTAATGATGGGTCGGGGGTTGGGGGGGCACAATTTAAAGGCTGCAGTTGAGTTGATGCTGGCATAACCTTTTGGGGGCTAGGGGCCTGGGGATGTCTTAGTCCCTTTTGTGCTGCTATAACTGAAGACTATAGACTGGGTACTTTATAAACAATAGAAGTTTATTTGGCACATGGTTCTGGAGGCTGGGAAGTCCAAGATCATGGGGCTGCATTTTGTGATGGCCTGATGGCTTCTTGCTGCATCATGACATGGCAGAAGGCATCACATGGGATACAGTGCATGACAGAGAACAAGAGAAGGCCAAACTCATTTTTTTTTTTGAGACAGAGTCTCGCTTTGTCGCCCAGGCTGGAGTGCAGTGGCGCAATCTCGGCTCACTGCAAGCTCCACCTCCCAGGTTCATGCCATTCTCCTGCCTCAGCCTCCCAAGTAGCTGGGACTACAGGCGCCCACCACCACGACCGGCTAATTTTTTTGTATTTTTAGTAGAGATGGGGTTTCACTGTGTTAGCCAGGATGGTCTCGATCTCCTGACCTCATGATCCACCCACCTCGGCCTCCAAAAGTGCTGGGATTACAGGTGTGAGCCATCATGCCCAGCCCAAACTCATTTTTATAACAAACCCATTCCTGCAGTAACATAAATTCATTCATGACAGTAGAGCCCCCATGACCTAATCACCTCTTAAACATCCTGCCTCTCAACATGCTGCATTGGGAATTAAGCTCTAATACATGAATTTGTGGGACACACTCAAACCATAGCATTCTACCCCTGGCCTCTAAAATTCATGTCCTTCTCCTATGCAAAATACGTTCATTCCATCCCAATGGCCCTGAAAGTCTTAACTTGTTTCAGCATCAACTCAAAAGTCCAAAGTCTAGAGTCTAAATCTAAATCATACATAGAGAGACTGAAGTTATCATTCACCCTGGAGCACATTCCCCTCCATCTGTGAGCCTGTGACATAAAAACAAGTGATCTACTTCCAAAATACAATGGTGTGACAGGCATAGGACAGACGTTCACATCCCAGAAGGAGAAATAGGCAAGAAGAAAGAGGTAATAGGCCCCAAGCAATTCCAAAACCCAACATGGCAGACAACATTCATCTTTTTTTTTTTGGAGATGGAGTCTAGCTCTGTTCCCTAGGCTGGAATGCAGTGGTACAATCTTAGCTCACTGCAACCTCTGCCTTCTGGGTTCAAGCGATTCTCCTAGCTCAGCCTCCCAAATAGCTGGGATTACAGGTGTGCACCACCATGCCCAGCTAATTTTTGTATTTTTAGTAGGGACAGGGTATTGCCATACTGGCCAGGCTGGTCTTGAACTCCTGACCTCAGGTGATCTGCCCACCTTGGCTTCCTAAAGTGCTGGGACTACAGGCATCAGCCACCGTGCCCAGCCAACATTACAACTTAAGACTCCAGGATAATCTTTCACTCCATGTGCTTCCTACACTGAGGGATTTGGGCCCCCAAAGGGTTGGGAAAGCCAGTTCCCACAGCTTTGCTGAACTCAGCCCATGCAGCAGCTCTCCCGGGCTGGAGTGGCACATTGGTAGTCTACAGTTCTGGGGTCTCTGAGGTGGCCTCGCTCCCATGGCTCCACTAGGCATTCCTGGCAGGAACTCTCTCTGGTGGCTCTGCCCCTGTGAAAAGTCTCTGTCTGGGCCCTCAGGCTGTCGATGACATCATTTGAAATCCAGGTGGAGGCTGCCAAGGCCCCACAGTTTTTGTATTCTGCCCACCTGCAGAATTAGCAGCACAGGGATGCCACCAAGGTTTACAGCTTGTACCTTCTGGAGTGGTGGGTCAAACTGCACCTGGGCCTGCTTGAGCCATGGCTGGGACAGCCAAGGGGCACTGCACTGGAAATCGGGGAGCAGAGTCTCGAGGTGGATGGGGCAGTGAATGCTGATTTCCCTTGGGCAGCTCTCTGGAAACCTGGCCCTCAAGCTCCTGGTTTGCCTTGAAGATCTCCTAAATGCCTTCAGGTTCATTCCCCCATTGTCTTGATGAATAGAACCTGGCTTCCTTTTATCCATATTAATCACTTTAGCAAATGGTCACTTGGCTATATGCTTAGTGCTCTCACCCAAACATGCTTTTTTTATTCTTTTTTTTATTTTGAGACAGAGGCTCACATTGTCGCCCAGGCTGGAGTGCAATGGCGTAATCTCCGCTCACTGCAACCTCCGCCTCCCAGGTTCAAGCGATTCTCCTGCGTCAGCCTCTTGAGTAGCTGGGATTACAGGTGTGTGCCACCACGTCCAGCTAATTTTTTGTATTTTTTTTTAGTAGGGATGGGGTTTCATGGTGTTAGCCAGGATGGTCTCGATCTCCTGACCTCGTGATCTGCCTGCCTCAGCCTCCCAAAGTGTTGGGATTACAGGCATAAGCCACCGTGCACGGCTGCTTTTTTATTCTTTAAATGGCCAGGCTGAGAGTTTTCCAAATCTTTCTGTTCTGCTTTCTTTGAAATTATAAATTCCATCTTTGAGTCATTCTCTCTTCTCTCACTTTATTGTAAGTGGACAAAAGAAGTCATGCAGCACCGTCGGCACTCTGCTGCTTTGCTGTTGCTCCTGCCGGATTTCCTAGGTCATTACTCTAAAGTTCTGCCTTCCATATAGTCCTCAGGCATGGACATAATTTTGCCAGGTTCTTTACAACTGTAGAGCAAGGAAAGCCTTTATTTTCCAATAGGGTGGCCTTTACTCTATTTTCCAGTAAGATAATCTGCTTTTCCCCCAAGACCTCAACAGACTGGCCTTTTCTGTCCGGATTTCTACCAACATTTTGATCATGACCACATAAGCAATCCCTAAGAAGATTTAGGTTCCCTCTACAGCTGTTGTCTTCTTCTGAGCCCTCACTGGAATTGCCCTTACTGCTCCTTTTATAGCAATCTGGGTTTTTCTTTGCCTGCTCCCCCAAATTCTTCCAGCCTCTATTTGTTACCTGGATCCAAAGCCACTTCCACATTTCCAGGTATTGATTACGGCAAGAGACCAACTTCCTGGTACCAGTTTCCTGTCTTAGTTTGTTTTGTGGTGTTATAACATAATACTACAGACTGGGTAATTTATCAGCAATTAGAAGTTTATTTGTCTCACAGTCCTGGAGGCTGGGGAGTCCGAGATCAACGGCCTGTGTCTGGGGAAGGCATCACATGGTGAGAGTGTGTGAGACAGCAAGAGAGGGCCAGAACTGCTTTGCTTTTCTTTGTGTGTGTGTGTGTGTGTGAGACAGAGTCTTACTCTGTCACCAGGCTGGAGTGCAGTGGCATAATCTCAGCTCACTGCAACCTCTGCCTCCCGGTTTCAAGTGATTCTCCGGCCTCAGCCCCCTGAGTAGCTGGGACTACAGGTGCGCACCACCATGCCCAGTTGATTTTTGTATTTTTAGTAAAGACGGGGTTTCACCTTGTTGGTGAGGATGGTCTCGATCTCTTGACCTCACGATCCACCCACCTCAGCCTCCCAAAGTGCTGGGATTACAGGCGTGAGCCACCGCGCCTGGCCCAGACCTGCTTTTCTAACAAACCCACTCCCACATCACATCAATCCATGCATGAGCGCACAGCCCTAATGACCGAATCACCTCTTAAAGGCCCACCTCTCAACACTGTTGCACTGGGGATTGTTGTGGGACACAGTCCAACCACAGTGGGGGTGGGGGGTATTCTGGTTCTTTTTTGCTCTTGTTAGGACAGAAGTTGAGTGTTTGGGGGACATCTACCAAACTTACATACCTGAGTTGAGACATGGAGGGGTAGGTTTCTCCCCTTGAAGAAAATTAAATGCCAGGTGCGGTGGCTTGGCTCATGCCTGTAATTACAGCACTCTGGGAGGCCGAGGCGGGCAGATCACTTGAGGTCAGGAGTTCGAGATCAGCCTGGCCAACATGGTGAAACCCCATCTCTACTAAAAATACAAAAATTAGCTAGGCCTGGTGGCATGTGCCTGTAATTCCAGCTACTCAGGAGGCTGATACAGGAGAATCGCCTGAACCCGCGAGGTGGAGGTTGCAGTGAGCCAAGATTGCACAAATGCACTCCAGCCTTGGTGACAGAGCCAGACTCTTATCTCCAAAAAAGAAAGAAAATTAAAACTACAAGAAAGCTAGCAAATAACGGAAGGGTGTTTATTGTTTGTGAATAGAGGGGTTCTGGCAGGGGACCTGTGGGTGTTACACATTACCCACCTGGAGCACACATGCAGGCTACCTTCTAAAAGCCCACACTGACTTTGGCCGCCTTGTCAGGACAATTATCCAGTTCTTTAAGTCCCAGCTGTTCCTAATAGAAGGAAAATGTTGTACTCCCTCCAATCTCTGCCTCTAGGCCCAAGAACCAGCCCCTCCGGGGCCCTCGCCTGTGCTCCTGAGTTTGGGTAAGGCCACTTCTTTTAGCTCTAGGGGAGGTATTGTCTGCCGCTGACTAACTTCCACAACACTGCAGCTTTCCTGCTTTGTCCTTGAAGCTTTCAATAGCCACGCTATCATTTCCTCGCATTGAATCCCCTGTGTTTGAAATAGCTAGCTTGGCTTCTCTTTTCCTGACTGGACCCCAGCTGATTCACTAGAGAAGAAAGCATCAACTAAAGAGAAAGCAGATTGTGCTGTGTGAAGAGCACAGCACAATAATAATAAGTAAAAATGAAGAGTAGGCCGGGCGCGGTGGCTTATGCCTGTAATCCCAGCACTTTGGGAGGCCGAGGTGGGCGGATCACGAGGTCAGGAGATCGAGACCATCCTGGTTAACACGGTGAAACCCTGTCTCTACTAAAAAATAGAAAAAAATTAGCCGGGTGTAGTGGCGGGCGCCTGTAGTCCCAGCTACTCAGGAGGCTGAGGCAGGAGAATGACGTGAACCCCGGGGGCGGAGCTTGCAGTGAGCCGAGATCGCGCCGCTGCACTCCAGCCTGGGCAAAAGAGCAAGACTCTGTCTCAAAAAAAAAAAAAAAAAAAAAAAAGAAGAGTATTGTGGAGGAAGGAGGGGGCTATCTGAGATGGGCAACAGGGAAGGTCTCTGTGAGGAGGAGACATTTGAGCTGAGACTTGGAAGATGAGGAAGAGCCAGATCTAGGGGTTGGGGTGAGGATTTCACATGGGATCAAGGTCCCTGAGGCCTGTGGGCTGTGGCAGCCCTCTCTGTGGAAGGCACTGAGCCTGCACCTGCTGGGGAAGGGAGGCCAGGGCAGGAGAGATGGCTCAGCCCTGGGGGATTCTGAGTTTAAGTCTGAAATTTGAGCCTGAGTGTGTGGGGATCTGAGTTCTGGGTTGAGCTCCTGCCCCAGCTGTCTTCTCTCCTCCCCTCCCTAGGGGAGGGCCAGCAGGGCTCACTCAGGCTCCGAAGGAGCACTGTCTCGTCATGGCCAGCAGAGGGCAGAGGTTGCTGTGGTGCAGGCTGGCAGGGCAGGAGCTGACCTTTCCGGAATGGAATGCTGCCTGAGCAGTCAGCTCCAGAAGGGAAGGGGGTGTTGGGCCACTTCCCTCACCCTCTCCAGTCCTCAGCTCCCCTGAGACAGGTCTCGGAGCCCTGGCCTCTCTTGTGGGGAAGGTGGCAGGTGAGGCTGGCTGTGTGGACACTTGCCTGATCACTTCAAGTCAAGCCACCTGGGCCAGGCTGATTCCAACCTGACTAGGGATAAGGTGAAAAGGGGAACGGCTCTCAAAGTTTAGCGTGCTTACTATTTTGTTATTATTAAGCACTTACCATGTGCCAGGCACTGTGCTAAATTCTTTTTTTTTTTTTTTTTTTTTTTGAGACGGAGTCTCACTCTGTCAACCAGGCTGGGGTGCAATGGTGCAGTCTCGGTTCACTGCAAGCTCCGCCTCCCAGATTCAAGCGAATCTCCCGCCTCAGCCTCCCGAGTAGCTGGGACTACAGGCGCCCGCCACCATGCTTGGCTAATTTTTGTACTTTTAGTAGAGACCGGGGTTTCACCATGTTGGCCAGGTTGGTCTTGAACTCCTGACCTCAAGTAATCTGCCTGCCTCGGCCTCCTAAAGTGCTGGGATTACAGGTGTGAGCCACCGCACAGGCCGCTAAATTCTTTTATCATGTATCATCGCTTTAAAGCTTCACAACAAATCTACGAAGCAGACAGACGCTGTTTACCTCCTGGAGGCTATCCAAGACCACACAGCTGGAAACAGGGTTTGCTCTACAGACCATGGTTTCAGCAACGATCACTGCTGCCTCCTGGGCAGGGACCACCCGAGGAACTGAGGTGGGTAGGCAGGCTAAACAGAATTTCATGGTATTGGCGTAGAAGGGATCTGCGGGGTCACTCAGTCTAACATCTTTATTTACAGATGAAGGAAACTCCAGAGAGGGACGTGACTTGCCCCAGGTCCCACACAGCACAGGGCTGACCAGAACTGGGGGGACTTGGGCACAACAGGGAGCCCCAGGCCAGATCCTGGCTACCCCACATCAGTTCAGAGGCGCTTGAGGGCAAGGACCCCATTTCACCCTTTATTCCCTCCTTCTGCCCCACTGTGCCGACCACAGGGTGGAGCACAGAGTAGGTGCCCAAAATATCTTTGGCGATGGACCCACCTCTCATCCCTCCGCAGCTGCAGCCCCCGGCCACTTAGGCCTCTGTTCATGTAGCCAGCATTTAGTAAGTGCCGACTGCATGCTTGGCGCACTACCGGACACTGGGGGACACAGCTGAGTAAGATGCAGTCCCTGCACCAGTTGGCTTACACCTTGTGGGGGCTTCAGGGGTCACCCCACATTACAACGTGTGCTCCCAAGTTTTCCTCATTCTCAACTCAGGTTTCCCCTGCTCCTGTCTGGTAACTCACAGCCCCAGGCTGAAGGCTGAGCAAATCCCTTCCACTTCCGTCCCTTGGGCCGTTTCCACTCCCTTCTTCTTTGCTAGCCCCATCACCCCTCCTTCCCAGCAGCCTCCTCCCCTCCTCCAGGAAGCCCTCTTTGACTAACTTCCCTAGCAGTTCTGCAGGCCCCAGTGCTGAGGTCTCGAGCTCTACCCAGGCGGCTCTGGTTGTGTCTGTCTCTCTGCTTCTGTGTGGGTCTCCCTCATCATCTCTGGAGGACAAGGACAACTTTCCCCGCCCCTGTCCCAGCCCCCAGCTATTTTCCCTCAGGCCGGAACAGATGAGGAGAAGGAGCAGGAGGGGAGTGTGCAGCCAGCCTGCAGCACACAGGGCCTGCCTTGGGTTCTGGTCCTGGGTCTTTCTTGGAGGTTTCTCTAGAGCCACCAGGGCACTGACTTGCCAGTCCTGGCACAAGGCCTCTGAGCTCTCATCTAGGCTGAGCCTGGGGAGTTGGGCTGGGCACCACCTCTTGGGTGCCTGCTTGAACCCACCTACATTTTGTGTTTCAGTATCTGCCTCACCAACTCTTAGGTTTGATCATTTTTTCTGCCCCTATGGCAGGCAGTCTGCAGGTAAGAAATCGTTCCAGGCAACCCCAATGCTTCCTTTCGCCTGCCTGGTGACCAAAGTTACGGTGCTTGGCCACTCTGAGTCTCAGCTGATGACAGGAGAAAGAGCCAAACCTGTACAGGGGCTTATTGTTGTAGCCAGAGGAAGGCTGGCACAGTTGGCCAGGGGTTCACTGAACAACTCAGGAGGACAGGAGTGGGGAGGAGGAGAGAGGAGGTAGTTCTGTATGAGAAGGGGGATCAGACTCTGCACCTTTCAGAAACGGTTTAGGATTTGCTAGCCTGAAAGGGGCAGGAGCACTTCCTCGTTTGGTTAGGGAAGCCCTTGTTTCCTCCCATCTGTTCATTCATCCTGCACACACTCACTGTGTTCCTTCAATGTCCAGGCATTGCACCAGCACCTGGGACCCAAAGGTCAAGAAGACATGTCCTCACCTTTGTAGGACTTTTAGGCTAGAGATCTTGGCTGGGGAGGGACATTGCTCATTCATCCTTTCATTCATTTTGCATTTATTGAACACCTACTATGTGGCAGGCACTGTGTAAGGCCTTGGGAAGGCAGTAGGACATGATCTCTGCCCTCAAGGAGTTTAGAGTCTTCTGGGGATAAAAGTCACAAAAGCAGGTGACTGAAGCACTGCTTAAGTACAGGAGTGGGGAGTCAAGGATACAGAGAGAAATGTTGGATGGATTTAATGTCCCCCTTAGTATCCAGAGCAGGGCCAGTCACAGGCTAAGTATGTGTTCAATAAGTGTTTGTGAAATGAAGGACCCATGTGTAGGTCATAAGTTTCTAAAAACTTATGAGTCAAAGAATCAAGTCGTTGTAACTATACAATAAAAATTCTACAAATGAAAATGACTGGAAGCAGGCAAATGATACTTAGAGGAAAATTTATGGTCTTCAAAGCATCTTATATTTAAAAAGATGATAGAAAATTCAAGCATTTAACTCAAGAAGCTGAAAAACAATAAAAATAATAAACTCAAAGAAAATAGGAAGGAAATAACAAATATGTCATCTAATTCTTTTATTTTTCCTTTTTAAAAATTTTTTTGAGATGGGGTCTTACTCTGTTGCCCAGGCTGGAGTGCAGTGGGTGTGATCATAGCTCACTGCAGCCTCCAACCCCTGGGCTCAAGCGATCCTTTGCCTCAGCCTCCCAAGTAGCTAGGACTACAGGTGCTTGCCACCATACCTAGCTAATTTTTTTTTTTTTTTTCATAGAGACAGGGTCTTGTTATGTTGACCAGGTGGTCTCGAACTCCTGGGCTTAAGCAATCTTTCTACCTCGGCCTCCCAAAGTGCTGGGATTTCAGGTATAGCCATCACCTGGCCTCATGAAATTCTTGACTATGAAATTCATATTCATATTCAGAAATTCAAACTCTGACTCAGAAATTAATAAAACAGAAAACAGAGATAAAATGAGAGAGCTGGTCTCAGCTCTAGGCCTCTCTTGGACGGGTATGTGGCTTATCAGTCTCTTCAGAGTTTTGAGAGTGGAGCCTGCCCTTCAGGGTCTTCAGGAGAATGGATAAACTCAAGCCTCTGAACTTTAGCCCAGGGGCCTGGCTGTGCTGTGCTCTTAGCCAGCACGAGGTCTATTTGCTTGCATTTGAGTCTCCTGATTAGTTGGTCACCTTTAATCCTTAATGTCTGCTGTAATAATCACACCATCACTAATAATCCTTTACAATTGTTGAGCTATTATAGTTCAGAGTGCCGGAAGCAAGAGATGTGGCTTTCCTGAAATGAATAAACATAGCCACCTCATCAAATGCCCAAGCACCCCGTGAGTTAAGTAGAGAAGAGGTGTGTCCCATTTTACAGATGAGGAAAGCGATGCTCTATTTGCCTAAAGTCTCCTTGCTGGTGAGTGGGTGGGCCAGGACACAAATGCTGCCACGTCCCTTCCCGCTATTCCTTTCCTTTGAGACACCTGTTCCTGCTTTGGTCTGTCTCCTAACTGAGATCCTTTGTGTTCACTTAAAGTCCCCCTTCTTCTAAGCAGCCTGTTCTGATTCCCTCCACAAGCCCTTCTCTTCCCTGACCTTTATAGCACCCACTTCTGCACGTGGTGACGAAGTCCAGGGTGGCTACCTTGGGTGGATATCTCATCTCTCAGCCTGACTGTGAACTACTTGCGATGGGGGGGGGTGGACCCTTGTCTTGGAGGAGTCTTAGCACAAGGCTGGGCTTGGAGAAGGTCCTCAATCCTTATGCATTGACTTGGGATTTGATTTGGCAGGATTGGGCCCGTACCCATCAGAATACATTCTGGGCTGTGTCAATTCCCAGTAGGGCAGAAGTGCTTAAGAAGAAACCCTGCCACCACTGGGGAATCCCCAGCATGTGTGCTGGGTAAAGCAGCCTGTGTGGTGCCTGGATATGTCAGGAGGCGCTGGGAACATAGATCAACGTTGGTGCAGTCTCAGTGCAGCACAGTGTATTAGTCAGCCCAGGGGCCTGGCTGTGCTTATAGTGTGTCCTTAAACACACTATAAAGAAATCCCTGGCTGGGTGCTGTGGCTCACACCTGTAATCCCAGTACTTTGGGAGGCCGAGGCGGGCAGATTACTTGAGGTCAGGAGTTTGAGACCAGCCTGACCAACATGGTGAAACCCCATCTCTACTAAAAATACCAAAGATTAGCCGGGGATGGTGGCGAGTGCCTGTAATCCCAGCTACTTGGGAGGCTGAGGCAGGAAAATTGCCTGAACCCGGGAGGCGGAGGTTGCAGTGAGCCGAGATCCAGCCACTGCACTCCAGCCTTGATGACAGAGCAGGATTCTGTCTCACACATACACACACAGACACACACAGACACAGACACACACATACACAAAAGAAAGAAATCCCTGAGACTCGGTAATTTATAAAGAAAAGACATTTATTTTGGCTCACAATTCTGCAGGCTGTACTGGCATGGCACCAACATTTGCTCAGCTTCTGGTGAGGGCCTCAGGAAGCTTACAGTAAAGGCGGAAGGTGAAGGGGGAGCAGGCATATCACATGGCGAGAAAGAGGGGAGAGGTCTCAGACTCTTTTAAACAACCACATGTATGTGAATTGAGTGAGAACTCACTCATCACCAAGGAGATGGTGCTGAGCCATTCATGAAGGATCCTTTCTCATGATCCAAATACTTCCCACCAGGCTCCACTTCCAACACTGGGAATTACATTTCCACATGAGATTTGGAGGGGACGAGCATCCAAACCATATCAGATGGTGAGACAGGAGAACTTTGTGTGTCCCAGCTGCACTGGTCTGAAGATATAACTAAGTCCCTGGACTTTTTCTCCCTTAATTGGAGAATTCCTAATGTTCCATGGTCAGCCTGATTGACCAGTGGCTGACTGGTCCTGAGAGGGGAGATAAAAACAGACACACAGCTTTCTCCATAGACAAATCTCAACACTTTATTCATCCTGTGGCAGCAAGAAGGGGACATGGCCCCAAGATAGCCAATCAGGTGAGGGGGCTGGAGTATGTGTTATCTTTCCAGATAGTACATACAGACTGATCATGCAGAAACAGGAAGGGAAGCAATAAGTTAAAAGCCACATAAGTTATGAAAAAATAATATATACTTTATATGTCTTGTATCCCCACTGAGGATTTGCTCCCTTGGAAACCAATGAAGAGCCTGAGGAAAAGCACCAATCAGCACCCTCTTTTGGGACTTTGGGGATGAGAATGTCTGAGTTCCCATGGCCAGAGAGTCAGTAACCCTCCAGTGCTCCCCACAGGCCTGGAGGGCCTTGAGGCCTGGGATGGGCCCAGACCTCTGGCCAGCATGTCCTGGAAAATGAGATGAATGAATCTAATGCAGTCTAGAAGAGGAGGTGAGGCAAGGGGCAGGGAGGGGAGAGGAGAGTGAAGGAGGGAAGGAAGCTGTGCAGTGGGAGGCTGGTGCCGCTGGGATGCCTCTGCAAGCCTCAGCATTGACAGCAAAGAGGAGGAGATAGGAGTATGCCTGCCAACACCCCTGTCTTCTGGTGGGATGTGGAATTTTCCTCTCTGGTAGAACCCTTGTAAGGCTGTCATTTGGGCCCCACAGCTGGACCTCAAGGGCTTGGAAGCTCCCAGACTTGCCTGGACTGTGCCTTCTTCCTGGCCTGCTGGAGGCAGGGGGAGTGGGCATGGAGGGAGGAAGGGGAAGGAGTGAGAAGAAAGGAGGAGCTCTAACCCCATAGGTGTGGGGGGTTCCTGGGCTCCCCCATGAATGCCAAGGAGGGGAGGGCCAGGCTATTTGGCCCAATGGAGAGGAGAACAGAGGCCCTGAGAAGTGAGATTCTTGGGAAGTGGGCCTGGGGCTTCATGGCAGGGGTGGGACCAGGGGTCTCCAGGGCCTGGTGCACCAAAGCCCGGTGCTCAGGCTGGGAACAACCCGGGCTGGGGGCAAAGAGCTCAGATCCAGGCTGGGTAGGACCCCAGCATGGCAGGGAGGTGAAAGGAAGATCTAATGCTCCTGCCCAATCTCAAGCTGCCATCTGGCTTCCACTCCCAGGGAGTTGATTATGGCAAGAGCAGCTTCCAGAGAAGCTGCTGGGAGCTGGCTGGGGGCAGCCCATCCAGTTCTGACTATGGCCTACTGGGAGGGACCCACGGGAGGAGGAAGGGATGCGGGTGTTCGGGCTGATCTCTGGGGCCTAGGCTTAGGTCCCAAACAGCCAGGGCCCCTCCTCCCTTCACTCCCTAATACTGTCAGGTCTCTGGGGAGCCCAAAGAGCACGGGAAAGCCAAGAGGGTCTTCAGCAGCCAGCCTTCCCAGGAATTCCAGATACAGGACAGGGCCCACGCGGTCCTCCTCGGCTCCCGCACATAGGTGGATGAGACAGTCCCAGTCTCAGTTCCGAGGCAGAGGCAAGGCAAGGCTTGAGATAGGAGTCAAGGTCAAGGATTGGGCAAGAGTCAGAGGGGCCTTGGCAGAGCCTGATGCTGGAGGAGGAGCCTCAGAGGAGCGAGGAGGTGGAGACAAAACTGACCCCTAATTCTGACTCACCCATCAGGAAAACCTCTGGCCAGAAGGTTGGAAGGATGGGACTGTGAGATACTGATATGGAGCGGAGTGGCTCTGAGGAGCTGGTGATGCTCCTCTCCCACCCTGGCAGCCCACAAAACACAGTCAGTTTTGAACCCCCCTCTCAGTTCAATATCAGGTTTTGCCTCTCTTCTCAACCTAGAGGCTCCAAGCTGCTTTCTTGAGTCTAGCTTAAGTCCCTCCTGCTGCAGTGGAGTGCCCTGGGGTTCCTGGGGTCCAGCCGCCTTACTCTGAGACCTCCGACTCCTGTGAGAAGTACTTCTCTGACATTTCGGTGATTTTGATCACGGGGCCTTTGCTGCCCTTCTTCTTTCGGGAGGGGGCCTTGGAGAGGCCTGACCTGGAGGCAGCTACAGGGAACATAAAGGGTAGGGGAGGGAAGGGGCTGGAGGTTTGGGAGCCACTTAAAATGATGCCTTTAGGATCATGATCCCCTACACCCTCACCCTCACCCCACCATGGGTTCTCGGGGCAAGAGGACTCACCGGTTTTGCACCTGGACTGCACAGCGCTGACCACAGTGGCTGAGGGCGAGTCCATCCTGGGGGTGGGGGACGGGGGGGTGGGAGAGGGATATGATGGGATGTGAAGAGAGCCTGTGGCTTAAACTCCCCTGGGGGCTGGCAAGTGGAGGGTAGTTCTTGGTGGTCACTCCCAGCCCTGGGGTTGCCCTGTTGTGTGGCCCTGGCTAGCCAGCTTGTCCTTCCTGGGCCTCTGTCCCATCTCCATGGCATAAATGGCTAATAGCATTGAGCACTGAGTTTTGACAGGCATTTGCAGGCATAATCACATGAATCATCCCTGCCACAGGTGAACCATGTTTATGATCAGCCCACTTTCCAGATGGGGAAACAGGATGAAATGAACTGGGCCAAGGTCCCAGTTTGTAAGTGACTGAGCCAAGACTTAAACCCAGGCCTGGCAGGCTCACTGTATCATATTGGAAAGGAGAACTGACTTTGTGTAGGCCTGGGCCTCCAGCCCACCTTCCCCTGCAGCCCTTCCTCACCAGCCCTGGCTCTGACCTGCCCTCCTCGCCCTCCACCAGCTTCCTGTAGGTGGCGATCTCGATGTCCAGGGCCAGCTTGACGTTCATCAGCTCCTGGTACTTGCGCAGCTGCCGCGCCATGTCCTGCTTGGCCTGCTGCAGGGCGGCCTCCAGCTGGGCCAGCTTGGTCTTGGCATCCTGGAAGGCCAGCTCACCCTGCTCCTCAGCTGTCTTGATGTTCTCCTCCAGTTTCAGGCACTGCAGCCAGGAGGACAGAGTGAAAGGGCCTGTGAGCAGGGGAAGGAGGAGCGGGCCAGGGCCAGGAGTCGTCTCTGTCCTTGGTGGGGGTAGGTGTGGGGAGGGAGGGCTGAGCAATGGCATTTCTGGGTGTGGTAACTGGTTGCCATGCAGCAAGAGGGAGTTCAGTTAGACCTGAAGAGGCACCTTCCCAAGGCCAGAGGAGAGCACCGCAAGCCACTAAAGGAGCCTGTCCCGGCTGTCCTTAGGGGCAACACCTGCCCTGAAGGTTTGTCCTGGCTGGAAGCTGGGACTTAGGCCTCTACTCCCTCCTCTCTGTGTAGTTGGTGGGGGGCTCCCAGGAGGGAGGCAGTGGGCTCTGGGTGTGTGTAGTGTGGGGGCTTTCTAACGTTCCAGCAGCCTTGACCAGATTACAGAGTATTTTTGTATGCAGAGCGCCTCATAACTACTTTAGGAGGCTGTGCTATTATCCCATTTGACAGATTAGGAAACTGAGGCACAGAGGCGCTAAGCGACCCACACAGGGTCACTCAGTCATGTCTTGCCTGTATTCAGCACACATGACTGTGTGTCTCCCTGCTCTCCTCCCCGCCCCCAGGCGCGTCCCCCAGATACTCACATGGCTCTTGACAGAGAGGATCTGGGACCGCAGCTTCTGGATGCGCACATTGAGGTCCGCGATCTCGCTGCGGCTGCTCTGGAGGCTGCTCCCATACTCGGCCGAGCGGGCGGCCTGCTCCTCCAGCTGGAGGTACGTGGAGGTCTCAGTGAGGGGCAGCTCAGTGCCGCTCCCAGCACTTGTTACCCGCCTCTGCTTTTTCTTGCATCCCCCAGTCCCATCTCCAACTCTGCAGCCCACCACGCCATGCCAGGCTCCCTCTGCTCCCCCTTCCACCTCCCTTTCTGGGTGGCCTCCTCCTGGCTGCCCTAGCTGAGCCCCATGGGCCATGCCCACATCTGGCCTAGCATTGCTGATAACAGCACCACCTTGAACTCCTGGAGGGCACAGACCAGCTTCTGTGGTCTCCCCCCGCCCGCCCCGTCCCTGTGCTTCTCCATTCCTCTCCCATAGACTTTCAGGACAGAGCTGCAGGCAACCTCAGCCATCACCAGTCCAGCCCTTCCTGCCACCCAGAGAACTCTCCAGGCTGCTTCTCCTGCCCTGTGTGGTCAGCCCCACCTGGCTCCGAGAGTATGCCTCGGCCTCCTCCAGGCTGCGAGCCGCGACGGCGTCATACTGGGCCTTCACCTCCTCCACGATGCCGCTCAGGTCGATGTGGCAGCGGCTGTCCATGCCGACGGTCACCGACACATCCTTCACCTGTGCTGCCAGGTCCTTCAGCTCCTGACCGGGCACAGATGTGGGGGCTCAGGGCTGGTGGGGAGGGCACAAGGACCCTCAGCCCCACACAGTCCCTTTGTCCCCGGGGTGAGCAGAGAGTGGAGCTGCTCCCTTCCTGTCCCTCTGGAGAGATGATGGAAGGCCGAATGCCTCCCTGCCACGTCTCCCCAGCCAGGACTCTCGGAAGGCAGCTCACTGCCCACTGCTCACCCACCCACAGTCCCCCTATCCGAGTGGAGGGCAGGCTGGGACTGTTGGTTTTAAAGGCTACCTGCAAGCTTCCCCACTGCCTGCACTGTTGCCCTCTCCTGGGAGGGATGGCCTACTCCTGGCTGATGGGAAAGGGCCAGAGAAGTCAGGCTCTGGGGCTGTGAGTTGGGCCCCTCTGTTTACTGTTTCATTATTCCTGTGCTGTGGGGTACAGCTCTGTCTCTCCCACTGGACGAGCAGCTCCTTGTGGGCCTGGCAGAGCTGTGTTCATCTCTGAGCCCCCACGTCTGGGAAAGGAGTACCTCAGTTCATTTGGTAAATGTTGGGAGGGAAGCCAGGGAGTGACCAGGGTGGAGTGGGCTGGAGGCTGACAAACCTGTACTCCCCTCTCCCGGCCCCACTGAAAGCCAACAGCCTGTGAGGGGCCTGGGCGCAGCCTCCAGCACTCTGACTTCAGGGTCCCCCTGGAGACTCAGCGCCCGCTCCCTCTCTAGCCAAGGGACATTGCCTGGACGACCACAATATTTTCACCGTCTCCTCCTATCCCTGGAGACTTCTGGAAATGGTAAAACCCACCATTCCCTGAGGAATTCCCTGCAGGCTGGACTGTGCGCTGAGTGTTTTCCACACATCCTCACCAGGCTGGCACTGCTGCAGCCCCAGAGGAGGAAACTGAGGCATAAAGATGTTGTGGAGACAGCGGTGAGTGGCAGGGTGGGCCCCAGAGCCCCTGCTGCTGCTGCTGTGACGCTCCCTTAGCGGATGGAGAAAAGGGGCTGACACCTTCTTCATTGTCTTTCTGGCCCCAGACCAGCTTTCTTTCCTGCTCACAGCCTCGCAGCTTTCTAGCCAGAATGCTCAGGGGTGTGTAGGGAGGCAGGTGGGACCAGGGATCTCTAGAGGTTGCAAAGGGCCCTGGGCTGCTTATCCTGGAGATGCTGAAAAGGGTAGGGCCTCCTGTGGGAAGGAGGAGCAAGGCGAGTCGACTGAGAATTGCACCGAGTGAGTCGGTGGCAGGGAGGGGGCCAGGCAGGAGGTGGGTGTTGGGTGCAGACACATCATGCTCCTTCTGGCATTCACAGTCCACCCTGACCCCTATTTCAATCATCAAATTTCAGTCCGCGTTCCCATTTTGCTGACCGCCTCATCATTTTTTAAACGTGTTTGTCTGAATCAGGATCCAAACAAGGCCAGTATACTGCAGTTGGTCCATATGTCTGTAGGTCTCCTGTAGTCTCCATTTCTCTCTTTTTTGTTCTTTGCCATTGTTCTTATTGAACACACTGGCTGTCTGCCTTGCAGAGTCCCCACAGCTGGGTTTGGTTGTTGTACCCTGTGCCAATGTTCAACGTGCTTCTTCCAGCCTCAATATTTTCTGAAAACTGGCCGGTGCACCCGGATGCCTGCTGGGATCCAGGCTCAGCTTTTTAGTTCCTGACTGTGTTCTGATCCTGGTTCCTGACTCTGGGCCCCCTCCTGATCCTCTGTCTCTCTTTCTGCTTGGAGAGTTTGTGCTGAGGCCTCTGGTTTCTGTCTCAGGCAGAGGCTGGACTTCTGAGCTGTAGACGACAGGGATGAGGGGCCAGCTAGGGCCGTGTGGGCAGCCTGTCCGGGAACTGACTCTGCCCACCAGCACCTCCTGGTGACAAGGATGGTGCGGTAGTGGCGGGCATTCGGAAGCCCCTCTGGGGGACAGCCTGTCTCTGCCCTGGAGCTGGCAGGACCCTGAACTCAGTGGCCAGCTGCCCTTGGGTGTCTCCTGCTGGGGGTTTTGGTTGATCTTCAAATGAAAATAGAATCTCTGGGCAAAAGCAGGCTGATGGCCCAACCCGTGCCAGAATAAGATTGATTGTTACCACAGCCCCACCTCTGCTGCCCCAGTCACTAGCCGACATTTCCCATGTGGCACCAGCACCCTGGCTGGGGCTTGGCTGGGGACAGTTTCAGAGCTGCAGCTTTGAGGCTGTTTTGGTTGACACATTGTGGGCATCGGTGGGTGTGGGGGGCCTCAGAGCCCTCCAGTGTGCTTCTACACGAGGGCCTAACTTGGCATTCGTTATGGCCCCAGGAAAGGCCAGCGCACTGTGAGGACGCACTATAGCAGGACTTCCCAGTCAGGGTGAAAAGACTGGCCAGACATTTTCTGGAAAGAGGCAGGCTAAGCAGGAGCTTGGTAAACAAAAGCAGGAAATGGAGCGTTCAGAACATCCGCAGACCTGTTCAGACATGCAGGCCCCTGCCGGGCTGCAGAGAGTATGACAATTCGGGCTTGTGTGGTGTGGAGGTACCCCATGGGATGGGCCCCCTGGAGAGCACGTGAGCCTCCAAATGGTTAAGAATTAAGCCGAAGTACAGTTTAGGGTTTCCCTTAGGAGGCTGCTGTGCGTGTGAGCACCCTCACTGTGTTCCCCACGTCAGGGTAGATCGTGACTGTTATGGGGTAACAGTGTTGGAGAGTAAAATATAGCGCTAATGGCTCTGGACACTGAATACCATCACTTCTTCTTCTTCTTCTTTTTTTTTTTTTTGAGATGGAGTTTCACTCTTGTTGCCCAGGTTGGAGTGTGGTGGCGCAATCTTGGCTCACTGCAACCTCTGCCTCCCGGGTTCAAGCAATTCTCCTGCCTCAGCCTCCCAAGTAGCTGGGATTACAGGCATGCGCCACCTCACTCAGCTAATTTTGTATTTTTAGTAGAGATGGGGTTTTACCATGTTGGTCATGCTGGTCTTGAACTCCTGACCTCAGGTTATCCGCCCGCTTCGGCCTCCCAAAGTGTTGGGATTACAGGCGTGAGCCACTGTGCCCGGCCAATCACTTCTTATTAGTTGAGTAACCCTGGTCAAGTTTTTAAATGTGTCTAAGCCTTTGTTTTCTCATCCGTAAAATGGATCTAATTATAGAGCTGAAAACAGATAATGTTTGTTGAATGCTTACCATGTGTCAGTTACTGTTCTAAGTATTTTAGGATATGTTAAGAAAACAAATCCTCACAACAGCCCAGTGAGGTAGATGCTATTATTGTCCCCATTTTATAGATGGGGAAATTGAGGCATATAGAGATAAAATAGCCTGCTCCAGTTCCCACAGTTACTGAGCCAGGATTCAAATCCAAGCTCTTCAAAATCTGTGCTCTCTTAATCATTATCCCTACTTCATAGAGTTGTCGTGAGGATTAACTGAGATTAAGTCCGGAAAACACTTAGCACAGTGTCTGGAATATATTAGGTGCTCACTAAACAGTAGTTAAGGATTCTCTATTATGGTAATTGGTAACAGTGATAAAGCTGGGACAAAGTGTTCAAGGGCAGAGCAGCCTATTCTTGGGGCAGCCTCCATGCAAAAGTTTAGGCAGCACTGGCTTTTCTCTGCAGGGATGGGCCTCCCTTGAGGTGTGCCTGGCTGCAGGGGGTTGTCAGCAGATTCCACAGCTAATTTCCCTGGAGCCAGAGTGTAGGGGTCGGGTAGGTGGCATTCCGACTGGATGCAGCCAGGCCCCAAACACACCTGGGAGCTGGACTGTGTCTCAGAAACTGTGGGGGAACCTTCCAGCCTGTGCCCCCAGGGGAGAGAGGCAGAGGGTTTGCAGTAGATGAGGCCTGAGCAGATCATGGCCATGAGCTCCTGCTCAGTTGGCTTGGAAGGGCTTTTCAGAATGTATCTTGGCTGTGTGTGTGTGTGTGTGCATGTGTGTGTATGTACACACACACATGTTTTGGAGAGACGAGAGGGCTGTTTTCTGGGACACAGGGGTAGGCCTATATTTCTGATCTGGTGTCTGCTCCAAAGCTGAAACTAGAGTATCAGGGCCTCCTGGGCCACTCGTGTTCTGCCAGGTTTTTCTTCCACCTGAGGCAGGCGTGGCTGGCACAGTCTTTACTCAGAGCTGCTCTGTCCAATGAGGTAGATGTCGAAATAATTATATTTTTGATATATTGGGCTAAATAAAATATATTATTAAAATTATTTTTTCTGTTATTTTAAAATGTGGCAACTAGAAAACTTAAAATTACATATGCAGTTCACATTGTATTTCTATCAGATGGCACTGACTTAAGACACCCTCTGGTGTGGGGAATAGTTTTGGCAAAGAGTCAGCATTGCCCTCTTAGCCTGCAGCAGTGTATGGAGAGAAAGGCAAACCTCCAATTTCAACCCCATCTTGCTGCTTTCAAAAGTAATAATAACTGCTGTGGTTCCCTGGCCCCTACTGCCTCCACCGCAAGCCCTTCTCCACAGCAGGATCAGGATAGCACAACCACACCTGAAACCCGCTGTGTGCCGCCCCGCCCCAGTGCCCACCGAAGGCTGCCTGTCACACTCAGAATGAGGTCCAAGTCGTGAGACAACCCTGTGAGGCGCTCTCTGACCCAAAGCTCCCACCCTGCCCCGTGTGCTCTGACCAGAGACTTCTTTCTTTTTCTTTAATCGCCAGGCTCCCCTCCTGCCTTAGGGGCTTTGCATAGCAATTCTGTGCCATCTCCAGTCTCCACTGGGCTGGATCTCTGCCACTCTTAGGGAGGGTACCGCCTGTGAGAGGCCCCGCCCATGGGCTCTGAGGCTCTTCCCTCCTTCCGGCTCCAGCGCAGCACCCGGTTTCTTTGCATCCCAGAATCTGTCACCCTGCGAAGCGATCTTGTCCAGATATTTGCTGACTTGCTTATGACTTGTCTCAGCTAAGTCATGCCCTCCTTGAGAGAAGGGACCTTGCCCAGGCTGTGGTATCAGTGCCTGGCACTTAGTAGGCATGCAATAAACATTTGTTAAATGAATGAGTGGGCTGAGTCCTCCTCACAGCCCTATGAGGCTGGTCCTGTTACTCTCTCCATGCTACAGATAAGGACACTAAGGCACAGAGAGGAGAAAAAACTTGCCTAAAGTTACAGAAATAGTAAAAAAAAAACAAACAAGGCCAAGTTGGGATTGGGGCCCAAGGACTGCAAAATCCAAAGGGAACCCACAGGCCTGGCTACTGGGGCAGGGGCCAAGAAGTCTTGTGGGGTGCTCAGGAATATCACTGGTTATGCCCAGCCTTCTTCCAGTTATGTCTCTACAGCTGCAGGGCCTGCATCATGGCTTAGAGCTTGAGCTCTGAGCTTGCTGAGACATCAGTGAGCAGGTAGAGAAACACTGGGCTCGGTTTTCAGAATCTGCACTCCACCTAGGCTCGGCAGAATCTGCACTCACCCATGGACTCAGCCTCTCAGAGGCAGTATGAGTGGGTGGAGGCCTAAGGGTGGCAGAGATCCAGCCCAGTGGAGACAGGAGATGGCCCTGCTGATGCCAGCCTGGGCTGCACCAGCCCACAGTGAGTTTGGGCAGAGAAGCCCCTAGCCCAGTTCCCACCCAGCCAGTGGGCATGGTGCCCTGGTCAGCCCCATAGCACTTGGCCTGGCTGTGGGGGGATTTGTTAGGGCCAGGAAGCTTTTCAGGGCTGTGGGGAGAGCAGACTGCCTGGTAGGGCTGCCTTCCTGCTGCTCCCAAGGGTTTGCTGTTCTCTCTGCTATGCTACATCTCGTGGCCACAAACAAGACTCAGTTCCACGGAGGCCCCAGCTGGCAGCTGGGACTGCTGGAAAGGACTGTGGCCCATGACAGGGCCATGAGGCCTGGTCTTCCTTTCCACAGGATGCAGCCATGAAGCTGTGGTCAGCAGATCATAGGGCCATTTTAGCAGAATCTGTAAGTTGTGGTGGTGACTTTGATCTCAGCCTTGACCTTGGCTGCACTGCCATAGCTTGGCACCAGCAGTGTGCAGCACTTAGGCGGGCAAGCCCTGTTATCTCCAACAGTGGTGCTGCCTGCTCCTAGCTGAACTGCAGACCTCTGTGGAAGGGACTTTAGCTCAGGAGTGTCACCCCTGAACCTCCTCACCCTTGAAACAAGTGGTGTGGAGAGGAGGACACATATCCTGAAGGGTGCCTAGGAGTCAGCAGCTGGCATGGAGGAGTGGTGTCCAGAAGCCAGCGGCCGTGCCCATCTAATGGCTGTGTTGATGCGTGCTATGCTGTTATGGGCCCTTGTACACTAGGCCCCACTGAGGACTTAGGAAACAAATGCGAATGTTTCCTCTGTCTTCGCCAAAAATGGGGAAGAGGGAAAGGCAGGCCTATCAGAACTAGCACTGTGGGTGCTGTGGTTTAGGCTGCAGGAATTAGGGAGAGATCAGTTCAATCAGAATGCTCGTTCCAGACCCCTGGGTTCCATGCCACTGAGGCCAGCCTCCTGACCCTTGTCCGAGGCACCTGGTCCCCAGCATGCCCTCAATACTCTAGCACACAAAGGTATAGTTCTTCCAGAAAGAGTGGCCTTTGGGGAACCAGCCCATGTTCCATGAGATGAATATCCAGGGGTCATGCAGGGTTATTGACACCATCACAGGAAGGGGTTTAGGAAATTATTATTCTGGGGCTGGAAATTGTAAGTGACTGTTGGAGGTTCCATGCCCCACTGGATGGCTGTGCTTCCCCTGTGTCCTTTACCCATGGACCAGCCAGCTCTGGGCTTGGCAAGACACTGGCCCCAGCTCTGGGCTTGGCAAGACACTGGCCCCATCTCACTCACCTGCTCATAGATGGTTTTCATCAACTCCACGAAGCTCTCCAGGCTTTTTAACTTGGTTTCCAGTTCAGTCCGACGAAGACACTCTGCATCCAGGTCCTGGGGTTGGGAGCAGTGGTGAGTGGTGGGAGAGGGAATGGAGGGTCCCAGGGCAGGAGTGGGCTGGGGGGCTGCCTCCTGGGTGAGAGTGGGGGTGATTCCAGAGGAGATCTGGCTCAGAGCCTTGAAAAAGGAGCTGGATGGGGATGGGGGTATCTGCCTGTCTGTCTATTGGTCCTGGGACTTAAGCTTCTGAGGGCTTTGATTGGGCATAAAGGAGAGTAGGATATCTGGAGGGAAAGAGGGCCCAGGGCCCATGAGGAAGGAGCCCCTGGGGCAGGCTGGGCAGGCTACCTTCTTCAGCTGAACAAAGGTGAACTCCATGTCTGTGCGCTTGGAGATCTCATCCTCATACCTGGGAGGGAGAGAGGGGTTGCTCAGCTGGATGTGGTGGGGGCTTGGGCCTGGTGAACTCCCCTTGGTTGGGGCTCAGGGCCTGTGCTATCCCACTTGGGGTCTCTTTGCCAATTAAAGAAAAGCAGCCCATCCTTCTCCCTCTTGCATCTTCTATGACACATCCTCTCTCTCTCCCCCCGACCTCCTGGCATTGGCTCCCCGTTCCTCACTCCCTCCTGATGACACAGTCCTCTCCCAGCGGCTTCTGCCCTTTCCTGGCTCTGCTCCACACCCACTCCCCTCCAGGAGGCCTCCCTGATTGTGCAGCCCCTCACCCTGGCACTTTGTCCCCTTATCTTTACCTGACCTCCTTCCCTGACAATCTCAGGTTCACTCAAGTCCGCTGGGAGCATCTTGCTCACACCTCACCTCTCCCACCTCCATGCCTTCCCTGCAGCCCCAGCCACCACCCCTCTGCTTTGCCAGCCGGTAGGACACCATCCCATTGTATTCCCTCCAAAGGGAGGCTGGAAAGAGTGTGAACTTTGCTGTCAGATGGACCCCCAGTGTGTTTTTGGGCAAGTTGCATCACCCCTCCTCTCTTGGCTTCCTGCCTCTAAGGGGTAGGCATGTGCCCACGTGTACAGGGGGCTGACAAACCCACCCCTGACGCAGTTGACAGCCAGCTACAGGCCGCATAGGCCATACTCAACAAAGCTCAATAACGCTCTTCTCAGTTTGGACTTCTTACTCGCTCCCACCTTGGGTTTGGAACAAGGACACCGTTGGGTGGGGAGGACAGGACCCCCAGATCCCTGGCCCGACCCTCTTCCTCCAGTCAAGACATTTGTTTGTCTTAGCCCCAGGGTGGGTGTCTGCTGGCTCCAGACTTCTCGCTGGCCCTAGCGGCTGTGGGGATTCAGCAGCTTCTGTTTTTTTCCCTCCTATTCGGGGAATGCCTGAATCACTGGCGGCTCTAATTACAGCCGCCTGCCTACCTCAGGCCCTAGCCTCCCAGGAGGGCTGTGTCACTCATCACCCATTGAGCTGGCTATATCTGGCGCCCCTCATGCCTTCTTCTTTCCCACCAGCCCACCTGAGGAGCTGAGGGGCGTGGACCCAATGGCAGGGCACGTGGGTTTCTGGTCTCAGTGTACCAGGGGCCCACACCCTCCCTGGCCACTGCCTTGGCTGCCAAGAGCCTGTTAGGGGCTTTGATGGTACAGGTCCTGGGGGTGGGGCAGAGGAGCAGGCCGGGGAGAACGTTCTGCTGTCTAGGCATCCCCAGAGAGAACTAAATTGGACTTGAGTGGGGAATAACAGGTGCTGAGTGCTTCACCTGCACTCTCTCTGGTGGTCCTCAGAGCACCCAGCTAGGGAAGTCCCATTGGTCTCATTTTACAGATGAGGAAATGGAGGCTCAAGGAAGGACTGGGGGCTCCTGGAGTGTGCTGATGAAGCAAGGGGACCAGAGCCAGGCTACTTGGGCTGAAATCCTGGCTTCCTTGCTAACCAGCTGTGTCCTGGGGTGAGTTCCTGTGTGCCTCAGCCACGATTATAGTGATGCTGTGACGATTAAATGGGGGCAATTCACAGAGTGCTTGCAGCGGGGACAGCACCTGCTGGGGCTCAGCCCCTCTGCTTCGGCCTCAGGAAGCCTCTCGGCACAGCACAGGTGCCTCTCTGCCACTCACCCTGCCTGGGGGAACATAAGTAGGGTGAGTTGAGGGAGACAGCTGGCCTGGCAGCTGGTCTGGCAGCTGCCCTGGGAAACCGCCTCTGCCAGAGAAGGACACCAGGAGTCAGGGGACTGGAGGGGGCATCCTCACGGTATCCTGGCTAGGCCAGGTCTGCCTTGACCCTGGACCTCTAGGTGTGCTTTGTGGGTGGGGTGGGAGCAAGCCCTGAGCCCCAGGGGAGAGGACAGAGGGGAACGCTGGGCTGCGGCTGGACACTGGGTTCCAGTCTGGAGCCAGTCCCCTTAAGACCAATACTGTTTCATCTCCAGCCTTTGTGCCAATTAGAAAAAAGCCCCCTTCCTCACGGGCTGTTTGACCTGGTACCCTGCATGGCCTGATGCTTGTTTGGATTTCAGTCCCTATCCACCGCCTGAATCATGCACACTTGTGCAGTGCACAGTTTGCACAGCTGTATGTGGCATCCCTGAGTCACTTGCTGTGTGGCCTTGGGCAAGTTGCTTCCCCTTGCTGGGCCTCTGCTTTGTTCTTAGTAAATAGAGGGCAAGACTGCTGATCCTTGGGGTTTCTGCTACCTCAAAGCCTTCGGAAGTCTCCATCCCCATAGAGGCTTAGGTCCCCTATTCCACTCCCAATCCTCTGCCAGTCTGTCAGCCACCAGCTCCCAAACCCGTTCTCAGGCATTTTTTAGCTTGTCACACCTGCACCACCATCCCCACCCCCCCAACTTGTTTATTTCTGGGAGTGAGGCTGATCTCATCGGCTCCGTAGAGACAGGGCACAGCCCTTCCCTACTGGGGCTTGGCCTGGCGTCTCCTGGCTCCTGGGGGCCCTAGGCTCTGCATAGTCAGGCTGTAGCTCCCCTGGCTCTGGCCTGAAGACTGAGAAGCCCTCCAGCCAGGCTGTTTGCCCAGTCTCTCCTTCCCAACTCGGGTGGGTTCCCTACCCAGAGAGAGGAAGAGAGGCTCAGCCTAAGCAGTAGAGTCAGGTAGCAGGCGGATAGAAACCAGGCGGCAGGCCAAATGAGGGGGCTGAGCCAGATTAAAACAACAGGTAGTGTGTGTATAGAACTTCCAGTTACAAAGTGCTTCCATGGACGTGATCTGGCGGAGCTCGTGGGAGCAGCCTTACCCAGTGGCTGGCTGGGGTTAGGGATGGGACTTAGCATGCAAGGCTGTGTAACTGAGGACAAGCCCTGCCCTTTCAGGGCCTGTTTCCTTCCCTGTAAAAGGAGGATCCAGGGCTCCCTCTGGCTCTGGCATTCTCTGAGCCTTTGAGGGCCAAAGATCTACTAGGGATCAGGAAAGTGGGTCACAGATTCTGGTGAGCTGCCCCGACTGCCCGGTCATGGTCAGGTACTAGGAAGCTGGGTCTCTCTGGAGGGGCAGTCAGATGCCCTGTGTGTGTCCCTAGGCCTGGGAGGGCAGGGCTGGGGAGAGGCGATGGGTAAACTCAGCCACAGCCCAGGTCTCTGGACTCCTGGACAGGACAGGTGCTCTCCACTCTCCAGCCTGCCTGGACGGCTGCTCTGGAGGTTGTGGGTCTCACCTCAGATTGGCAGGGTTTGGGGCTGGGCCGCAGCACTGCAGGAGGGGAGACCAGGGGTTCAGCCTGCCCTGTCCTCCTCTCACGCTGGCTGGAGGTCTCCTTGCAAGGAGACCAGACCCAAGGAGGTCGGTGCAGGGCACAGCCACTCTCCTCTGCCTCAGGCTCCTTGTTCCTGAAGCTCTGCCCACTACCTGACCACAGAGGGTCACCTCTCCTCTAAGCAGCCCGAGTGACCAGCTTTCCCTTTTAGACTGGCCAATTCAGTTCAGCAAACCTGTGTCAAAGACCTGCTGTGTGCTGAGAACTTCAGCATTTTAGGGATAGAAAAGCTGCCATTTATAACTGCCAGTCACCATGCCACACTCTTAACTTCCTCCTCAGGTTAGATACCTACTTTAGATTGGCATCAACCATAATCATTCCCGTTTCACACAGGAAGAAACTGAGGTTCAGATATTAAGCCACTTACTGGAGGTCACAAAGCTAGTGATGGGTGACGATGAAGATTAAACCTCATTCTGGGCTAATGCCCAAGCCTGGGCCCATAAATGCTGGGATATACTGCCCAGCAACTGTTTGTCTGTCTGTCTGTCTGCCCCACTAAGTTGTAAAGGCACCTTGCATACTGGGGCTGTTTTCCTTATCTGTCTCTTTCCAAGTCTACCTTGATGTCTGGCATGCATTGCTTCTTTATTCAAATCAAACCCATTCTTTCCATCCCCTTCCTGCTTCCTGGTGGCTTTCCTCTCCTTTCCAACCCAGTCGAGATCAAAATCTAAAGCCACATCTAAAACAGAAACCCATCTGTTCTAGCTAGTGACGTAATTTCCCATTGCCAGAGCAACATGTGGACAAGAGCAAGTGTGTCCATAGGTACAAGAGGACGGCTGCTCGAGGCAGGGGGTGCGGGTTATGATGATGCCCAAGGGCCAGCAGGCACAGGGTTTAGCTGGGAGCCAGCACAAGATTGACTTTGTTTTAAGGGTCGCTATTAGGGAGGGGGCGGCTGTAGGTTCACAGCCATATCCTCAGTATTTAGAATACTGCCTGGCACATACCAGTCCCTCAATAAATGTCTCAGGTAAAGAAATGTTGCAGAACATCTTTCCTCTTTCTCTGGCTTAAGTGCCTCCCATCTGAGCACAGCTTGGTCCCAGCCCTCAGGCCTTGCTCATGGCTCTCATGGGGCTCTACGTACCTGATTCGAAACTCCTCAACCTTCTCCAGCACCTGCAGCAGGTTGGCCTCCAGCTGCCCCCGCTCCTGGCTCACTTTGCGCAGTTCCTCCTGCAGCCGGCCCTGATATTCCTCATAGAGATGCCCGAGGTCGAAGATGGCTGAGTCCTGGCCCTGCAGGAAGCTCCAGCGTGTCTCCAGCAGCTGGTTGCGCTGTTCCAGGGCTTGCACCTGGGAGAGCAGGAAGGCGGCGAATGGGTCAGGTGTGGACCAGTCGGGGGCTGAGGCCCCAGGCTGACCAGCAAGAGCCCACGGAGGGCTCCCTGGGAAGTGGCAGCTCATTTATGCACACCACCCAGGGCCCTCACTCAGCAGAAAGCACCTCCAATGACTGATTGTTAAAACTGAAGATGGTGAGATAAGGACAGGATCAGAGCAAGGTGGAGCCAATTAGCAAAGGTTTCCAGGCGAGGGCAGGGCAGGGCTGGCAGAGGAAGGGGGTAAGAGGGTGTGAGAGTGCCAAGCATGCGACAGGCTCTCCGTGCCTGCCTGGGGCTGGGGCGGGAGACCCCAGGGAACATGGGGTGTCAGAGGCCTATCTGCCCCCTTCCCACCACGACAAGTGTGGTCCCATCTTGTCCTGGAAACTCAGCAGTGTAGGGCCTGGTTAGTAGTGTCCTTAAGTGCTCATCCTCTCAATGACAGAGCCTCCCTGAACCTCAGTTTCCCCAGCTAGAAGTTAGGAATGATAACACCTGCCTGCGCGGTCCTCTCCTTCCCTCCACCCTGTCCAGCCGAGCTCAGCCTGGGGCTCTCCCTGCCTCCTCCCCACCCTGCCTGTCCTCTCTATTCTTCCCATCACCAGGCCCTCTGCTCTCCCCATTTGTTCTTCCAGCTCCCTCCTGCAGGAAGCTCTCTGTGACTCATGTTGAAAGACTTCCCTCTTCCCTCCAGCACTGAGGCCTTCAGTTTAGCTGCTCCTCCTTTGTCCTGAGCCACTACTCTCCCCATGAGACTGTGGGGACACCTGGGGATGTGCTTTGGGATAGGACAACAGCAGGTGCTCATGTGGCCCCTGCTGTGTGCCAGGCCTTGCTCTACATGCTTGACCCATGAAATCCCTGCAGCACCCCCATGGGTGGGCACTATTATAAGCTGTATTTTACAGATGAGGAAACCAGAGGTGATGGAACTTGCCCAAGGTCACAAAATTAGCAAGTGGCAGAGCCAGGTCTGGAATCCAGGAACTTTGGGTTTAGAACCTTTTAACCACTATGACACATGCGTCCTGTGTGTTGCTGGTCACTGTGGGCCCTGGGATCCCAGCTACCCTTCATGGGCTGGCTTCTGCCTCCAGTTGACAGTTTTGCCTCGAGGTGAAACCCTGGGAGGGCTCTGAGCCCAGCTGCGCCTCTCAGACTCTGCCTACCATATGCCTCTTGCTGGCAGGGTCCTGCGCAGTCCTCTCCTTCCTTCTACCCAGTCCAGCCCAGCTCAGCTTGGGGCTCCCCCTGCCTCCCTCCTCCCCACCCTGGCTGTCCTCTCTACTCTCCTTCCCATCACCAGGTCCTCCTCTCCTCCCCATTTGTTCTTCCAGCTCCCTCCTGCAGGAAGCCCTCCATGACTCATATCTTGAAAGGCCCCCAGTTTACCTGTTTCTCATTTGTCCTGACCCACCACTTTCCCCATCACACTGGGAGCCATCTGCTCCCCCTTGGGGCCTCTCCTCCCTTGGTGCCAGGGATAGGCCATGAGGGCAGGCCATGAGGTTGGAGGCCTGGCTGGGGCCTGGCTCCCGTCAGTGTGGGTTGTTTGTCATGAGGATGTTTTGATAACCAGCCCAGTGATGCTCCCTATGGTCACAGGTGAGTAGCTGGGCCTTCTCCCACCACTGCCGGTGCTGCTGGCCCAGGCTCCCAGAATCGTAGCCTGCGAGAGCTGCCAGCAGCCTTTTGGATCAGCTGAGCTGGGCCCTTCATTTGCAGAGAAGGCAATGGAGGCCAGGGGTGTCAAGTGACTTCTCCAGGGTCATAAAGCAACTTGGTGGCCCAGCTTCCCAGAGAGCCCCGTCTGATGGCCACTGCCCTCTCTGCACCTTCGTGGGCTCCCGAACGGTCAGGTGGGGCCAGCCCCTCTCTCTCTGCTCTGCTTCTTCAGGGTGTCCTTGTTTTTCCCGAAGTGCTCTGACGACCCTTCGACATTCACAGCAGACAACGCCAGCAGGAATACTGGATGATGGCGTTTGACGGTATTTGCGGGCTGCCATTCCCCTGCGTATCTGTACTGGTAGGTTCTGCTTGAAGCCAACCTTAATCCTGCTCTCTGCTGTACTCACAGCCAAACAGGTTCAGTAGGGATGGAGGTCAAGAGGGTTTCTGCCCTGCCTTGTGAGTGTGAGAGGGAGCGTTGGGGGGACAGGTATCTGCTCACCCCACCTTGCCTCCGTTTTGACAAGCAGGAGCCCCATGTTTACACTGAGGGTGGAGTGAGAGGAGAGATGTGAGGCTCCTTCCTCCACCCATGAGCAGCAGAGAAATCTTCACACCAGGAAGTTCTTCCTACAGTCTAACCTCAATTCCCTATGCTTCAGCACTAGCTCGCTGGGACATGGTGTGCGTTTGGCCGGCCAGTCCAGCTAGAAGGCATTTGTGGTCTTAGGAGATCAGGGACAGCCCGCTGTTTTCTGCTGCCCTTGGGGGAGTCTCTGGTTGTCTCAGTGGGCAGGGATGGAAATTCATTCCCCACTTGGGACCTTCCTTGCAGAAAGGCTCCTCCCTCTCAGAACAAGGACCTGGGGAGGGCTGATAATCCTGGTGCCCTGAGAGGTGCCAGGTTAATTGCCTCCAACCCAGGAAGACTGCCGAGCCTTCACCTCTGATTCCTCCTCTCTGTTCTGCCTGGCCCTCTGCCCTTAGATCATACAGTAGCAGCTGTAGCAGGGACCTCTCCATTTTACAGATGAAGAAACTGAAGCCCAGTTGAAAAGTAGGGCCAGGTTGGGGCTGAGGTTAGGGGAGAGGCATGTTGTTTTGTAGGGGAAACCGAGCAGCCTAAACTGGAACTCCTGGAGGGAGACAGGCCGGACATCCCAGAGGCTGCAGGTCTTACAGGAGAGTGCCTCTGGGCCACACAGGTAGTGTTCCTTAGCGGGGGCTGTTGAATCCCCGGCCTTCAGCCAGACATTGGCTTTAGCCAGGGAGCCTCAAAGACTCATGAGCAGTGGCTGGTTTGTGCTTTTCTGCATACAGGCAGGGGGAAGGCTGACTTCAGCTCTTCCAGAGGTCACACAGGCCTCGGTGAAGACATTGTCTCCATCCCTCTGTCTCCAGGCATTTTACCACTGCTCATAGGTTCCCTCTCTACAGCCTCCCCAGGATGAGCTCAGGCAGTCCTGCCTCTTGCCTCTCTCTCCATCCCCTCTGTTGTCTGTGTGTGCGTGAAGGCAAGAAGCCCAGCCAGCAGCCTCTGCTGGAGGTCGGCCTCGTGCCCTCCCTGCCTCCCCTGGCCTCTCCTGCTGCTACTGCTTCTCCTCATCCCCCTTCATCTGGTGACTGTTGCCTTACCAGTCCTTCCAATGGGACGAGCTCAGGGCCACCGGCAGAGCAGAGCAGAGCAGAGCAGTGGAATCTGGGGCGCAGAGAGGGTAAATGACTTGCCCGGGAAAACGCAGCCAGCAAGTGGAAGAAACCACAGTGTTCCAGGGCCTCTGCCACCTCCTGAGAGTTTCTGCTCCTCCTGAGTGCTCCCTGGTTCCTCTCAGTTCCTCAGAGGGCCCCCACCCCTCTCCTCTCTTTACCCAGAGCCCCTACCCACTGGTCATGGCGTCTCACCCCTGGGCCTTCCTCTGGGTCCATAATTGCTCAACAGCCCTGCGCCATACCCCCTGCCCATGAGTCCCTTCACTCCTCTATCCGGCAGGGAGCCTCTCCCCACCTGCTCTCCAGGCTCCTGCCTGGAAGGGGCTAACTGGGTTCTAGCTGCTCCCTGGGCCAGGCCCATTTATTTCATTTTTTATTTAACAGTTATAATATACTTAATATATACCAGATATGTTCTAAATGCTTTTCAAAAATTCTCCCATTTGATTCTAATGAGCCTGCTAACCTAATGTGTGCTGAGGCACAGAGAGGTTAAATAACCTGCCTGAGACAACACAGCTGGTCAGTGGTGGACCGGGATTTAAACCCCGCAATGCTGCTCCAGATTTCACATCTTAACCACTTCCTGCTTCCATGTGGGCCCTCACAGCCTCCACAAGGAGGCAAGGAGGGTGGGGCTAACAGATCTTTGCAGAGTTGAAGGGTCAGCTGGGGCCCCTTGGGGCCCTGCAACCAGGGCCCCCAAACGGCCAGTACCCACAGCTCCCTGTGTCCCACCCTGAAGGGCACCCCATCTCAAGGTCAAGGCTAAGGGTTGGGAGGCTCCAATTCTGCTAAAGAACTTCAAGGGCATTGCCCTGGTCTCTGGGCACAGGGCCCCAACCCTGAGGGCCTCTTCCCTGTGCTTATATCCTCCCATCCCCGTGGCAGGGGCACAGGGTGATATCAGTGCTGGCGTTTGAGGGAGAAAACCACCCATCTGAGCCAAATTCCATAGCTCAGTGAAGCATTCCTTCTAAGGGATTAAACTGGGTTTGGTCAGGAGGTGGCTCTTTAGGGACCTGCCTCCCCAGGGCAGCTGGGCTGCTCTTAGAGGGAGAACCAGCTCAGCAATGCAAGGCTCTGTGCAGTTAGGGCTGGGGGAAGGGATGCTCTGCCTCAGTGGACAGTGGTCCTTCCCCTCTGGGTACCCAGGGGTACCCCAGGTGTGGATGATGAAACTCTGGTCTAGGCACATGAATGGAAGAAGGAAAGAAAAGATTCCCACCACAGAGACCACTGACTTCGTGTCTCAGCAGACCTGAGTTCAAATCCAGACTACCATTTGCTGGTTGTGTGATCTTGGGCAAGGCACTTAGCCTTGCTGGTCCTCAGTTTCCTCATCTGCACAGTTGGGAAAATAACAGCCACTGCAGGGTAGCCGTGTGGCTTGAATTTCATTGCATTTGCAATGTTCCTCCAGAGGGCGAGGCATAAGTAGATGCTCAATGCATGTTACTTTCTTCCCTCTGCCCCTCTCTGTGAGCTCCCACCTCATGGGGGAGACCAGCAACATGCAGAGGAACACAGAATCAGAGGCCAAGAGCAGACAAGGACTGAGCCAGGGGCTGAAGGCTGGACTTCTGGTTTACTGGCAGGTTCAGAAATGTGCAGTTTTCCTTATCTGTGAAATGGACATAAAATTGTCTTCTCCCATAAGGTTGTTGAGAGAAATACAGATAAACCTGAAAAGCATCAGCACAGTGCCTGGCACATAGTAAGCAATTAACCAATGGCAGCTGGCACTATCATGATTATTCTTGAGGGTGCAGGAGGGTGCAGAGTCAGGAGGAGTTTCTTGGAGAAGATGAGTAAAGAACAGATTTGGGAAGTGGATAGGACTTCCTTGGGAGCTCCCTTGCCCTGGGAGCAGAGGTGGACACGAGTGCCCCAGACCTGTTGCAGGCCATGGGTAGTGGAGTCTAGGAAGTGTGGTTGTGATGCCGAGGATGCACCTCCCACAGTCAGGAGGGGCGCAGGGTGCAGGAAGGCCCAACTGGCTTCCCTGTTCTGACTCGAGGCATCGTCCCCTGCATTCCTATCTCCTGACACCTGAGCTGCACCCTCACTTGCAGCAGTCTGGGCAGCAACCTCCTTCCAGCAGCCCCGCACTCACCCTCCACCCTGCTGGCTTTTCTGACTGGGGCAGCTGAGAGAGATGCTGCGGGACCAGAGGCTTGAGGGATAAACAGGAGCGTGTGCCTGGGAGGCCATCTCCCCTGTCCACTTGCCTCAGAGTAGGACCGCAGAGCATGCCTCCATCAGCCATTCCTGCGAGAGGGCACCCCTGGCCACACTAGGTGGTCCTCCCCAGTCCCTGCCTGGGTGGTGGGTGACCCCAGGTCATGCAGCATGTTATTATCAACACATCCCTCAAAGGCCATCCTGGGGTCCCTTTCTCCCCACATGCCAGGATGGATCAGGGACTTCCCTCCCCCAGCCTCTGCTCAGAGCTAGCCTGTCGGGTTAGCAGTGCCATCTCCCCATTGGCTGGGTGCAGGGGTGGGGCGCGGTGATCGATGCTCAGGGAAACACAGAGTTCAGCTACCGGCCCAGGCCTGGCAGCCCTTCATGTTTGGGACCCCCCTACTTGTGCTCACCTTGCCAATTAGGGAGGCAAATTTATCATTGAGGGCCTTCATCTCCTCCTTCTCCTGGTTCTTCAGCTGCTGAACAGCGGGGTCCAACTTGACATCCAGGGGCACCAGCAGGCCGGGGTTCACAGTCACCTTGGAGATGGTGCCAGCCGACCAGCAGCCTGTGAGGCTGCGGGAGCTGAAGCCCGGCCCGGGGGCCCTGCAGCTGTCCCATCCTGAGGTTCCAGGCCGGGGGCTGCCCACCGGGGTCACCTCACAGCTGCTGAGGCTGCTGAAGCCAACCACGCAGGAGCGGCAGGCCATGGTGCCCCCGGCCGGAAGCAGGAGGGCCCAGGGGGGTGAGCGAGTGAGCCTGGGGTTGCGTCGGGTGGCAGGCTCTGGTTGCTCTGGTCACAGCTGGGGCGGGCTGGGGACTGAGGAGCAGACACCTGTTGCACAGTGCTCATTAGCTGCAGGAGGGCGGGACGCCTCCCAGCCTGACCAACCTGTTGGATGATGTGGGTGCTCCCGCCCCTCCCCCTGCAGCATGTAGGTCTCCCTCCCAACAGGTATCTGCATTGCTTAGGGGGCTGGTCCACAGCCCCCTGCCCCAAAGAAAGCAGGCCTAGCTCTGGGGAGGGGGCCAAGGCTGGACTGGCCGGGTGGGTTGGGGGTGGGGAGTTGGCAAAAGGAAGGCCATTCAAGGGGGCAGGAGAGAAGAGAGAGCGCCTCACCGCAGACCTCACTGCATACTTGAAGGCTGACGTATCTGGGCTCACATACTTCTGGAAAAGATGAGGCAAGCGTAGGCCTTGAGCTCCCGAGTGTAGGGCAGCTATCCTGGGCACCGTGCCAGCCTGGCACTGGAAAACAGCACTTATTATTTATTTTCTGGCTGCCAAAGAGTCTCCCTGGCTTATCTTCCCCCTTCCTTCTACCCCCTCTCCCTTCCTTCCTTCCTTCACTTTAACTAGCATTGATTGAGGACCTACTATGTACACCCTATTGTCTCAGAGGCTGGTCAAGGCCAAGGAGCTCTCAGCATTGGAAATGTGAGACCTGGTTCAAGACTCAGCTGGACTGCTCACCACTCATGTGACCTCAGGCACGTTACTTGACTTTTGTCTTCATTTGTAAAGTGGGGATGAAAACACCCACCTCACAGGAGGTAGCATGTACAAAGCACTTGGTAGAGGACAGGGGACAAAGTTGGCCTCAATCAGTGGTACTGCCTTCCGGGTGCTGAGTCTAGCAGGGGCGATGGGTATGGCTGAATGCAGCTCTGCTCTGGGGCAATGAGAATCCCTGCCTTCCTCACACTCTTTCCTCCCCACTCTTCTTTCTCTTCTCTGCCTCCTTTGACCTCTTTTATACCATCTGTGAAGTAGAAATAGAAAAGACCCCATTTTGCCCCCACAGAGCCTCTGACAGGGCGGCAGAGGCCCACCTGGCCCAGGGCAATGCCTACCTTTCCACAGTTCCTGAGACCCCACTCTTCCACCCCAGGGGGTTACCAGCTCTCCCAGCCCTGCGTCTCCTTTCCTGGCCTGGTGGTCCTGATGTTCTGGCCCTGGTGGCTGGATCTGCATGTCTTTCCTGGACCTGGCTCAACCCTGCTCTGGGTGGCAGGGGCCAGAGCAGAGAGAGGACTGTGTCTGGGAGAGTCACAGATGGTCAGAGATAGAAGGGGTAGCAGCCCCCTCTGGGCCCAGAGGAAGAGAGAGCCCCTGAGGGGGGAGAACCATTTGCCAGTCACATCGCGGACCCTGGGCCTCCGCCTCCAGGGCAGACATCTTTTTCACACACTAGGCACTTCTGGCTCACAAGGGCACAGGACCCTGTCTAGAGGCCACGGGTCCATCCTAAGCCTGATCCCAGGATCTGGTGCCGGGTAGGGTAGCGAGGCACTGGTGGGTGACTGACGTGCGCCACGCTCCCCACTCAACACCCACGTGCGGGGCCACCTTGGCCTCCCACCGTCCTCGCTTTGGCCTGGTATCCGAATGGCATGTGGTCAAGCACAGCACCTTGCCCCCCCACCCGTCACCCCTGTGTACTCTGTGGGGAAGGGAGGGGGCAGCAGTGGCATCTGGGCTCTGCCAAGGCCAGAATAACAGCTGATACATCAGATATGTCCCAGATGCTTTGCAGGAATTAGCTCCTCAATCCTGACAACCACCACTTGAGGTGGACACTTTAATTCTCATCACTCCAAATGACAGAGGAGGAGGCTCAGGGGGCTGGAGTGTCTAGTCTAAGGCCACACGATTATGATGGATGGGAACCTGGACAGTTGGGGTGAGGAGCTCTTTAATCGGAGCCTCTAAGTTTTAGGACCCCTAGAAAGGGTAGCGGGTTAGAGAAGGAAGCTGCGTTCTTACTGTCTGGGGTGCAGTTTAGGGCAGCCCCGCCACCTAACTCTCTCGGAGCCGAACGCTTTTTTCTTCCAAGTGCCTGTGCATGACTTAAATCTATTTCTTGCTTCCTTCCTCTGGCGTCAGTCAGCTCCTGAGAGTTGACAGGTCTTGGTTAATTGCCAAGTCCCTGGCTCCTAGGCTGGCTTTGCAGGGCTTGCCTCTTGGGCCCCACACCAGGGGGCTTTGCTTTCGGATGTCTTCACCTCCCTGGAGCAATGGAAGGCATGCTAGCCTGGGGCTCTGGGCTGGGGGAGGTATGTGGGGCTTGCCTGTTGCTTCCTTTCTGGCTGGACAGTCTTCCTTGGGTGCAGTCAGTAGAGATGTCTTTGACTGTCACTGCTGTGGCTGCCAAACAGGAACAGCCACAAAAAAGCCCCAAATAAACAAAACTCCACAAACAGCCCAGCCCTACCTCCTCCCTCTCCCCTCCTCACCCCTTGTCTCCTTTCCTCCCCCAGCTCATCTTCAATCCTCCTGACAACCACCACTTGAGGTGGATGCTTTAATTCTCATCACTCCAATTGACAGAGGAGGAAGCTCAGAGGGCTTGAGTGCCTAGTCTAAGGTCACCCAATTATGATGGATGGGAACCTGGACAGTTGGAGTGAGGAGCTCTACTCCCTTTACTCTGGAACTGGCATCCCTGGGGGTCCTGGTCCAGGCTGCACTCTCTGAGCAGGGGTCTCTGTCCCAGCTAGGCCAGAGGGCCTGACATCACCCTCTCCTGGCCTTGGTACAGAGCCTGAACCACCTGGGGGCTTGGACCCCCACCCAGGGAAGCAGGAGGCCTGGCAGGGGTTGGGAGGTGGGAGATGGAAAGTGGGGGAAGGTTTCCGTCTCTCTGAGGATGTTTAGGTACCCAAGCAGTCTCCAACTCCCTCCTGGATGTACAAATAAACAAACCTGCTTGGGGCTTCAGGTGAGGACAGGCTTGGACAACCCCCGCTAGAAATAACACCTGGACATCCTGTACCCTCTGGGACTCCGGAACCCTGCTCTTCTAGTCCTTACATGGTCCAGGGACAGGAATCTACATCTCCCTTTCCTGCCTCTTGAGTCTATCCCCTTTACCCCAGTCCCCTGTCACTGGTAACAGGACACAATCCTGATGATCCAGGAGGCAGAGAAAGAGCAGAGGAGGGGCAGGGCTGGCTAGAGGCGAGGAATGGGGAAGAGGCTTAGGCTGGGCTGCCAGAGCCTCCTGGAACTGGTCTTGAAGTGAGGGGGAGTTTTCTTGTTTTTTCTCTCTCCTCCTCCCATTTCCTTCTCCACGTCACTCCCACCCAACCTGTGGTCTGTCTCCTTCGCATTCTCATCCGCCTCCTCTGTGTTTTCGATTGTCATGCTCTCTCTCACTTATCTTACTGTCTGTCTGTCCCTCTCGGAGTCACCTGCCCACTCAGAGTCCTGGCCTGGAGCTCCTCCTTTCGGCCCTGGGTGGGGGCAGAGGGAACAGGGTTTGTGTCCCTGCAGCCCAGTTGGATGTCCTTATGAGAATGGCATCCCTGTGTCATAGTTTCAGCGCCTCCTCTTTGCCCTGCTCCCCATTTGGCCTGAGGCCTCCTGGCCTGGGGAGCATCAGGTCTCTGGAAATGCTGGATGGCAAGACATAGTTGTTGGGTGAATGTTCCAATGGGCACATCCTAGCCTGGGTCAGGCTCTGGGGCAGGATTTGACTCTTGGGGAGACAGACAGGGACTCTCTGGGCAGGGGAGCCAGCAAAGGGTTTGGAATCTACAGGGGAAAATCTTTGTATCACTGCAGGACACGATGGGAAGGAGGGCCACTCCTCCAAGAAGCCTTCCCACATGAGCCTGCTCAAGTTTCTGTCAATCTTTCATCTTCTCCCCTAAATGCATGTCCCCACCTATGGTCGTGATCTGGGTCAGTGCCATCTCCCTTATGAAGTTAGCCACTCCTGGCCTTTATTCTCTGGATATTCCCTTTGAGCAGGGCTGGTCCAGGGTCCAAGTCCTGGGAGTGGGAGGACCTAGGCTGGGGGCTGAGGGTCTTTGGCAGACTGTGGTTATGTGGTTAGAAGTTCTTTTTTTTTTTTTTTTTGAGACAGAAGTTCTTTTTTTTTCTGAGATGGAGTATTGCCCTGTCGCCCAGGCTAGAGTGCAGTGGCATGATCTCGGCTCACTGCAACCTCTGCCTTCTGGGTTCAAGCAATTCTCCTGTCTCAGCCTCCCGAGTAGCTGGGACTACAGGCGCATGCCACCATGCCCAGTTAAATTTTGTTTTGTTTTGTTTTTAGTAGAGATGGAGTTTCACCAGGTTGACCAGATGTTCTTGATCTCTTGACCTCATGATCCGCCTGCTTTGGCCTCCCAAAGTGCTGGGATTACAGGCGCGAGCCACCGCA
The DNA here is from genome assembly GCF_029289425.2 of Pan paniscus. Taxonomy (NCBI): domain Eukaryota; kingdom Metazoa; phylum Chordata; class Mammalia; order Primates; family Hominidae; genus Pan; species Pan paniscus. Next base: position 41,998,939 of record NC_073259.2, on the reverse strand, counting down.
CCTGGCCCCCCTTTTTTTGTAACAGTATTTTACTCTGTCACCCAGGCTTGAGTGCAATGGTGTGATCTCGGCTCACTGCAACCTCTGCCTCCCAGGTTCAAGCGATTCTCCCGCTTCAGCCTCCCGTGTAGCTGGGATTACTGGTGCGCACCACCATGCCTGGCTAACTTTTGTATTTTTTGGTAGAGACAGGGTTTCACCATGTTGACCAGGCTGGTCTTGAACTCCTGACCTCAAGCAATCTGCCCGCCTCGGCCTCCCAAAGTGCCAGGATTACAGGTGCCTGGCCTGTGGTCAGAATTTCTGAGGGTCCCAGAGCTGGGCGTTGGGGACGTAAGTGTAGGTGTGGGAAGGGTCAAGAAAGGAGAACTAACAGCAAAGATAGAGAAATTAAGCCTCCTCCACATGCCAGGCAGGCTATGGAGACATGGAAGAGGCACTGACCCATGTGACGGTGTCTACGATGCCTTCCCAGATAGGGACCATGAGCTCAGGCCTGAAGGAAGAGCAAGAGCTGTCCAGGCAGGGGAGGGGAAGGGTATTTCAGGCTGGGCCAGCATTATGTGCTGCGGATGTGAGAAATTATTTGTGTGGGGTTTTGACAGAGAATGACAACTGAATGAATGAATGACTACTCCAGCTGGTGTTACTGGAGTGTTGGAGGTACTGTAGAGCTCAGAGGAGCAGTGACGCCCTTGGAGTCCCACAGAGGCTTTCATCAAGGCATGTCTTTACTGTGCATACTATCCTTCAGGGGCTCCCCGTGGCTTTGGGGATGGAAGATTCCTCGGAATGCCAAACCCAATCCTTCTTCCTTGCTGGGTCTCACCTCCACTATGCCTTTTTTCTCTCCACAGCCCTGCCCATTCTCCCACCCGCCGACCCCACCACACTGGCCACCTTTCCCTGCACCTGCTGAGTGGTATCAGGTGATTGGGTTGAACAGCACAGATATAGAACAATTCCATCATCACATATGGTCCTATTGGACAGTGCTGACCTGCAAAGCAGGCATCTGAGATGGGTCAGGAGGCTGCAGATTCCTGGAGGCTGTGAAAGGGTTCAAGACTGTCCAGCGGGCAGCCTGGGATGTGGCAGGAGCACTGAACCTGGACTTAGGAGACCTGGTTTCTGGTCTGGGGCTCTGCCACTCACCAGCTGTGTGGTTTGGGGCCAAATGCTTGGCCTCTCTGGGCCTCGACGGCCTGTAAAATTAGGTTGTACTACAAATCTTTTTTTTTTCCAGTTTAGTTCAACAAACGTTCCTCAAACTGTAGTGGAGCCTCTTGCTCTGCTGGGTACTTGGCTTCCAGTGTGATCCACGGTCCCTGGCCAAGCAGCATGCTGGGAGGTTGGGCAGGTGCGGGTGTCCTGTAATGAGGCCAGGCCTCTGGCGCCAGGGAGAGGTAGGCACGGGCTAATTACACTTTCCTGTCTTCACAGCACTCAGCCCAATTTGTAATTATTTATTGTTGGTGTTTACGTGTTTGTGTCTGCCTCCCCTGCACAGCTCTGTGAGCACACGGACTGTGTGGTGGCTTTGTTTCTTTAGTGTCCCAATGCCTGGCATAGTGCCTGGCACACATCATAGGTGCTTGATAACTATTTCTTTCTGGAGTGAGTAAAAGGCCACCCTTCCTCCCAGCACCCATGTTACACTGGATTTCAACACAGGGTACAACCGCAAGAGCTTTGGGATGCTGTAGAGTGACAGAGCCCAGGCAGGATGTGGAAGGAAGTCAGCATGGGTGTCCCCCCATCTCTGGAAGCTAGCTTTGGGGCCCCTGCCCCACCCTTGCTAGGCTGTGCTGGGCTCACTGGGATGAGTCACAGGTTGACACTGGGTCCTCTGCCTGGAGGAGTCAGGCAGACCACCGCCATTTGACTCCTAGGCCTGGCATCCTGCTCCTTCAGCTTCTGGCCCAGCGTCTGGTCATGGCCAAATGCCTTGGAGGGGTGAAAAGATTAGGGTCCCTCTTGCAAAGCAAAGAAGCAGAAGGAAGCCTCCCCAAGATGGCAGAGGCCCCACTAGTCCTAGAATTTTGTCAGACATGTATGTGGGGCCGAGCGGGACCAAGCCTTAGGCCCCCAGGTCCCTTTCCTTTGAGGTGGGACACAGGGACGGAGCATGTTGGGGTGGGCAGCTTTCCTCTGGTCCAGGTGTAGGGTAGGCCCAGCCTTCCTGGGGAACCCTAGACCCTGCCCCACTGTGTGGGTGCTTGGTTCATGCCAGTGGCATTTTGGCAAGGCTGCCAGGCCTGCTTCTGGGTGGAGAGGAGCAGGAAGGAGGATTGCACAAAGGGAAACTGGCAGGAGAGCCCTACTTCCTCCGGCTGCTCAATGCCTTGCAGGGAGGGCCGAGGGGCAGCACAGGTTGCCTTGGTTCCCCAGGAAACACCATGTCCTTGCATCTGTGTCCTCTCCCAGGAGGAGAGGCCAGGTCCCAGAAACAGGGGTCCTGTCATGCCCACTCTCCATGCCACCCTCTGTGCCTGGCTGTGACCCATGAGGGAGGTTCCTACAGCCCTCATTTCTTAGGCCTCAGACAAACACTCAGCCACTCCCCTCCCTCCCTCTGTCTCTGGGCTTCACAGTGGCCCTCAGCCACTTCTGCCTGCTTCCTCCCTGCAGGAAGCCCCCTCACTTCTCCTTTGAGCAAGACAGCTCTCAAAAACAACCTCCACCATGGCAGGGGCTGGGTTGTTCACTGTTCTGTTGCCACCGGCACATGGCAGGTGTGCAGTAAACAGTTGTTCAATTGAGACACAGCACGCCCTCTATTATTAGCGCTTTCTCCATGGCTCTCTTTAGGCAAGGGTCTCTTCCCTCCCTCCCCCATTAGACAGGGCTGAGGACCCTGTTTCTCCTCCTCCTAGTCTCCCATGCCTGGAATCCTGGTCACTGCAGAAACGGGCCAATCTTACCTACCTCTGCTATTTGGGCATTTCTGAGTCTCTACTGGGTGCCTGTCCCTGTGCTGAGCAGTGGGGCAAATATGAAGATAAGCGAGGCAGGGTTGTGACGGGTGTTCACCCCACAACTCTGGATCCCTGCTGCCCCTGAGACCAGCACTTTCTGAGCTCTGGAGTCTCTTTCCATCCAGCCCTGCCTCCGGGCCAGCTGCCGGCTGGTTGCAGCCTCCTCACCTTTCCACTCCTGACACTGTACACAGCTATTTAGCAGGTATCTTCCTCCCTGGGGCTGCTTTCAGGAAAGAACAAAGAGGGACGGCAAGGCTAGGGAGTGGCAGGGCATCTGGAGACACTTATTTGTAAGCCCAACTAGCTCCCCTGAGCTTCAGCTGCTGCCTTTATCTGGCCCGATAATAGACCGAAACCATAGTCTGCTCCCTGTTGAGTGATCTGTGGGCCTGCCAGGGTGGCAGTGGCCCAGGGTGGCGCTGAGCACTGCTCCAACTGACATAGGGCGGGGAGCCACCAGCCTGCAGTCTGCCTGCCATGCAGGGATGTTCTGTCCATCCAGGGGTCCTCAGTGGCTGTCTAGGAGGCTCAGGACATATCTGGAGAAGGGCAGCTTCATCTATTGTGGTGTGTGGTATTTCCAGCACTGAGCACGGTGCCTGGCATATAGTGGGAGCTCCGTGGCTGAACGTTAAGCATTCAGCACCTATTTATCAGAGATCTACGATGTGCAGGAAGCTGTGTTTTCCCCTCCCCATCCTTCTATATGCTTCCTTCAGCACCTGTTGGGGATTCCTTGATGCCGTGAGAGGCGGGGAGTCTCCAAGGCCATTGGTCTGTGAAAGGCCAGTCGGGGGCCAGCCTTGCCCACCGTGTCTCAGGGAGGAAGCATCAGTGCCTAGGATAACAGCAGGTGCTTGCTCATGTGACCAATGCCATCTCCTCAGCACCAGCAGGCAGGCATGGGGCTGCTGCACTCCCATTTTGCAGAGGAATGGGGCTTGCGCCCAGATTTTCCACCTCATCCTTCAGCACCCAGAGTGCTGCTGCCACCCTGGCAGGCTCACAGATAGCTTAACAGGGAGCAGAATATGGTTTCGGTCTATTATCGGGCCAGATAAAGGCAGCAGCTGAAGCTCAGAGGAGCTAGTTGGACTTCCAAATAAGCATCTCCAGAAGCCCTGCCACTCCCCGGCCTTGCAGTCCCTCTGTTGGGTGGGATAAGAGCTGGGGTTGGGCTGGGCTGGGGAAGGGCAGCCAATGGAGATGAGGTGAGGAGCAGAGGGAGTGGGCGGGCTGGGCCAGTGGGCGTAGATGGGCTCAGGACTGGGCCCCGGCCTGGGCTGCTGGATGGAGCAGGGCCGGCTGGTGGGAATCCAATGACCCCAGCTCCTCTCTGAGCGGCCACTGGCTACCTTTTGAGAGGGCAAACAGTGCCAGGAGGGATCTGGGGCTAATGACTGTTTTCCAGCAGGTGATTCCTCTATGTGGGGTTTATCTGCCTGGGTCATCATTCTGCAGTCTGCACTTACCAGGGTAATAGCAGGCTGGTCTGGGGCCTCTGCCTGCCCATTGGCCTTGGGGCCCTGCAAACAGATGGCAGTAGATGAGGGAGGGGAGGGCAGGAATAAACAGGAGCAGCACCCACTGTGTTTTCTGAAGGGCGGCTCCCTGCCTGTGTTTTCTGAAGGGTGTCTCCACAGCTTGCGGGGGGGAAATCCTGGTGAGGACGGGAGAGAAGATTCAATCTAGGGCCAGGGGCTGGGTTTCAGTTGCCCTCCTCCCCCTCCTCCTCCAACTCCAGCCTCCCGCTTCCTATCCCTCTCGCATAGGGAGGCGGGCAGAGAAACACGCCTACAGCAGCCCATTTCAGGAGACTGAGTGCTGGGTCACTGCAGCTGTGTCCTCAGCTCAGGGTGGCTCCCCTCACCACAGGCTCATTGCCGCCCAGATCCAGGGAACCCCCATGGACGCCCGCTGCCCCCAGTCCTTACCCCAACTGTCGACCCCTGCCCAAGTCCACGCGGACCCCTTCACTGGCCTCAGGGGTCCCCCTCCTGCTGCACACTGCTTCAAAGCCATCCTCAGGAAGCCCCAGCTGGAGAGGGCAGTGCTGCTGACTGAGGTGGCCCGGGTGAGAGGCGCAGTGCTTTGAGGACTCACGTGGCTTTCCAAATCCCATGGCCACCCATGTGGAGGAGATATTTTCAGTTTACAGTTGAAGATGCTGAGGCTCTGAGAGCTTAAATGACTTGTCTCAGTGTGGGCAGAATAACAGCCTCCCAAAGATGTCCACATCCTAATCCCCAGAACCCATGAACATGTTCCCTTACATGGCAGAAGGGACTTTGCAGATGGGATTAAGGATCTCGTGGTGGAGAGATTATCCTGATTGTCTGTGTGGGCCCAGTGTCATCACTAGGGTCCTTTAAACTGGACGAGGGAGGCAGGAGACTGAGGTGGTGTGAGGGAGATGGAAGGGAGCCCAGGAACGTAGGCAGATGTGGGAAGCTGGAAAAGGCAGGAAAATGGGTTCCCCTGTGGAGTCTCCAGGGGGACTGCAGCCCCACACCTTGATTTCAGCCAGTGAGACTGTTTTGAACTTCTGGCCTCCAGAGCTGCAGTGGTAAGTAAGATTTATTTATTTATTTAGAGACAGGGTCTTGCTCTGTCGCCCAGGCTGGAGTACAATGGTGAGATCTCGGCTCACTGCAGCCTCCGCCTCCTGGGTTCAAATGATTCTCATGTCTCAGCCTCCTGAGCAGCTGGGACTACAGGCACGTGCCACCACACCTGGCTAAGTTTTGTATTTTTAGTAGAGATGGAGTTTCACCATATTGCCCAGGCTGGTCTTGAACTGCTGACCTCAAGTGATCCTCCCACCTCAGCCTCCCAAAGTGCTGGGATTAGAGGCATGAGCCACCACGCCCAGCCAGTAAGATTTATTTAAATGAAGAAATAGAGTTGTGTTGCGTGGAGCCCCTAAATTCTGGAAATCTGTTACAGCAGCCGCAGGAAGCTAATACTACCAGCTGATAAGTGGTGGAGCTAGATGTTGAACCCAGAGTGGAGGGCTGGGTTCCAGGCTGCTCTCTTGGCCTGGCGTGGCTGTGCCTGCCACTTTCTCTGCCTCTTGTCCCACTCCCTGCCTGTGTTTTCTGAAGGGCGGCTCCATAGCTTGGCGGGGGGAAAGCCTGGTGAGGACGGGAGAGAAGATTCAACCCAGGGCCAGGGGCTGGGTTTCAGTTGCTCTACTCCCCCCCTCCTCCAACTCCAGCCTCCCGCTTCCTGTCCCTCTCCCACAGGGAGGCGGGCAGAGAAACACGCCTACAGCAGCCCATTTTTTGGGGGTTCATGTTGGGGGCAGGTCTGTGCTGGCTGTCGGAGCTGGGAGTGTGGAGAGCACTGCGGCGGCACAGCTGACACCGCCTCTGCCAAGGTCCACGCAGCCTGGCTGCCTCCACGCTTCACTGGGTTTTTCCTTCCTGGCTGCTGCATCATTTGATGCAGGGGGAGGGTGGGATGAGGGGGTGTCTTTGGGTCTCTCCTCGGGGGGCCCCTGAGGTTCTGTGTGGCTATCTCAGGGTAGGGGGTGTCTGGGTGCCTGGTGTGGGGAGGATCCGAGGGCCCTGCCCCTGCGGTGTGTGTGGGTGGGGGGTGTCCCAGACACTGTGGCCCTTTCTGGGCAATATGTCTCTCAGCCCCTGCGTGTGAGTCTGGAAACGTGAGCATGCGAGTATGCCTGTGTGTGTGTGTGAATTTGTTGTGACTGTGTGTGAACATGTCTCCCTGCACCCTGTGCTCACTCATTCCTCTGTGTGAACATGTGAGTGTGCAAATGCGGCTGTCTGCTCATTCTCCTGTATGTGACTGTGTGAACACGTGGGAGCACATGCCTCCTCACACCCTGCATGTGAATGTGTGTGGACATGTGAGCATGTGAGTGTGCAGACACACCCACTCATGCCCCCACGTGTGGATGCGTGTGTCTCTAGATGTCCTTGTGGGAGTGAGTGTTTGAGCATGACTACTTCCTCCTCTGTGTGTGAATATGTGCGTGTGTGTGTGAGTGTGTGGCTGGGGAAGCGCCACCCCCCAGCCATCCAGCATTGCCTCATCCCTGTGACACAGCCGCTAATGACTGTTTGCCATTGTCTGAGCGGTGGTGGCATCACCCGCACTAATGACAGTCTCCCCTGCCTAATGACCTGGCTCCTGCCCCATTATTTAGGAGCCTCAGGAGCACTGGCCCTGTGACCAGAGAGATGTTGACCAGCTCAACACATTTCCCTTTGGGGTGTTGCGGGGGGGGTGGGGAAGTCATAAATCCCACCCCTCCCCGACAGCCCTCAGGGTGCCGGCGTGGGCTGGAATTTCAACTGGCTGATGGCATCCTGGGCGGGAAGCCCCAGGTCTGGCCCTGCCCTCTGTCTCTGGCAGAGCTGGGCGGCTGCTGCCCCTCCCCACAGGTGACCCTGGACCCTGGCAGCCAGATCCATATCAGGTTCCAAAGACAGGGCTTTCCTTTCCACTGTGAAACCCTCAGGCCGTCTCACCTCTGTGAATGGAGATGTCCCTTCTGAGCAGGGCTCTCTGTGCCCAGGAAGCTCTGATCTGCAGCTGACCTTGGGGAGCGAGGGGGTCTGGAGTAGCCAGGGAACCACAGGGTCCAGAGCAGGCTGCCTGCGTGGAGGCCACAGCGGAGCCTGATTCAGCCACACCGTCAATATTTCTTTTATGATCAACATTAAATTAAAATAGCCTCTGGATTATGGAGGAGAGCTGGGCAAGGGGGCTGCCCCCTTTCTGTGAGCCCACAGCCACAGCCATTTCTTCATATTCTCTTCTGGCTTTCAATCTGTTCCTTCCCATTGATGTTCCCCACTTACAGGCAGGCCTCCTCCTACCTGAAGTTTACCTGGATCTGCAGGGAAGCCTAGGACTCTGCCTGGGGCAGGAGGGACTCCTTAAAGGTGTTCTGGGTTGAGAGATGCAGGCCTGCAACTGGCCGTGAGACCTTGAGCCGGGGGTTGGGGGAGCTGCGGTCTCCTCTGCCAATGCAGATGCAGTGGTACCTGCTCCCTAGGGCTGCTCTGGGGAATAGGTAAGCGCTGAGCATTATATAAACCATTCAGCATTATATAAACCATATAAACGTTGCCGGCACACAGCAAGCACACAGTAAATCTTTTTAAAGCCTCTGAACCTGCATTGCCTCCTCTCCAAAATGGAACAGACAACTGCTGGTGCTCATGGCTGTCGTGAGGATAGTGAGAATCCAGGGGAAGCGCCTGCTGCGGAGTGGGGCAGCTCCGGCATCTTTCTCATGGAGTCCTCGGCTTGGCAGCTTCTCTCCTCACCCATGAGGGTCTGAGCGGGGGAAAAAGGAAGGAGTGGTTGCACTGGCTGTTTTCATTGCTGCCTCAGTGTCCCTGTCCTGGTGGGGCACTCCCTCACTTGCCAGCCAGGGACTGTGGCTTGCTTACATTACTTATAGTGGGACTCATCTGTGACTCACTAGAGGGGCGTGAGGAGAGAAAACCAGCCCAGTGCATTACAGAGTATCGTTTTGTAAATGTATGTGTCTATTGGTTGCTGTAAAATGTATTTCTTACTGTGCGTTGAGGTTAAGAAGCTGGAGACACCTGCTCCACTGTCTCTGGGCGGGGCAGAAGCAGGGGCCTGGGGACTCCCTGGTTTTGCCTTTCTCCTCCTCTGCTCCATCATGAGATTCGCACTAAGCACCCATGTGTGCTGTCCTGGCATGGCTGGGCCCCAAAATGCGAGAGCCCAGATCCAGCTGGAGACACATCCCTTCCTGCCCCCAACAACCCACAGAAGTGCCCCCTCATGCCATGTGCCTGGGAAGGCCCACACCTGACATCCAAGGTGCTATGCCACCCAGGAGTGGCCTGCAGGCTAGAGGGTGCTGCAGGACAGGCAAGGGTACAACGGAAGGCCTCCCAGGCTTGCCTCTCATCTGGACCTAGGCCCAGATGAGTTTCAGGGCTGAACCAAGCTGTCCCTGAACCCTGCTCTTTTCCTCATGATGCTGGACACTTAGTCAACCAGCCCACGGGTAGGGCCAGGGCATCAGAAAATGCTTCCCACAAAAGCAGACCAGTTGGGGGTGGGGGCCCTGCAACCCAGGCATGGTTTTTTTCCTTCCCCCAACACAACAGCCACACCCTCAGTGTGGGCCTAAGTGAAAGCTAATGGTGGGCAGGGGCAAGGGGTGTTGGGGCACCCCAATAGCAGTGGCTGCCATTTACTGAGGGAGGCCTCTGTGCCAGGTGCAGCACAGATCAACTTCAATCTTTATGACTCTCTTAAAGTGTTCATATCTATAAAAACGGTGCTCATTTTATAGACAGCAAGGCTGAGGTCCAGAGCAGTTATGTCCACACAATTAGTAAGTGCTGAGAATCAATCCTGGGTTGGTCTCTCTCTGCATCGTTCTGTGGCTTCTGAGGGAGAGACTCATGTGTGTTACTGGGGACACAGCGCTGGCACACAGGCTGGTTCCAGAGGCCAGGAAGAGGGAACTTGGTCTTGGAAGGCTTTGCAGTACACCAGCTGGAGAGGCTTCCTTTGAGGAGAAGCTGACCTCTTCCAGGTACTCCCCAGAGATTCCTTTCCCAGTATGCCCTTAGCTGGGGCCTCCCTGGCAATGAAGGCAAGAACTTGCTCATGGGGAGAGCTGCTCCTCGTTGAGAGTTTTATCAGTGAGATTCCTTGATTATCAAGAGGAAAAAATTGCAGCAGGGGAGATGTGACTTAGATTCCAAAGTCTTCTTTGGCACTCCTTAAGGGCAGGGACTAATCCTCCAGGGACTAAACTTCCAGCAAAATAGGCTTAATGAACACTGGAGACTCTCGCAACTAGTGATGATTGTGGCATGTGTAGCTCTGTGAGAACATCTGAAAAGTAATACATAAATAAGGGCAAATGAGTACAGGGTAACTTGGGATCTAAGTGCCGAGGGGACGCGAAGTAAGTGGTATAGTAAGTGGTAAAAGTTGGGTGGGGTTGGCCAGGGAAGGCTTCCAAAAGCGGGGAGTATGTGATGGTCTGGGAGGGACAAGGCTTTCTTTGAGGCTGGGGCAGGCAGGGGGAGCAGCTGGCATCTGGCATCCTAGCGGCATCATTCCAGAACCAGCCAGTCCTTGGGAGCCGTACCCCAGAGACGGCTCAGTGACCTGGTACTCTGGGAATTTGCCCTGCCTCCTGGGTGGGGATTGTCCAGCCACACACCTGTCCAGCTCAGTTGGTGCCACTGGAAAATGACATGGAAATGTGGTGTGGCCTTGAGCCAGGTCCCCCTCTCCAGGGCTTTGGCCCAGTTTTGGCCTGTGGCTCATCCAAGTATCTTCTCTGTGAGATGCTGGGGAGAGAAAAGAGGGGAGTGTGGCTTCTGCCAAGGTGGGGCTGAGGGAGATTCTGGGAAGTGGAGTGGGGAGTGCTACCAAGGCCAGCCATCCTCCTCCTTAGGAGCCAGAGGCCAGTCAGGAGTGTGTGTACCCTGTGGTCAGCCTGCTTCCAGACTCGGCTGCATCCGGGGCGGAAGCCCGGACCTGAGGCCGTGGAGAGAAACCTCAGATTCACAGAGCTCCTGGGCTGGAGGGGACTTGAGTCTCCCCAGTTTCCTTACAGAGAGGGAGGTGGGGGCCAGGGGTTGGGAAGGGAGGATAGAGCGTGTATATGTGTGTGGTGTGTGTGTGTGTGTGTGTGTGTGTGTGTGTGTGTGTGTGTAGGGTGGATGGACCCAGGTCATGATGTTTCTGATTTTTGAGGAATTCCCTGAGGGTGGGGGAGGCTGGTGTCTCTCAGACCAAGGTCTGAGGTGGGAGCAGCAGGGGCACCTGGACTCTAGTGCTAGGGTGGTGGCTGCAGAGGGAGAGACAGGCAGAGCCCAGGTGGCTCCCTGCAGGAAGGGTAGGTGAGGAAGTAGGGCCAGGAAGCTGGAAGGGGTAGGACCTAGGTGAGGAGACCCTTGGTGGGGACAAGGAGGCACGTGTGTCTGGCTGCGCTGGAGCTGAAGGCCTGAGAGCATACAGTGAGATGGGGAGCAGATAATGCACCCTGAGGGCAGAACTCTGGGCCATGTGGAGTCCTCTTCCTGTAATCAGAAGGCAAAGGGAGCCCCTGGTGGTCCAGTAGGACCAGATGGCCCCTTCACCTGGGGCTGCTAGCCAGGCCTGCCCATGCTGTGTTCCAGAAGCTGCAGCCTGTCCAGCCAGGCTCAGGGGAGGGTCTTTGGATCCCCAATGGTGGATTTTGGGGTGGGTGGAGGGGATAATTTGGGGAGAGACATATCCAGGAATTAGCTGGGGAAGGAGAGGTTGAAGGTCAAGATACAGGAGACCTTGCGGTTGGGGTTGACTCCTGGTCTGTCTGATCTCTACGGACACGCTGAAACAGAGAGAGAGAGGCATCTCTTTGGGGATTATAGTCCCTTTACAGCTGGCATTTAGGTGCATGCCTGCAGCAGCCTCAGGAGTGACAGCATTTGGCCACCTATCTCCTGCACAGCAAACTTCCTGTGCTTTAAAACAAGGGTGTCCTGTTCAGGGTCAGCAGAAAGAGATGCAGGGGAGGGACTGGCCCCTGGCGAGGAAGAGAGCCTCTCCTCCCCTCACCCATTGTCTTTTGGGGTGAGGGGGCAGCACGGGGAGGCTACTGGGGAGCATGGAAGGGCCTGGAAGGAGGGACAGAGATGGTGAGTCACTAGCTAAAGGCCACACGTGGAGGCCGGAGGAAGCTCGTGTCTGAGCCCCATGGGGACAGCTCTGTTGCCGGCTCTCCACAGCCTTTCCGTCTTGTCTTGGGCTTCTTGCCCGGGCCCTGCTGTCAGTACCTGCTCCCTGAGCCAGTGCCTGGCGCACACAGCCATGAGATCATGGGGCGGGGTAAATTGGCAGGCCCCCGATCTTCCCTGGAGCTGTGGCAGGTGCATGTTGGAGCTCTGGGCTTGGCGCCTCTGTAATCTCCCTCCTGGCCCCTTGCAGGGAGGTGGCTCCTCCAACCAGCCAGTTCTGCCTTTTCCACCTAAGTCCCCAGACTCCAATAAAGGTGGAACATTGGCCCAATCCATGGCATGAATTCTTGAGATTAGACTTCAAGAAGGACTTCCTACTCAACCTATGGGATGGTGGGATAAAGGTAGAGGGAGTTAAAATTAGGAACAAATATTAATAATAAGTGTATTATTCATCATCGAGGGCTTATTCTGTGCCCTGCTCTGTGCTAAGTGCTTTGCAGGTAGTTCTCATGTAATCTTTACCATAACCTTGTAGAGCACAGAAACTCAGGCGGAGCTTTTGCAGCCAGTGAGCAGAGGAGCTGGTGCTTGTGCTGAGCTTCTAGCTGTGGGATAAATCTGGAGGGTACAGTGAGGCTGGCCACTGGAGGATCACGTGGGCTCCCAAGTGCCCATGATCCATCATTTAGCATTCAGTTGTGAATAAGACAGGGGTATGGAGGTCAAACATATAGGAAAGGTAAGAGCTGAGTTCATGTTCCAGAGGGTGAAAGTCAGGACGCAGAGGTGGGTGGGACTGTTTCTGTTTGGCATCTCTTGAGTCAGAAAAGAAGCAAGCACATCAGAATGGCAGCAAGAGGGATCGAGGTGAGACAGCAAGACGTTCTGACTTCCAGGGCTGCATGTCATCAACACGTGAGGGGCGTGTTTCCTGGAGAGGGAGAGCTGCTTACCAGCTCAGTCGGGAAGTGGGAGGATGGACAGCCCACGGTGGGGTCTCTGTTCAGGCTTGTGTGTGAGCACCTGTGTGTGCATCATGTGTGTGTGCCCAGATATGTGTGTCCACAGTCTTTAGTGAGGCATCTTCTGCCTCCACGGGCTCTGAGATCTCCAGCAGTGTCTGTTATTGTGAGCACAGGCCCCCCCAGAGAGGACTGTTTCCTTTGCTGATGGTCTGAAAGGTACTTTATGTTCGGATGCAGTGCTGTCTTGATTGGGGACCATTCTTTTTCCTCAAATGTCCTCCAATTTGGCAGACCATGTATTCCAATCTGGAAAACTCCACCCTTACTTTCAGGAGCTTTTCTCTGCCCCTTCTCTAAGGACCTCCATTCCCTTTGCCTTTCCTTGAGGATAAACGCCTTTCCTTGATATGACTCGTTCGTCCCTGCTGCGTTCCAGCTTCCACAGGATTGGATCCACTGTAGCGAGTCCACACATGCTTAGTAGCACGGATGCAGGGGGAGAAGGGGTGCATGAATGACTGTGTGTGGCTGAGGACAGCCCTCGGGTGCTCTCTGTCAGGTGTCATGTTGGCAGCTGGCCCTGTCTGCCCTTGGTGTCCAAGCCTGTGCCCCGTGTCAGGGCCTGGGGTCAGATTCTGTGTTTCAAGATCCAATAGCAACACACACACACACAAATTCCTGGATGTCAGGGCCAGGTGGGACCCCAGAGACCACCTAGGTGCATCTATCCTTCATTGATATACAAGGCACCCCCCAGAGAGGGAAGGGCCTTCCCTGCCCAATATCACACAGGAAGTTGAGGGGATGCAGCCGGGTCTCCTAACTCCTAGTCACAGCTCTCTTCACCATTCCACATTCTCTCCCTAATTTTGACAACCCCCTGTACCTTCCTCTCTCTCTCTCTTTGCTGTCATCTCTGTACTTTTCTCATGCCCTCCCCTTTCAGAACCTGCTCATTTCTCAAGGCCTATCCTGGCCCTCCTTCACTCTGGAACCTGCCTGATTCCTCTCCCCTAACTTCTTCTGCACCATTAGCGACAAGTCCTGCTAATTCTCATCCCCTAATTGTCTGTAACACAAATTAATGCTTGATTACTTGATGCTCTAATGACCTGGGCTCTAACCAGGCTCAATTGCTTTCTAGCTGCGTGACCTTGGGCTACTTACTTCACATTCTTAGTCCTCTGTTTTGTCATCTGTAAAGTGGGGCTGGCTTTTGAGCCTGAGTAAACAGCAGAAGCCAAGACTCAGAGGGGTAAACTTCAAAAACGGCAGTGTTAAAATCTAAGGTGTGATGGTGGTGTGTTGGGAAAAGTGGTGAGAAGGCAGGCAGGGGTCAAACTGGGGGAGCCTCAGCTGTGAGAGGCTTATGTTATTGGTAATGGGGCTTCCATGAGGCTTTTTGGAAGGGAAGTAACAAACCCCTACCTAGAGCTTGAAGTGGGGTAGAAAGGGCACCGGCTTTGCAGCTGGCAGATCTGGATTGAAATTCCAGCTCTACCACTGACTAGCTGTGTGATGCTGCACACATTGCTAGATCTCTCTGAGCCTCCTTTTTCAATCTATAAAATAAGGATTATACTCACCCTATGGAATTGTGGTAAGGATTAAACAAGAAAAGGTCTATTAATTGCTTAGCTTGGAGTCTTGCACTTAGTAAGTACTTAACAAGGAGTAGCCGTGATTACTGGTGCTGTCCTCATTACCCAGCAGCGCGTGTCTGCCTCCTGGCCTGCCTCTGCCCTGGGTCTCTCTGGGCCCTGGGTGTCAGGCTCATTCCTCATTTCCCAACCTGGAAGCTTCCCAAGGGCAGGGCTCACATGCATCATCTTCTCGCTCTGGCTGTTTCAGGAAGTTATGGGAGTGGGGAAGGCTGTTGAACTGGTGATGTCACAATTTGGGGCTTCTGGGTGGTTCTGCAGAGGCCCCAGGGACCTGTAGGCAGGTGGAGAGGGGATGGGGGAGGTCTCAGGTCCTCTTGCTCACCCATCAGCTGTGTAGTGTCTGAAGTGATTAAGGAGCTTGGGGAGGTTGGTGTTGACAAGATGTTAAGCCATTTCTCCCAGGGACAGTCCCTGGGGCCTCAGGCACTGTGGTGGGCCTACCACTGCTCTGGAACCCCATGGTGGGGGCAGGCCCGTCCCCCAGAGAGGGAACATGGAGGTGGGAGCTGAGGGGAACTTGACTGACAGCTTCCCCACCCCCGGCTGAGTGTCTCCTCGGCCCATGCGGATGGAGTGGGGAGCCAGACCACACTATCAATGAAATAATTAGAGCCTAATGTTAGACAGTGTTTCTTTAACACCTACTAGGTGTTCACGGGTGTGCTGGGTGCAGAGGACAATCATTTGGCAAGGCTGGCTGGGCCCCTGCCTGCAGAGAGGTTACAGTTTAGAGGAGGATTCAGACAAGCACACAGAGGATACGCACCAGGAAGGGAGGAAGCCTGGGGGCTACGGGAGCCCTGAGGGGGGCACTTGGCCTCTCTAGAATGGCCGTGTGAAGTTTTGTAAGGGTAAGACATAGCTGGCCCTGTAGGCTGAGCCAGGGACATGCAAGCAGTTGTGTGTTTGGAGAGCAGACCAGGGTGTTAAGAGGGTCGGGTGGAGGTGATGGTAGGGGGTGACAGTGGCTGGAGATGAAGCCAGAAAAGTATGCGGGGCTCTTGAATGCTGACATGAGGAGTGAGCTTTCTGTTCCAAGGGAAGCTGGGAGCTGTTGAAGAGTTTTAAGCAGGAAGGGATGTGGTCAGATGCAGGGGCTGCAGTGCTATGGGAATGGGGAGGATTGCGAGGGGTCTGCCTTTGGGTTTCATGGAGCAAGGGAGTGATGGCAGGGGCATGCTCCTGCAGAGGGAGGAGGGGATGGGGTGTGTGGGTCTGGAGCAGGCAGTCTGAGGTGGGCCTGCCCAGGTGAGAGGGTGTGGGGACTCCATCAGGTCGGAGTTTGGAGCCCAGGGCAGGGCTGAGGGAGGGGGAAGGGTGAGGTGGAGGGCTGGACTGCAAGACCAGGCAGGGGAACTGCGGCTTCAGCTCTGCCAGCACTTCCCTTAGGCCTCCCAGGCTGGTCTGCTCCACTGGCCCTCAGAAAGACTTGTTGCCTCGCCGAGCCTCAGTGTTCTCATCTGAAGAATAGACGGGGCAAGGCCTTTCTCCTATACACTCAGGTATCTGATTAGTGAACAGTCACGGTGTCTCCAACTGGGCCCTGAGTTATGGGAGAGGCAAGCCCATGACCCACCAGGCCCCACCAAGAGCCGCGCCACAGCCTGAGGTGGGCTCTCGGTGTTGACCAGCTCTTGGAGTACTTCAGGAGGAGGTGGAGGGACTGGGGAGTTCTAGGAGTGTGTCCATGATAAAGAGCCGCAAACAAGATCCCAGGTCCAAGGCTGCCTCCCCTCCCTTGTTACATGGGGTGCTCTCTCAGACCCTTCCAGCTCATTGGGCTTTTGAGCCACCCCTGCATAGTGGGACCAGGGCCCCCAGGGCTGGGAGGACAGGGAATATGGGGTTGTAGCTTAGGCATAATGGGGTGAGGACCCCAGGACTCACCCAGCTCTGAAGGTTGCCAGATCTTTGCATTTTACTGTTCATCTTCTGCCTCTGCAGAGCCCTGAATGGGAAGAAATGGGTTCCATGTGCAGCAAGCCAGGAGAGATTTAGGCAACGAGAACCTCCAGTTCTGTCTTAGGGTTCCCAGCTTTCTCCTTGTCCTGAGGGAGCCGCTGAGCCTGTGGGAGATGAGGGGTGCCCATTCCCCAGTGCTTCTCACCCTCCCCCACCTGCCCTCCTGGGGTACCTTTGTCTGCCACTTGCATCCTATTGGAAGCTGTCCCCAAGTGCGTGTTAGGCAGGTGGCAGGTGCTGGAGCAGAGTGCACCACCCTCCGGCGATCACTGTGAGTTGGGGTAAGAGTGGGGTGTTCCTGCCAGCCCCAGGAGAGGGGAAAGCAAGCCCCCGTCCACCCTTGTGGGTCTCTGCTCCTGGAAAAGGTGCTCTAGCAGGCTCATCTGTGTGAGTCACTGTCTTCCATGTGGGGTAAGTTGAGCCCTGCCTTTTGGATCTCAAAATCCAGGGATGCCGACATCCTGGGTCTGGAGAAGGGAGGGGGCACAGGGCAGCAGAGCCCTGGCCTGTCTTTCCTGACGGGGTATGGAGCTGGCAGGACAGGGAGGCTAGGTGGCTGGTGGTGCAGGGCGTGCCCATCCCTCTACCTCCTTCCTCACAGCCCTGCACTGCTCTGTCCCGGTCTGGCCCCTCTTCTCTCCTCACTTTTTCTTCTCTGCTTCTCTTCTCTCTCACTCCCCTCCTGTCCTCAACCTTTTCGTCTCCCTCCCCGCAGTCCTTCCCTCTGCCTCCTTTATTTCTTCCTTAACCCCCTGCCCTTCCATTTCCCATCTCCTCCTCCACCCTCCAGTTCTATTCCATCCACTTGCCCCACCGCAGACCCGGCTCCCTGAGTTCAAGCTGCCCATTCTTCCTTCTTGCAGCCCCTGCCCATCTGAGCAGCAGAGTTCATCCCATACCCTGCAGGGAGTCCAGAGCCACCATGATGTCCCTCTCTTCCCTCCTTGAGGCTGGCTGGGTCCAGCCTGAGCTGTGCCACCTGCTGGCTCAGGCCAGTGGGATTGTGCCTCAGGCAGGCTCCTGCCCTTCCAAGCCAAGGGCTTGGCTGCAGACCCGACAGCGGCTCCCAGAGGTGAGGCTGGGGATTGCAGCATCCTGCCAGCTGCAGTTCCCTCCCTGCTGTACTCTCGTTCCTGATGTCCTGAAGGTCCCACTTACATGTCTACTGGTGGGCATGAACGTGCGAATGCTGTGTGGACACCTGGGCATAGTCTGTTGTTCATGCATGCACGTGCGCATCTGGTGTGTGTGCATGATTTGAGTGTGTACCTTCTGCCTTGAGTGAGCACCACCCCTGGGAACCGCAGTGTATGTGTGAGTGCTGAGTGCACATGACTGTGCAGGTGTGTGATGGAATTCAGGCTCCTGCAGACTTTGCATATTTGTGAGTGTGTACATTTGGGAGCATGTGCGATAGCACAAAGTCATGTGTTTCCCTGAGTGCTTGGAGAAGCTTAAGTGCCCTGCCAAGTGTGTGCTTGTCTGTGCCTGGGGACACCAGTGGGCACTGGAATAGCATGAAGCCACGTGGACATGTGTGAGGTGGGAGGGGGCTGTGGGCACTTATACAAGGCTGCTTGTAGCATGCACCTGTGTGCCCAAGAGGGACTATCTGTCTGTGTGAGTTATGTGCACACGTGTGTATTCACTGCATGTGTGAGGGATATGAGGCCACCCCCACCCCCAGAAGGTCTGTGGCACCATAAAGGCACATGTGAGCAGTGAGCAGGGCCTGAGGAAAGCTGTCTGTGTCTGCATGAGGAGATGCATCCTCACAGGCCCAGGGTGTGGCTGTGCTGAAAGGGGACATATTTAGTGATTTATGAACTTTTAAGGAAAAGCCTCAGCCCTCATTCAGGCCCCAGACACAGTGACCCCCTGCCCCCACTGCCACATCACTCAGGCCTGACATCAGCCAGGCACCTGAAACCACAGGAATGAGAGGTGATCTCCTTGCTCCTGCCACCTCACCTGCTCACCCACTGCAGGGCTGATGCCAGGGGACAGCAAGGATGCCTCCCGAAGCACCTACTGGGTGCAGGAGTGTGCTGCCAAGACCATGCTGCAGTCCAGGCCAGAGACCCCTCTGCAGCCACGGAGGCCACGCTAGCCCCACCCGCTGGCTGAGAGAGGGTTGCAGGGAGTAGGGATACCTGTCTCTGCCTTGGTGGACTTGGGGTGCAAGTGCCCCCTTTCCCAGGCAAGCCTGACTCCTTCAGGAGAGCTGGTGGGCTTCCCAAAGTCTGCCCTCTGGGACTGACTGGCCATGAAGCAGAGGAGAGGAAGCCGTTGATAAATGTGGGATGGAGGAATGAATGAAGAAACGGTGAGGCTGGGTGAGGTGGCTCACACCTGTAATCCTAGAGCTTTGGGAAGTTGAGGCAGGAAGATTGCTTGAGTCCAGGAGTTGGAGACCAGCCTTGGCAACATAGTGAGACCCTGTCTGTCTATTTTTTTTTTGAGACAGAGTCTCAGTCTGTCGCCCAGGCTGGAGTGCAGTGGCACGATCTCGGCTCACTGCAATCTCTGCCTCCCAGATTCAAGCGATTCTCATGCCTCAGCCTCCCAAGTAGCTGGGATTATAGGATTGTGCCACCACACCCAGCTGATTTTTTGTAGTTTTTAGTAGGAATGGGGTTTCACCGTGTTGGCCAGGCTGGTCTCCAACTCCTGACCTCAAGTGATCCGCCTGCCTTGGCCTCCCAAAGTGTTGGGATTACAGGTGTGAGCCACTGCGCCTGGCCCAATCTCTCTCTCTCTTTTTTTTTTTAAATTTTAGAAAAGAAACAGTGGTTCCCAGGGGTGGTGGTGGCTGGCCCCAGGGAGTGCACTGAGGGTGAGTGGCTGGCTGTGCTCGGCGCTAAGAGATTGGCCTTTGAATTCACTTCTGCCTGATCCTCATTTTTCTCCTTTCTACGAAAGATCAGAAATCCCCTTCAAGTTAATTATACCAATGAAATTCAGAGGCGTGCCTGGTGCCTGGCACATGGTAGGTGCTCAGGAAATGACAGGTGTCTCCTTCCTGAGAGCTGACAGCTGCCCTGAGCCCCTTCCAGAGCAACCCCTGGACCAGCCATGAGTCAGTTATGGCTGGGCAGCAGGGATCCTCGAGTTCCTGTTCTGGAAGCATGAGTCAGGCCCAGGTGGGAGAGGAGGGAGGTCATACTGGGGTCAGATGCCGGACCCAGGCAGGATCAGACAGGCGCCTGGCTGCCACCTTATCATGATGCTTGTTGCTAGTAACTGGATCTCAGAAGATAAGGCCCTGGGGCTGAATGAAGCATTCCAGCTCTGTGGGCCGAAATGTTGTTGACATGGGCTGTACGATGCGTAGATGCTTTTCAGATAGCACAGCCTGAAAAGGGCCAGCAAGCTCCCGAAGGCATTGCCTTCACAGCTGCTTTTGCCACTACTGCTGGGGGCAGAACCTCCAGCCCTAGAGCTTGCCCAGCCTGGGGACCCCATCACCTCCATGAGAGCTCCTGAATCTAGCTTGCCAGCCCAGAGCCCATCTCTGATTTCTTGAGAGCCTCTATTCTTTATCTAGATCGTAGCAGTCACCAGTGAGGACCCAGATGTGCTTTCCACCAGGCTTTGGAGAACATCTGAGGAGTGGAAATTCCTATTTTAACCCTCTTTCCTACACCTCTGACTCTTCAGCAGGGGTCCATTGTCCGCTGTTGCTGCAAACTGTGACCGTTCAGTACAATGGACAGTGCTCATGACTGGGGTGGGGTGGGGACAAGCTTCTCTGCGCGGTGCAAAAGTCAGTGTTTCAGCCACACTAGGCATGTGCCCAGTGCCCAGCTCCTTATCTCTAGGAGCCATTGTCTCACTTGTTTCTTATGGAAGATAAAGATGGCTTATCCACCTCTTAGGAACAAAGCACGCCACTTTAGACAGTCACAAACATGAACGACCTTATTTAGGAATCAGGTGCCTCAGAGAGAGCCTTTGCAGGCTGAAACATGGAGGGAAGTGGTGTGGTGATGGGACTTATCTCTTTGCCCCCCAGATATGCAGAAAAAGGCAGTGCGGGAACACACACACACACAGACACACACACCTGGACAGAGAAACAAAGCATTCATTGAGCGCTTGCTGTGGACCGACCCTTATTAGGCACTGGGAGGGAGTGTATAGAAAAGTGAGTTTGCACAGCGCTTGCCTTTAGCAGCTCACAGTTGCATGGAGAAGACATGCATCAGCAAATGCTTACTGCTTTTCCATTTTTGAAATTTGTAGGACTATCCCAGGGAAAACATTGAAACTGTTAAAATATGCAAAAAGTGAAGCAGCAGCTTTGCTGTGGGGAAAAACAAACCTCAGAAACCCTTAGTGACAGGCCACTGAACACTGGTTCCTAAGGCAGTCCTCTCCTGGTTCCACTGGCAACTGCACCAGCTGGACCCCTGCCACCCCTGCTGGGGAAACAGTGAAGGGGAAATGGCATAGAGGGCCAAGGACAACAGGTTCTGGTGACTTAGATTTTATATATATATATACACACACATATATACACACACACACATATATATACACACACACACGTGTATATATATGTGTATATATATGTGTTTATATATATAATGTGACAATACCAGAGAGCAAAGGCACTGCTCTCTTCCTCTCCCCTCCTCCCTTCCCTAGGCTCCTCCTTCCCTGAGACTTCAGGGCCTGATGGGAAGGTCTCGGTCCCAGTGGAAGATAGGAAAAGTCCCGGTTTGCTTCACTTCCTATCCCAAGCCCTAGAGGCCACAGGCGACCGACCTCCTCCTGGAGTGCTTAGTGCTGAGGTTCCTCACTGGAGCCTTGGCCTGCAGCCAGCATCCAGCCCTCCCAGGCCAGCCTCGGGCCTGAACCCCTGCACAGGGAGGTGTTTGTCTGCCCACGCCTGGCAGCCTGCCCCAAGACAGTCAGGATGAACAGGTTTGGCCACCTGAACTGGCTGCAGCCTTTGCCTTTAGTGAGATAAAGAAAGACTCAGAGCTTTCAGCCACAGCCAGAATGAAGTTTTGGGACTTTTTCTTCCCCTTTGAAATAATTTTTAACTTATGAAAAAGTTGCAAGAATAGTACAAAGGACTTTTTTTTTTCTGTATCATTTGAGAGTAAGTTGCTGGCCTGATGGCCCCTCACTCCTGAATACTTTAATGTGTATTTCCTCAAACAAGGACATTCTCACTCTCACATAACCACAACACAGCCATTAACACCAGGAATTTCATCTCAATACATTACTGCCATCAAGTCCTCAGACCCCATTGGTTTTTCCCAGTTATCCCGGTGATGTCCTTTAGAGCAAAATGTTCCAGTTCGGAGTCAGGGGGTTGCGTGCGGCTGTCATGTCTGGTTAGCGTTCTCGAATCTGAAATAGTTCCTCCGTCTTGATTTCCATGACCTTGACACTTGTTTTTTGTAGTACGTCCCTCAATTGGGGTTTGCGTGATGTTTCTCCATGAATAGATTCTGATTCTGCATTTCTGGTAGGAAAATCACAGAAACCATGCTGTGTTTCTTCCTACGGCATCCTGTCAGGCCCTGCACCATCTTAATTTGTTCCATTACTGGTGATGTTAACTTTGATCGCTTGATTAAGATGGTGTCTGCCAGGCTTCTCCGAGGTAAATTACTTTTTTCCTCTTTGTAATTAAAAAGCACTTTATGGAGAGATCCTTTGAGACTATGTAAGTATCTTGATCTTCATCAAACTTCCTCCCACTAGTTTTAGCACCATTGATGTTTCTTGGCCTAATTATTACTGTGATAGTTGCCAAGTCCACTATTACTTCTGCATTTATTAGTTGGCATCTTCTGTACAGAAAAAGAAAAAAACTCTTTCTCTTCTCTACATTTATTTATTCATATTTTTATTTACATTAGTGTAGACTCAGGGATTCCTATTTTACTCATGATTTATTTTGGCTTTATTTTATTAATTTTAATTTATTTTTGTTAATTTATTTTTGAGATAGGGTCCTGCTCTGTCACCCAGGCTGGGGTACAGCGGTGTGATCGTAGCTCACTGTAACCTTGAACTCTTGGGCTCAAGCAATCCTCCCGTCTCAGCCTCCCAAGTACCTGGGACTTCAAGTGTGCACCACCATGCCGGGCTAATTTTTTTTTTTTTTTTTTTTTAAAGACACGGTCTTGTTACGTTGCTCAGGCTGGCCTTGAACTCTTGGCCTCAGGTGGTCTTCCTGCCTTGGTGTCCCAAAGTGCTGGGATGACAGCACCTGGCCTCATTATTTATTTTGATGCTGAAAATCTCCCTGTTTGGCCAAGGGGTCACCCCTTCAGCAGGCTTCTGTGTCCTTTTGCCATACCCCCTCCATTCTTTAGGCACTCCCTTGCTTTCTAAAACAAGATGTTCCTGGCTCATCTTGTGCTTTCCCTATCCCACCCATGGCATTGGCCATCTTTCCAAGGAACAGTGGTTTCTCTTGGTGGAGAATGAGATATGGAAACCGAGATCTGGGCACTAGTTCCCCTCATTGCTTTTGAGAGTTGTTCAGTTTGTCAGTGATTCTTGGACTGGAATCAGGGGAAGGATGTTTCCTTTAAGCTTTAATATTCGAAACCAGCAACTCTAAGTCTTGTTTGGGTGGTGGGCAACATGGAAATAATGAGACCTTTAATGAAAAAATATAATCTATTGATTGAATAAACAATGTTCTACAGGAAATAAAATCATCAGTGGAGTTAGCAAATACATGTGCATATCTGTATATGTGTTTATGTAAATATACATCTACACAATTTAAATCTGTATCTATCTATCTATCTATCTATCTATCTATCTACCATCTATCTATCTATCTATCCATCTATCTATCTGTCTATCTGCCTATCTTGAAGGCCTTGAGTCCACACTGAAAACTCCAATACCAAACCCATGATCACATGGTTCATTCAGTTCCTCCCTTTCCATACTTATAAATCCTTTCTCCTTTAGTGAGAAGTGTGTCTTCCATCATACCTGTGTGTATAAGCAGTCTGTCTGTGTAGCCACCACTGCCAGCACAGGTGCCCTTGTCTGTACTGGGACAAAAACCCTCCCAGCTGCTGCCCTGGCACAATGTCTGCCTTCCTGGCCCCAACTAATAGCTTTGGTACTAAATTATTCAGGAAGGCAGGCAGCTCTTTGGACATTTTGCTGACCAATGAATCATGACTTTTCCTGATCTTTGGAATGTTTTGCTTATAACTTTTTCTTAAAAATGATATGTTTTGCCATTTTTTTTTTTGAGACAAGGTTTCACGCCTGTCACCCATGGTGGAGTGCAGTGGCACGATCTTGGCTCACTGTAACCTCTGCCTCCCAAACTCAAATGATTCTCCTGCTTTAGCCTCCTGAGTAGCTGGGACCACAAGCTCATGCCACCATGCCCGGTTAATTTTTTTTTTCCTGTGGAGACGGGGTTTTGCTATGTTCCTCCAGGCTGGTCTCAAACTCCTGAGCTCAAGTAATCTGCCTGCCTCAGCCTCCCAAAGAGCTGGGATTACAGGCGTGAGCCACCGTGCCTGGCCTGTTTTGCCATTATTAAAGTACCAAATTTCATGAATAACATCTGCAAAGGAAAACCATTTATTTATGCACAACACTTCTGACAGCAAATGTGTGAGTTTTCTACACAAAACAATTCTCCAGTTCTCTGCAGACACCAACTGGGTGTCCTGCAATTTAATTTAGTTTGAACACTAACTACCCAGGGTAGGGGAGAGCCTGCAGGTTAAAGTCTCAGTCCCACAAGACTGCTCCCATTTCAGATGCCAATCGCAAGTACTGGGTACTCACACCTCTGTGTAGTTTGGCCACAAATCCAGGGTTCCCACAACCCCCTCCTTAGGTTCAATAATTTAATGGCTCACAGAACTCAGAGACACTTTCTTTAGGTTTACTGGTTTATCATAGAGGAGATTATAGAAGACAGACATGAATAGTCAGATGAAGAGGAAATAGGACAAGGTCTGGAAGGGTCCTGAGTGCAGGAGCTTCTGTCCCTGTGGAGTTGCGAGGCACCGCCCTCCTGGCACATGGATGCATTCTCCAACCTGGAAGCTCTCCTACCTCATAGTTTAGGGATTTTTATGGACACTTCAACACATAAGCATTATCAATTATTACTCAATCTTTAGCCCCACTCTCCTCCCCAGAGCGTGGGGAATGGGGCTGAAAGTTCCAAGCTTCTAATCAGACATTGACCTTTCTTATGACCAGCCCCTATCCTGATGTTCTCCAGGAGCCCACTGGCAGTCAGCTCATTAGAACCAAAACCCCACTCCTATTGTCCAGGAAATTAGGAGCTCTGTGTCAGGAACAGGGATTGAAGACTAAATATTAGAAAAAAAGTTGCGCCTAGCCCCCCTATCACTCAGGCTATTACAAGGGTTTAGGAGCTCTGTGTCAAGTGCTGGGGGCAGAAACCCAATATATATATTGAATTATGACATAATTTGGAGAACAGAGAAAGGGAGTCAATCATAATTCCAGCCCTCAGTACAACCATTGTTTAGTATTTAAACATATTTCATTTTAGTTTTTTCCTCCAGTGCACCTGTTTTTCTTTTAAGCATAATTGTAAGTATAATGTTGCTACCTCTTTCCATTCTCCATGTTTACTTAAGACAATAAAAACATTTACTGCTTATGAAATACCTGGCACATACCAAGATCTGTATAGATTGTTTTCTCTTTCTCATTTAATCCTTAACATAATCCTGGGAAGCAGGCATTTTCCTGACACTAGAGATAAAGAAACCAGGGCTCAGGGAGTCTCAGTTGCACTTTGGATAAGTGATAGAGCTAGGATTGGAACCTGGATATCTTTGACTCTGAAATCTCTGCTCTACCCATTGTGATATCCAGCCTTCCCAAAGCGTAAGTATTTTTTTTTTTGATAGTACAACACTATTCCCATAACTCTGATTTTACATGCAGACATATTATGCTAATGAGAGATGGTTTCACAACTTAACCACGCCTCTGTTGTAGAACACATGAGCTACTTTCTCTCACTCTATAAATAATGCCGTGATTGATATCTTCATGGATATGGCTTTTAACCAAATTGTTTTTCTAAAGGGTTGCCCTAATTTGAATGCCAGACTTAAACCGTAATAGCATATTATTATCTAAAAAAATAGTTGATGCTTTTTTAGGCAACAGTATCTTGGTTTAATCAGCACATAGTTGAATACAGGCTTGGCTTTATTCAAGAAACATTTAAAGGGTACCTGCTGTATACCAGGAATGATGGTAGGAATGGAAGATACACAGGTGTTTGCATTATACGACTCACTCAGAAAGCCAAAACCAGGGCGTTTCAATTACTCTAACCCATGACTCACTCAGCTGATGGTTTCAGGGGCTGTGCTGAAGAAGCCTTGGTGATATGGGTGCAAATGCCAAAAACATGGGTAAGTCTCATTGGCTCAGGGAAAATGTGATGCAGAGTAGGTGGCATTGCCAGCTGATGAGTGTGACAGTTACTAAGTTACTGTCTCTAGCTCCAAACCCACACTTAGACTTTCAGCTTTGGGGTGCTGGAGCCGACTCTACGGCTCACATGTGCCTTGTCAGCTGGCTTCTGGCTGGGATGTGCAGATAGGGGGCGCCAGAGGGAGACTTCGAGGCGTTGCTTTCTGTGGGCGTCCCATCTGCTTGCTGTTCTTGTGGGCAGTGCGTCTTCACCCTGCCATCCGGTTGGCAGTTTTCCCTACACTTGGAGAATCAGCCTCATTGTGCCCTCCCACTCAGAGATGCCAGCACCAGCCAGCCTGGTACTGGTACTGTACTACCCCTTTCTCAGAGCTCTGGGCCCCAGGCCCACAGGGCCCTGCTTTTAGCACCTGCCGAGCAGTGCTTCCTCCTTAACAGTTTGAGTTTCAGGGGCTCCTCCTCTAAGTTTCCAAGTTTTCATAACCTCTAACTTCTTCCCTCTGTCACCTCACCCCTAGCTATGGTAGCTACTTCTGCTAGTTCTGTGATATTTTAGAGTTAGTTACTCTTTCACTTACCCAGTCAACAACTCTAAACCTAGTTAATAATTCTATTGATGTATTTATTTTTTGAGACAGGGTCTCATTCTGTCACCAAGGCTGGAGTGCAGTGGCGTGATCTTGGTTCACTGCAACCTCTCCCTCCCGGACTCAAGCCATCCCCCTGCCTCTGTCTCCTGAGTAGCTGGAATTATAGATGTACACCACCACACCTGACTAGTTTTTTAATTTTTTGTAAAGACGGAGTTTTGCAGTGTTGCCTGGGCTGGTCTCAAACTCCTGGGCTCAAGTGATCCACCTGCCTCTGCCTCCCAAAGTGCTGGGATTACAGATGTGAGCCACCGTGCCAGCCTTAGTTAATAATTCTTTACTCTGTTCAAAGAACTGGTGTGGGTATTGTCTCCTTATTGAACCTGACTGATAAAGGACAGGCCTTGAGCCCCCAAGTTGCTGAGGCCCTTATGGTAACCACATGTGTTATTTTGTTTTATTTAACAGTGTACACAGAGACATGACGAAATTGTAAAGTTGATTTTAAATCAACTTTAAATCAATAAAGTTGATTTAAAAAAATCTTTGAGGATTGGTTGAAGTCTGTTTAATAAGCCATTTGAACTTGGGATCCCCTACCCCACTCAGAATAGCCAAATTCTGTCCCTCCTCACCTCAGCAGAGGTTTATTCTCCAGAGATGGCTAGATAGAGGGTCTTTGTAACAAGGTACGGTACATCCTATTGAGGGAATAGGCACCTTACTGAAAAGATAAGAGAGTAAGTGAAGGTTTACAACTGAATGCTGAGACCCCTCTGTCCTCTTCTCTCATTTTGTTTCCAGAATGCTGGAAGCCAAGCTTGCACATTCTAGGCAGCCATTTGGAAGATTCTTCTCTGCGCATGACCAGCTGAAAAGGAAAAACCCCGAAACATTGGCACTGTGATTTCTCCATGTGAACCGTTTAGTTCGCCGAGGGGGACATGCCTCATTCATGCTTATGGAGTGACCGACCAGCCTTTAGTGACACCCCCTGAAATGTGAGTCATCCATGGGTCACTAGTCATTGGAGAAGAGCCCCTCACACAAAAATTGGAGCTCAGACCACAAACAACAACAACAATCCAAAAAATAAAAAAATGAAAAATTAGGAGCAGAGACTAAATGGAAAGATGGAAATATTAAAATAAAAATATTATTTTAAAAATTAATATGTATTAAAATTTTATTTAAATAAAGTAAAAATAAAATAAAAAATTACTATTAATTAATACCAATATTCTCCCTTTTATTAATATCATCAGAAAAAGACGATATTTCATCCTGGAAACAAGAGCAGAACGCAATAAAAAAGGTGTAGTCAAAAAACAAGATGAGCCCTAGGAAGTTAAAACAATGATAGCAGAAATGAAAAATTTAGTAAAAGGCTTTGAAAAGAATATGAAAGAAATCTAGAGAGTAGAGAAAAAGGACAAAGTGCTAGGAAACAGGAGAGCAAAGATTAGAAAATCAGAGACCCAGTTCAGGAGTTAGTTCCAGCACTGAATAAGGAGAGTCCCAGAAAGAGAAAACAGAAAGAATGTAAAGGAAGAAAACTCAAAGAAATAGCTTGAGAAAATTTCCTGAACTGAAAGATATGAGCTTGTTGATGCAATAGCCCACTAAATCCCCAAAAGATAGAGTCATTTCACTGGCACAGGGAAGATTCAACAAACTTATGATTGGGGGGAGAAGATTTCACATGAGAAATCTAGAATCAGAATGGTTTCAGACTTTTCAGCAGCAATACTGGTGGCTAGAAGGCAATGGACACCCTTAAAATACTGAGGGCAAACATTTTACAACTCGGAATCCCACAGCTGCCAAAATTATGAATTAGTCGTGAGAATAAAAAGATTCAGACACATACTTTCTCAACACATTTTCCTCACAAACCTCAGAAAGCTACCAGAGGATATGCTCTATCAAAACTAGAAAGTAAACTAAGGAAGAGATAGAATGTAGGAGAGAGAAAGTCCCCAGCAAGAGACAAATCTTAGCCTGATGATGGTGATGGGAGGTACCAAGGTGAGAGCAATGCATCAGGTCTAGAGACCACCCAGTCCAGGTGGGAATGGGGAGAGACTCTGGGGAAAATGGCTCCAGATGATGAAATTGATAGAATCGTTGACATGTTCTATCAATCTATCAATGAGGGAGATTCTGGAATGATTCATTAACTCTGGGAAAAGTGAAAGTAGGGAAGCATATTGATTGAATGGTTCCAAAAGTAAATGAAGTATACTATACCCCTTTGCTCTGAATATCAATTAATGAAATAATTCTATCGGGATGAAGGGAGATGGGAAATATAGTGGCCCTGGGATGGTTGTTAAAGAGAGGTAAATTCTTACTTTTCAGAGTGAGAAGTCAATAGTTAATGCTCAAACCTGAAAAGTCGAGAAGTAGCAGTATAAATATGTTATTTAGAGATATGGATATAAGATTTAAAATAGAAGGCTAAAACTTGAATGTGGTTGCCATTGGGGAGTAGACATCGTGTGTAGGTAAGAGCTGTTACTTTTCATAATGAGTCTTATGGTTTACTTCTTTAAATCACACATGTATAAATTTTTTTTTTTGAAACAAGCTCTCACTTTGTTATCCAGGCTGAAGTGCAAAGGCATAATCATAGCTCACTGGAGCCTTTATCTCCCGGGTTCAAGTGATCCTCCCACTTCAGTCTTCTGAGTAGCTAGGACTACAGGTGCATGCCACTTTGCTCTTCAAAAAAAATTTTTTTTTGTAGAAACAGGGTCTCACTATGTTGCTCAGGCTGGTCTTGAACTCCTGGACTTAAGTGATCTTTCTGTCTTGGCCTCCTAAAGTGTTAGGATTACAGGTGGGAGCCACCATGCCCAGCCAGCATGTATAGCTTTGATAAAAATTTATATATCCATATCAATATTTATCTATCTATCTCTGGAGCATATTGGAAAGTGGTGGTTGAAGTGGAGAAGGGTGACTTTTTTTTTTTTTCCTCATTGTGCTGCTGGGAAAATTAGCCAATAGTATAAAAAGCTAATCAGCTAATGATGGTGGATGGGGAAGTTTGGTCTTTTGCTAGAGCCCAAAGCAGCTTCATCAGAAGCTTTGAGTTCCTAGAACCCTCGACCCAAAGGCCTTGGGGGAAGCTTGTTTGTCTAGAAGAGCCAAGATCCTCTGAGTTGCCTGAGCTGGGTGGATCCATTCTCTCAGGACAAGAGAAGGATCCAGCCCTGGCCATAAAATCTGCTGACACTGGCTGCCCTCTGCAGAGGGGGGGCTCACCCTGTTTACCTGAGCTGGGAGAAAAATGCCCTTACCTGTTAATACCTGGAGCAGCGAGAGAACTTAGGGGCTGTCCTCCCTCTTCAGTGTGCTGCCAGCTTGAAGGATGGAACCAACAATCAAACAGATGCCTCCTACTGAGGACAACGGAACAAAGAAAATAGAACTTGTTTTTGTTTTTCTTTTTGTTTTCTGAGATGGAGTTTCACCGTTTTCGCCCAGGCTGGAGTGCAATGGTGCGATCTTGGCTCACTGCAACCTCTGCCTCCTGGGTTCAAGTGGTTCTTACCTGAGTAGCTGGGATTACAGATGCCCACCACCATGCCCAGCTAATTTTTTTGTATTTTTAGTAGAGATGGGTTTTCACCATGTTGGCCAGGCTGGTCTCGAGCTCCTGATCTCAGGTGATCCGCCCGCCTCGGCCTCCCAAAGTGCTGGGATTACAGGCATGAGCCACTGTGCCCAGCCAAGAAAATAGAACTTTAAAACAATCTACGGCACCAAATATAACCTCCATGGGCATCCAGCAGCATATTACTAAGAAATGACCTGGAAATAAGAATGAGGTTTTGGCAATTAAAAATAAATCTTAAAATTCAACAGAGGAAGTAAAAAGTAGAATAAATACTGCTGAGCCATGGGAGAGGTCATCTAGAAGGTCGAATGGAGGAACTATGTTGCAACACGAAACAAAAGCATAAAGAAATGGAAATAATGAGTGAGAAGAGCAGTGATGCTAAAGCTAGGAGATCTTGTGTCTGAATAATATTTGTTCCAGAAGAAGAGAAAGGAACAAACGGAGTAGAGCCAATAAAGAAAGAAACAAGACAAGAAAACTTCTCTGACCTAAAGAAGACTTGAGTATTGAGCTCAAAAGCATTCTTTGAGTGCCTAGAAATAGTAGCAAAAACAAGACACATACCTAATCATATGTTGGTGAGATTTCTGAACTTCAAAGGAACTTCAAAAGAAAAAAATCCTAAAAAATTCCAGATGTAAAAACAACCAACAACAAAACCAGTTACCCGAAGAGGAAAGAGAATCAGAAGGCCACTGAAGGCATCTTTTGCAATTTGAGAAGCCCAAGGACCACGGAACAATACTCACAATTTCTGGGGAAAGTTCTCAGATCTAAGAAGCTTGGCCAAAATATTATTTAAGTGTGAGGGGAGAAGACAGACATTTTCAGATATACAAAGGTATCCCCATGAACCATTTCTAAGGAAACCATCCAAGAAGGTAGTCTAGGCAATTGAAACTTAAATTTGAAAAACAAATGAGCAAAACAATTTAAAACTCACAATAGGGAAAGACAAATAGCACGAGAAACAGTGGAGACCAATACATCTAGTGGAACATGTATTAAATAAATGAACGACGAATGAAAGAGAAGACAGGGAAGAAAAACCCTTAGAAATAGTTTGAAACTAAAATGACAGGTTATTTCCATCAAATCCAGGATTTGGGATGGAGGGGCTTGTGGGGGTGAGGATGGGGAAATAAAATGTGCTATAGGTGTGATCTAAATTGAGGGGATTATGTTACTGTATGCTTTTGGTATGATGATAGTGAAATAGGGGTTCAAATATAACTTGAAAGATGAAAGTAACTATTAGTAAACTTGCGGTAGATAGAAAAACTTCCAAATACCAGGCAGGGGAAACATGAGTAGCTACAATTTTCCCCCCCTATGTTCTTTAATGATTTTATTATTATTATTATCATTATTTTTGAGACAGGGTCTCACTCTGTCACCCATGTGGGAATGCAGTGACACAATCTTGGTTCACTGCAACTTCTGCCTCCTGGGCTTAAGAGATCCTCTCTCCTCAGCCTCCCATGTAACTGTAACTGGGACTACAGGCGCGTACCACCACGCCCAGCTCTTCTTGTTTTTCCTCTTCTTCTTCTTCTTCTTCCTCCTCCTCCTCCCCCCTCCCCCTCCCCCTCCCCTCCTCCTCCTCCTCTTCTTCCTCTTCTTCTTCCTCTTCCTCTTCTTCTTCTTGGCTTAAGAGATCCTCTCTCCTCAGCCTCCCATGTAACTGTAACTGGGAGTACAGGCATGTACCACCACGCCCAGCTCCTCTTCTTCTTCTTCTTCTCCTCCTCCTCCTCCCCTCCTCCTCCCCCTCCCCTCCTCCTCCTCCTCCTCCCTCCTCTTCTTCTTCTTCTTCTTCTTCTTGTTCTTCTTCTTCTTCTTCTTCTTCTTCTTCTTCTTCTTCATATTTTGAAGAGATGGGGTTTTCCATGTTGCCCAGGCTGGTCTTGAACTCCTGAGCTCAAGCAATTGCCTGCCTTGGGCTCCCAAAGTGCTGGGATTACAGGCATGAGCCATCACACTTGGCCAGTGTTCTTTAATTTTTGGATTCTTTTTAATGACGAGGCTGCATTGATTAATTGCCCTTATAATTATAATCAATGAAGTAAGAAACACTGAAAAGTAAATAGTGTTCAAAGATACCCTGTGGTGCCATAAGCAGTGTGTTTGGAGAAACTCCTTTCTTCCATCTCTTACATTCTTTCCCTGTATGCTTCCCCTGCTATCCAGAAACAATGACTAATGACTGTCACTAGGGAAAAGGGCTAGAGAATGGCATGTAGGTGACTTTGTGAGGGCCCAGAATAAGAACTGAATAACATATGATGCCAATAAAGATGGCTATCTGTGTACTTACAAGTTCTTATTTGTTAGGGAAGGGAGATGTTCTGGCATGCACTATAGGGAATTTGTAATCCTCATCTTTAGAAAACCAGACTCTGTGATGGGATTTAGAAGACACCAGGTTGAAAGCCACCAATGGAGCAGCATGGTGAGAAGGTCTCTGGCCTAGAAATTAAGGTGCCTCAGTTTAGTTGTGTCTCTGCCATTTTTGTGAGCCATGTGTCTTTGCGTAACTCATTTAATCCCTCTGAGACTAATTTTCCCACTCCAGGAAAACTGTGTTGCTACACATAGTCAGCACTCTTAAAATCTCTCAAAATGAACAAACAAATGAGTAAAGTGACTTGTCTAAGGTCGCCCTCAGTGTGAACTGTGCCTGAGCCCACAGGTGTCCGGATGCAGCCTGATACTCCATCCAGGTTAGCACACCTCCCCCACTCACTCACCGGGCTCAGCACTCTGCACACCTCATGGAGACTCTGCTCCAGGTTCTTCACAGAGCACAGCACCAAGGTGCAGACCAGCATGTCCACAGAGCCATCGGCCACCTGGTGCATGTTCTACCCGGCAGCTACCACAAAGTGCTCAAACTGCAGGTGTCGGTTCTCTGCAATGCTTTTGATCAAAAACTTCTCAAAGTTGGGGTTGGGGTCAATACAGGTCACCCTGCACCCAGGTGGGTAGTACTTGAAGTTGGCCCCCATGCCGCAGCCCACCTCCAGCAGGGAGAGCTTCTTGGAGGGGCCCACAAACTCCTGCAGGTTGCCGAAGAGCTCCCGCTTCTTGCTTGCCATCTGTTCTTTGTACATCACAGTGAACCTCACCAAGAAGTAGGGGAACCATTTTTGCACATCCAGTTCTACAAGCCCATAAAGTTCAGCAGGTACATGGGAAATGCTAGGATGTCAATGGCCAGCAACGAGGAGGCCCAGGAGACACTGCTGACCAAAGGCAGAGAGAAGTGCCCAGTGGCAAAGGGGATACCGCTCAGATGGGGATTGCATTGGTGGTCACACCTGACCCCGAGGATGTGGCTTTCTCCACTAATGCTCTGCAGGCTAGAGCTCGAGGAGAGGAGTCTGAGGTTTAGGCTGAATAGGGCTGGAGATTTATCCACGTGGGGACTGAAGAGTCAGGGATCAGAGGGTGAGAGTAATGGTCAGGGAGCCTGAGCTGGAAAGAAAGGCGAAAGGAGGGTGGTGGGTGGGGAGAAAACGGAACAGCCAAGTTCAGGACTGGGGGTGCTGGTGTAGCTGAGGAATCCACCAATGACAGTGAGAGTTATTATCAATGGTCCTGCAGTTTAGGATCTAGAATGTGACCTCAGGTGTAGGCAAGAGAAAAAGGATGCAGTGAAAGAACTGAGGAGCTCAAGGAACTCAAAGGGTAAGATGCTGGGTGGGTCATTTGCACTGAGAATGAGGGAGCCCGGGGTGGAGAGGAAGCAGGACCCAGGTGCCAGAGTCCACAGTGAGCATGAAGGGAGTCAGGTCAGTAGGTGCCTGTGGGGCCAGCAGGGATCAGCCTCAGGGGAGAGAGGCAGGAGTGGTGCAGCTGGATCACAGGAGCCCACAGGATTTTTAGAATCACAGTGATCTGTGCAATCAATATATAAAGGTTAAAAACTCAATCAGTATATAAAGGATTTTCTTTTCAACCAATAGCATTCCAGTGAATGGCCAATTCACTGGATTAAATGAATTGGTCAATTCCTTTAATCACTTCCCTATTGACAGGCATTTAGGATGTTTCTATTTTTTCACAAATATACCACATTCCAATTCGAATTCCAAGATAATGAAAAAATTAATATTTTTTTTCTTTATGAGTCAGAGGACGTGTTTTTAGGGGATAGACAATGAGTAATAGTTCTCTAAGTGCAGCAAGGAGCCAAACAGAATGCCTCCTCTCTGGGAAAGGAGCAGCAGGGGCCACTGGGGCAGAGGTGTCTAGGGCAGGTTTAGCAGAGCCAGGCAATGTGGAGGACCTGGGGCTGCTTTGAGTTCATAGCTCAGTTCTAGAGCATGAGGTGGGACAGCTAGGAGGGTGGTGGGAAGACAGTGGGGGTGTGCTTGGCGTGTGTGTGTGACAGAGTGCTACGGAGACAGGAGCCTGCATTTGGGGCAGGCAGATGACCAATGGGGAAAGACTGTGGGAATAACTCGCCTCATGATTCTGCCCAGGATTTCCTAAGGTGGTCTTGGTGAGGCCAACAAAGTCCGGGTGGGGTGGAGACAGAGGCTGGATGGATGGGTGAGCTGTGAACTCTTGTGGGCAGGAATCTTATCTGCAGCCTCTCAGGTTGGCAGCGCTTTGGGAAGCCCTCCAGAGGATGTTTGCGTGTGCCACCTGGCACAGAGTGGGCTCCTAGTGCTGGCCTGTGAATGGAGAGGCAGGAGGAGACTGGCCAGGGCTGGAACGGCCTGGAATGCTTCAGAGAGGGGAGGAGAGGCCGAGGGGTGAATGTCAGGCAGGCCCTGGAATGCAGAAATGTTGCTCAAAGTGGCCCCCACCCCCAACCCCAGATGTGAGCCTGAAAAGCCCAGAGACCTTTTCTCCTTCCCATTGTCCTCCCCAGTCCTCTCTAGGTATGGAATCTGGGGATTTCATCTTGGGTGAAAAATCCATGGCCCAGGGAGGGGCAGTGACATGTCCAGGGCCTCAAGGCAACAGCAGTGCCCTGACAAAGATTTCCCAGCCAGGCTTTAGGGGAGAAGCGGATGCAGGAACTCCTGGTCTAGGTGGGCACAGCCTCCAGAGCGCAGATCCTGTAGGGGGCTGGAGATGGGGACGGATGAGAGGGCCAGAGGCAGAACTTGTTAGGGGAGGTATGGGAGAGCAGGCATTGGTGTGAGAGGCAGTGGTAAAAACAGAGTTGAAGACGAGCCCTGAGGGGTGAGGAAGTTGGAGTGTGTGTGTGTGTGTGTGTGTGTGTGTAAATTAAACAATTGGTCTTTTTTGCCGGCTTGGGCGTTGGGGAAGGAGGGCAGTGAGATTCCTATGAATGCAAATATCACAGGACCAGGTAATCCGTATGCTCTTCAAGCTACAACCAGGCACAATTCCAGGTCGAATCTCTCTCGGTCTTACGCACACATACATGCTCCACAGCCGATACCACAGCAGGTCTCCTTGGGCACCCCTCCGCCTCTGGCCTGAGCTGACCCAACACCAATGGCTAGGGTCAGGAGGGGAGGCAGGGAGGGAGGCTGGTGAGCCTTCACTAAGATCACTGAGGAGGGGTGACAGTCTTTAGCCTCACTGGAAGTCCTTGTGCTTTAACTGAAATGGCCAAGCAGGAAGGACATTCCGTCCCCACCCTTGTCTCCCCCAAGGGCTTGGTCTGAGGTGACGAACCTGGCCAGCTTATTGGGAGGGGCTAGAGGTGGGCTAAGGGCAGACGGAAGCCAGGCCTGAGAACAGGATGTGGCAAGCATGGCTGGCCCTACCGGGAAGTGAGGCCAGCACTCAGGCTTTGTCCGGTATTCTGTTCCAGCACGAGGATTACCCCTCTTGACTGGGTTTGAAACTGCTGGGAATTGTTTGGTGGTGGCTTCACGGGAGAAAGATGATGAGAGCTGAGGGCCTTTAAACAGGAAAATGGTGGAGGGAGCGGGAGGAGAGTTGAGTGCTAACAGAAGCACACGCACTCAGGCAGGCATGAAAATGTGTGCCATTGTGTAGCCACAGCTGCCCCCTCGCCCAGGATGCACGCACAGACCCCCATCTGTGTAAGCAGGCTCAGACATGCGGGTGCATATGCCTGGGGGTGTGAGCACAGCAGAGCCCAGAGGCCTGCAGGCGTGTGCACACAACCACAAAGTGTCCACACATCCACAAAGTGTCACAAATACACACAAGTGTCCCCTTCCTGTACAGGGACGCATAAAATAAATGGGCAGGAATATGAGTGGAGGGTCCGGGAGGTGAGGGTCCAGGGTAAGCATTCCCAAGGTCCCTGGGATTCCAATGCCTACTGGAGTGGGGAGGGGAGGAGCCAGAGGTGCGGTCGGTCGTGTGTCTCTCTCAGCCTAGTTTCTACGGGAAATGAAGTAGGAAGGAACGCAGCCAGGGAAACTAGCTGGGCCAGGAGGGGTCAGACCCCTGAACAAGTGAGCTGATCTCTCAAGGAGGAGCTGGATCGGTGTGAGGGAGAGCGGTAAGGAATGCCTTTCTGGCTTCAGCAGCCTGGAGGATGGGGACGTCTGGGCGTTGACTCCTGGGTTGGAACTTTTCAGCCCACCCCTTCCCCCAGTCTCTTGCCACTGGGTCTCTCTGCTCGGGCCTCAGGGATCTCTATGTTCTTCACTCCCTCTCCAAGCATCCTCCTCCGGGAAGCCTTCCCTCACCGAGTCCGTTTCCGATGGGCTGGAACTGCGGTCCCCCGCTGTTCTCTGCGGCCGTCTAGGGATGGCGCTCCTGCCTACTCCGGACCATCCCTGCTTGGACTGAAAGCCTGGGCTTCGGCGGGGCGGGCGGGCAGAGGGCGGAGGGCGGCCCCAGGAGGGGCCTGGCAGCAGAGAAAGGTGGCCGGCGGCCAGCCCCGCCCCTACCTGTGGAAGCCCAGCCGCCCGCTCCCGCGGATAAAAGGCGCGGAGTGTCCCCGAGGTCAGCGAGTGCGCGCTCCTCCTCGCCCGCCGCTAGGTCCATCCCGGCCCAGCCACCATGTCCATCCACTTCAGCTCCCCGGTATTCACCTCGCGCTCAGCCGCCTTCTCGGGCCGCGGCGCCCAGGTGCGCCTGAGCTCCGCTCGCCCCGGCGGCCTTGGCAGCAGCAGCCTCTACGGCCTCGGCGCCTCGCGGCCGCGCGTGGCCGTGCGCTCTGCCTATGGGGGCCCGGTGGGAGCCGGCATCCGCGAGGTCACCATTAACCAGAGCCTGCTGGCCCCGCTGCGGCTGGACGCCGACCCCTCCCTCCAGCGGGTGCGCCAGGAGGAGCGCGAGCAGATCAAGACCCTCAACAACAAGTTTGCCTCCTTCATCGACAAGGTGAGCGGGACTGGACCTCGCCTCTCCTCGAGCCGCGCTCCAGACCACACCAGCCGCCCTAACTAGCCCTGCCTGCGCGCGGGCCAGGCGCTGGGGAGCACTGCCGCCCTTCTGTCTTTCCGCCAGTGTTGGGGACACGATCTGGGGGTCCTTCCTCCTCCACATGAACCCCGTGGCTATTTTATCCCCTCGGTTTCCAAGCCCTCCCTTCCAGCAAGCTGCCCAGCTGCCCCTCCCTTTCCTCCCGGAGTGCGGGCCTGAGTGCTGTAGGGCTGCCCTCGCTGGCTGCCTGTTGGTCCCCTGGACCAGTTTTGCCTCGGACTAGGAGTTCCAGAGGCCTAGGCCAGGAGTTCTCTCTCTGGGACCCTTTCCCTGAGAGAGGACCGTGTGGAGTCAGGAATGGAGTTGGATGGCACGCCCTTCCCAGCGGGGGAGACCCAGGCTCTCTCAGATGCTGATGCGGATGCAGATGCTGGAGATTAGAGCTGCAGTGGGGGGGGGGGGGGGGCTCCCGCCCCTTCCCTCCCCCACCTGCCTGGTCCTCCAGCCTCCCTTAGGTGGCAGGAGGAGAGGTTATACCTGCCCTTGAAGACAGCCCAGTTAGGGGCAGGGAGTGGCAGAGAGGGCCCTCAAAAAGGGGTCCATTTTGGAGATATTTTTCCTGGCTGTTGGCCTCCGCCACACATGGGGCCGCTGGAGGGGGCGAGGGCAGACTTGACTGGTGGGTTTGGGAGGAGTGCTGCCAAAGCCAGGAACTCAGGGCTGGCCCTGCTGGGCTGTTCTGGCCAGGGCCCCCTTCCTCAGGCTTAGACGAAGTGCACTCCCACACCCGCCTCCCTCACGTCCTCCTTTCCTTCGCCATTCACCCAGACCGGTCTTTTAGATTTCATAGGGGCCTCCCCAAGCTGCTCCAGGCCCAGGTTCCCCCATGTGTTGAGCTGCACCGTCTTACTCTCTGTGGTCCCCAGGGCCTGGGGCCCTGAGCTGCTGGTTTTGCAGAGGCCTCTATTGCCTCCCACCTCCAGTCATACCAGCTACTCCTTAAGGGCCTTCGTGGGCTCCAGGCTGGGGTCATTTTACCATGGATTGACTGTCCTGAGGCCTTGCTGGAGAAAGGGGAAGGAGAGAAAGGATATTGAGGAAGGAAGAGAAGAGGTCCTAGACAGAAGGGAGGGCTGGGCCTGGTCATCCTCATGATCCATTGACAGGAAGAGGTGGCTGTTCAGATAGGGAGGTGAAGAACACCACCTGTAATGTGATGGGGAGTGAAGTGGAGAGGAGGCCCTGGAGCACACTCGTCGAGAGTCAACCACGGGGCTCTTCCGTGCACCAGGCAGACCTGCTTCCTGGATCACTCTGTAGGACACTTGATTTGGAGTCCAAAGGGAGAGGGCTGGAAGCCCCAGGCAGGGGAACAGCCAGGGGGAGCATGGCTCTGCTAAGTGGCTAAAGATGATGTTCCTCAATCCCGCTGTGGGTGGCACGCTCTGGCTCCTCTTGAGTTTCCTCCTTCTCGCCCGTTCTAGGTGCGGTTTCTGGAGCAGCAGAACAAGCTGCTGGAGACCAAGTGGACACTGCTGCAGGAGCAGAAGTCGGCCAAGAGCAGCCGCCTCCCAGACATCTTTGAGGCCCAGATTGCTGGCCTTCGGGGTCAGCTTGAGGCACTGCAGGTGGATGGGGGCCGCCTGGAGGCGGAGCTGCGGAGCATGCAGGATGTGGTGGAGGACTTCAAGAATAAGTAATGCCCCCTGTGCCACATGCGAAGACCCCTGCCCCGGGCCAATGTGACCCTCATCAGCTGACCCTGTGCAAGTCCCCCTGCTTCAGGAATCAGCATGCAGCTGCTCAGTCCAATAACTCCCTGAGGGGCCAGTCTTGACCAACACATTTCCTGCCTTTCCTCTCTCCTCTTTGTCCCTGGGGGCTGTTTCCAAATCATTCTGGTCTTTTCCCCTGACTCAGTCCCAGTGAAATGTCTCAGCCCAGCCCTGACCTGCACTGTCTCCTTTGGGTGTCTGACCAAGGCCCCGAGAGAGAGTAGGGCAGAAAGTGTCTTCTGACAGGGGTGCTTCAGAACTGGTATGACCTTCACAGATTATTCTAGAGCAACTCTCTTTTGTTCAGGTGAGGAATTAGAGACCAGAGAAGTTTAGGGACTTGGTTGAGCTCACACTGCAAAGGTCACTGGGAGAGCTGGGACTTGAATTTTAGGTCCCTGACTCCTAGGAGAGGACACAGAGCCAACTTGGGAAGCAAAGAAGCGGAGAGGGAAAATGGTCATTGTGAGCCATGCGAGGGCCGCAGAGGCTGAGGGTGGGTCTGGTCATGGCAGGAGCCAGAAGGAGGCTCAGGAAGGCTGGGACTGGGGCTTTTGAGGACAGGTCTTTTTGCACTCTTTTCTCATTGAATAGAAACAAAAGCCTGAAACTCAGGCTGGGCCCCACCCTGGCACACCTGAGGGGCACTGGGGCAGTGAGTGAGTTCTGTCCCCTGCCTGTGGCAGTGTGACTAAGCAGGAGCAGGTACATTGGCTCTGACTGGAGGAGAGCAAACAAGGTCTCTGTGGAGTGCCCCCCCCCCCAGCACTCCCACTTCCCTAGGGCAAAAGTCAACAGGATTAGTCCCATAGCAGGTGGAACCAGACAGGTGCAGAGTAGGGAAGGTGTGGGGCCATCATTCAGCCCCTGTTGTCAGGACTAACGTGTGTGCATGCGTGTGTGCATACCTGCTGCCCACCCCCATACTCCCCCCACCCCAAACCCTCAGAGCACCTTCCTGTGGAGCCAGCCTGAGATCCAGGCTGGGACTGAAAGAGGAACTGGAAGGGAGTCCAGGGAAGGAGTACAGGGAGGGTCCCTGTGTGCAGCTGCTCAGGGAGTTCCGATCTGTGCACCCTCTTGACCTGGCTGTGCACTGCCAAGGCAGGGGTGGACGGAAAGCCTTGCAGATATTTTCCAGCTTCTATAGAACTTGAGGGAGTGCAACTTTGAGGGTATGGGCACCTCCAACCCTGAGTCTGGGCTCCTGAAGGGCCTTGGCCTACCTGGATGTCCTGCCTTCCACCCCAGGTTGTCCCTACTGCTCCCAGCAGCTCTTGGAACTCTTGTTTCCAACACCCTTTTTTGAGTTTCAACGTAAACATTAGGTTAAGCCATTGTGGTCTCTTCCTCTGTGCCTTGTTTGCCCAGGTCCTCCTAAGGGCCAGGAGTGGCTCCTTGGGAGGAAGAGTGATGGCAGCTATGGGAGGAAGGATGGGGGCTGGATCATCTAGGCGGGACCTGGTTCTTTTAGGACTTTGTGTATCCCTCATCCTGATTCTACAGGGTTCCTCCCCTTCAGACTACTTCTTTGCCCCTGAGGGGTGGGATTAGGTAGTGATTAGGGCATGGCTGGAGTCAGCTGCCAAGGTTCAAGTCTGGGCTGTGCCACTTAGCAGCTTAGTGACCTGGGCAGATTACGCTGCCTCTCTGTGTCTCTGTTCCCTTCTCTGATAACCACAGTACCATCGTTATAGGTTTGCTGTGAGGACGAAATGAGCTCATGCACAAGAAGCACATAATGGTGCACACCCCATAGAACACAGTCTCATGCGTATGGCTGTTACTGTTTGCTTTTTTTCTCCCAGGACATGCAGCTTTTGTGCTGTCATTCACATGTTTCCTATGTGCCCCACCAACAACCCCCCATGCCAAGACTCAAAGCCCTAGGAATGGCCGCGTGGAAGTCAGGGAAATTTGGTTTTGTAGCTGACACCTGTTTTTTTCAGGCGTGCCTTTAAAGAGTAGGGGAAGGGAGGCAGGGCAGATTTCACAGCTGCATATGGCGGGGGGAGCGTGGAGGCAAAGCTGCATCAACACCAGGCCCTCCTCTACTGCAGGTACGAAGATGAAATTAACCGCCGCGCAGCTGCTGAGAATGAGTTTGTGGTGCTGAAGAAGGTGAGTGGGAAAGACAGGCTGGAGGAGGGTTGTCTGAAAACATATGGGACAAAGGACCACAGGATCCTCTCACCTGAGCAGCCCATGGGGACCTCTGGCCAAGGCCTGCCTGAGCTGTCCAAGAGGAAGTCTGCACAGCCTGTCCTGTGGGTGCATGTACGTGTGTGTGTGGTGACTGATTAGACTCATTTCTAGGCCTCTAGGGGTTAGAACTAAGAGCAAAGGATGGAGGTTATAGAGGGAGATTTCAACACTGAATAAGGAGTGCTCTATTCAAGCCAGAACATTTTCATCACAAAGGTGTTGCTTGGCTGGCCTGAAATGTTTGCTGAATGAATGCAATGAGCTGCCTCGAGCCAGCATGAGCTCTCTGTTCCTGCAGATGTGCAAGCTTGGAAGGTCTTAGAAGTATCTTAGGGGTCTTGTCTACATGCCCTTTAAGATTCTCTTCAATACACTGAGCAGTTGGTGTTCCAGGCCAAACCACAGAATTGCAACTTGCCCCTGGGAGCTGGGCCCTTGGAGATTCAGGAATGAGTAAAAGTGAGGCCTGTCCATAGGAGTTTAAGCTTGAAAAAGTGCAGCTGGAAGAGGCTCAGACACCATCTTCACCTGGGGTGTTATCTGAGGCCCACTTGCATCATAGTTACCATGCTGCAAATTAAACACGTAGCCTGGAGATTTTCCATCTCTGGGAGTGGGGCTGGGAATCTGAATGACTTTGTGTTCTGCTACTGACTGATGAAAAGTTGAGCTCCCAGAGTTGAAGTGATTTGTTCCAGGTCACACGGTTAGTAGGTGGAGCTAGTGGTGTTGAAACCATCTAGGTCTTTAGGAACTGGTCAAGTGCTAGGTTGGGGCTTCAGTTGCTCTGGGATACCAGTGCTGATGCCCGCCATGCAGTCTGGAGGGTCAGCAGGGCAAGCTTCATGCTGTGACCATGTACAGCAGCTGTAGAAACTGTTTCTGGGTAGGGTGGTAGTGTTTGGCCTGTGGGTTGGACAGGGCAGGCCTTCTTCCACCCCTACTAAATGTTCCCTGTACTGAGGACATGGTCTTCTCTGCCCCATCTTGCCCCAACCCCCAGGATGTGGATGCTGCCTACATGAGCAAGGTGGAGCTGGAGGCCAAGGTGGATGCCCTGAATGATGAGATCAACTTCCTCAGGACCCTCAATGAGACGGTGAGGACCATGGGGCTGGGTGACATGTCTTATCCTACCCATTCTAACCAGGGAGCCATCTGGTCCAGCTCCCCGCCTCTGTGTCAGTCCAGATATGTGTCAGTGTGAGAAACAAACTCATCCGTCCAAACCCAAAGAATGGACTCAGAGACCTGGAGAACAGCAAAAGTGAGATTTTAATGACAGTCTTGCAAGATGGGTGTCTGATGGGCAGGCATGCCCAGCACAGCCACAACAAGCAATTTATCCTCTAGTGCACAGGTCCCTCCCTCCGTTCCTCACAGGCTGAGTACTATGGGGGTCACGATCTTCCTGGACGTTGCCTATTGGTTGTTGGGTTGGGGCTTTAGGTGTTTTTTTTTAGGTTGTCTTGCTGCATTTTATTGCAG
Organism: Pan paniscus; assembly: GCF_029289425.2. NCBI lineage: Eukaryota > Metazoa > Chordata > Mammalia > Primates > Hominidae > Pan > Pan paniscus. Next base: position 41,956,203 of record NC_073259.2, on the reverse strand, counting down.
CCCACAATGCATTGCAATCCTAGTCAGCTCAAGGGCTCTTTAAGTATTTGACTTATGACCTAAGTAGCTGGGCAGGCTGATAAGAACAGACAAAGTGAGCCATTTTGCAGGCTAGAAAACCTTCATTTTAGACTAAACTTCTTTGGTTCAGGTGAGGGCAAGAGAAGCTGGGGGCTGACAAGCAGGCACTGGCTATTCAAGCAAAGGGCTAGTATATCCTATTTCTTCTGTAGTTTGCTGACCTAAGCCAATTTAAAGCACTTTGTCTTGGAAATGGACCATTATATACATTATTTCCTTCATCAGGGGTTGCGAGGATTTATCCTGCCCTTTATCCCTTCTGGACTCAGGAATTCAGGACAGGCTAAGGATTCGGGAGGAGGTGGGGGTGAGTCAATCAGGATTGACCTTGGAGAGACATGGGATGATCGCAGCATTTCTAAGGAAGGGGGATTGGGTGGGACTGGAAGGAACCAGGAGGAGGTCAGGGGACTCCAGGTTGTGACAGGGTTCAAAGGTGGGCTAGGTAGGGCCAGCAGGGGAGCCCAAGTCAGGAGAGACTGGATTGCCTGAGCATTTACTCCCAGAGGGGCTGGGTGGGTAGCTGCCTGCCAACTCACCACTCTAATGTCCTCCCTTCCCTTCTTATTCTCTCCCTCTCACCCTTGTCCTCCGGGGTTTCCAGCTCTTTTTCTTCAAGGGGATTTAAAAATCTCTCCACTCTCATCAGTGTGAGTCTCTGGCCTTAGGCAGAAGGTAGGGTGGCCAGTCACCTGGCAGAGGCTAGGCTGGGCATAATTAGCTTGTGAGGTTAATTACAAACCAGTTCTTCAGCCTAGTCTTTGCCTGAACGTCCAGTCTCCACCAGCCCCTCAGAGCAAATGTCCACAGATTCATTAATTTCAGGGGAAGTTTCTTTGAGGCTTGCTTCAGGCACTTCTAATCTCAGGTCTTCCTGGGTCTATCACATGGTTTATTTATGTGTAAACACACATGTGTACACACACACACACACACACACACACACATATATATATAAAGTTTTCTTTTCATGGTGAAAGTTTAGTTTATTTATGTGTAAACACACGTGTGTGTATATATATAAAGTTGTTTTCATGGTGAAAGTAATACATACGCATTGCAAAACAACCAAAAAATTAAGTAAATCGTAAATTGAAAATGGATTACTTGGCCAGGCGTGGTGGCTCATGCCTGTAATCCCAGTAGTTTGGGAGGCCGAGGTGAGCGGATCACCTGAGGTCAGGAGTTGGAGACCAGCCTGGCCAACATGGTGAAACCCCGTGTCTACTAAAAATACAAAAATTAGCCAGGCATGGTGGCGGGTGCCTGTAATCCCAGCTACACGGGAGGCTGAGACAGGAGAACTGGTTGAACCTGGAAGGCAGAGGTTGCAGTGAGCCAAAATTGTGCCACTGTACTCCAGCTTGGGTGACAGAGCAAAACTCTGTCTCAAAAAAAAAGAAAATGGATTACTTATACCCAATGCTACCATCTTTGTGTCTACCTTTCCAGACTTTCTGTGCTTACATATACATAAAGATATAGAAATATACATTTTCAATAAAAATAGCATCATGCTTTATTTTTATTATTATACTTTAAGTTCTAGGGTACATGTGCACAATGTGCAGGTTTGATACATAGGCATACATGTGCCATGTTGGTGTGCTGCACCCATCAACTCGTCATTTACATTAGGTATTTCTCCTAATGCTATCACTGCCCCCTCCCCCCACACCCCCGACAGGCCCCGGTGTGTGATGTTCCCCGCCCTGTGCCCAAGTGATGTCATTGTTCAATTCCCACCGTTGAGTGAGAACGCATCACGCTTTTTTAAATGCAACAGTATACCATGGGCATATTCCCCACAGGTAGTTGGAGCCATATAATCGGTGTACAGACTGCAGAGTATTCTGTAGCATGGTGGAATATGATAATTTCATCCATTCCCCATGGCCTCCCTCACAATAGAGCTTGTGCACCTACAGAACCTCACAGTGAGAAGTCACCACAGTGCACCACACTGTCCCTTTCCTTATCCCCTTTAACCCTGCCAGATTCTGGTTTGAGACACTGCTAATGGGCCCTCAGGGAGCCAAGGGTGGGCAGAATGAAGTAACTTAATGTGTGCTGGGTCTGGGCCCCCTTGCTGCCTGGTGACTCAGCCCACTCCCAGCTGTTCTCTCTTTTCTTTCCTTTGTGAGTGGGGAATCCCAGGGTGGGCGTGGGCATAGGATCCTGCCCTAAGTCCTGATGTCCCGTCTGGTCCCTATAGGAGTTGACAGAGCTGCAGTCCCAGATCTCCGACACATCTGTGGTGCTGTCCATGGACAACAGTCGCTCCCTGGACCTGGATGGCATCATCGCTGAGGTCAAGGCGCAGTATGAGGAGATGGCCAAATGCAGCCGGGCTGAGGCTGAAGCCTGGTACCAGACCAAGGTGTGAGGCCACCAGGGGCATACTTCCTCCTGCCAGGGTCCTTGTTGGCAGCTTCCCTTACTCCTCAACTTGTCTCAAGCCTTCAGGGCCTGGGTCCCACTGTTCTGGCAGGCACCAGTGGTTTAAGTCTGTGGTGCTCTGCCCTGGAGAAAATCCCAAGATGGGAGGACAGGGCAGAGGAAATAGATATGGATTAATCATTATAATAGCTAAAATATGGCAAGTACTCACACAGTACTAGGCTCATGTAATTATTGACTCATGTAATCCACAGAACAGCCCTATTAGATAGGCATCATTATTACCCCCATTTTGTTTTATTTAATTTAATTTATTTTATTTCTATTTTTTGAGATGGAGTCTTGCTCTGTCACCCAGGCTGAAGTGCAGTGGTGCGATCTTGGCTCACTGCAACCTTTGCCTCCCTGGTTCATGTGATCCTCGTGCCTCAGCCTCCTGAGTAGCTGGGACTACAGGTGTGCACCACCATGCCTGGCTAATTTTTTTTGTATTTTGAGTAGAGACGAGGTTTCACCATGTTGGCCAGGCTGGTCTCAAACTCCTGACCTCAGGTGATCCACCTGCCTCGGCCTTCCAAAGTGCTGGGATTATAGGCGTGAGACACCGCACCCAGCCTATTACCCCCATTTAAAGATGAGGAAATTGAGGCACAGAGAGGTTAAGTAATTTGCCTAACTGCATACAGCTAGTAGATGGAAGAGCAGGGACTAGATCCTGAATGCGAGGGCCCTAGACCTGGGAGGCTTAATCATCACATCTACTTCATGGTGGCAGGACAGTTGATGGTGCAGGGGCTGAGGGAGCAGGAGTGGGTGCTGGGGTGAACCAGTGTTCCTGAAGAAGGGATCCCGAGGCAAGGATTGAGAGGTCTGCCCCTGCAGAGATAGAGAGTCATTCATGGTGCCTGGGTGAGAACACAAGTATGCCAACAAGAAGACCTGGGTTCAGGCCCTCGTTCCATCACTGATTGGCTGTGTGATCCCTGGGTGGTGCTTTCTCTTCTCCGAGACTCACTCTCCTCACCTGTGAAATGGGTGTTCTGGGTGTTGAACAGGTGAGAATCTCAAACTCTCAGTGATTCTCCAGCAGAAGGGCATGGTGGGAGTGGAAGAGCCCTGGGGTCCATGGGGATGGGACTGCGGAGCCTTGTCTGTCCTCCCTGCCTGGCTTGGAGGAGAATGAATTCCTTCCTCACACTGCTGTCTGGTCTCCTGGCATCGGGCAAAGGTTGATGGGAGTCAGACGGTCCTTCCCTGAAAATATAAGTTGGGAGGGGCCTTGGGTGGGGAGAGGGATGAGTTACCTGTACTCACTGCCCACCTCTCTGCCATAACTCTCTGTATGGCCCCTCCAGTTTGAGACCCTCCAGGCCCAGGCTGGGAAGCATGGGGACGACCTCCGGAATACCCGGAATGAGATTTCAGAGATGAACCGGGCCATCCAGAGGCTGCAGGCTGAGATCGACAACATCAAGAACCAGGTGGGACAAGCCCTCCTGGCTTCCCCTGCTACTTGGGGCATGCAGGGGTGGCCCGCTGAGGCCAAACTCAGGATGTGGAGCGGGAGGTTCCCATCTCCCGGCCAAAGCTGGTGCCACTGTCTGAGACCCCCTTGTGAGATCTCCAGGACAGAATGTTCTTGGCCGGGTCCTGGCATGGGCTGATGGGAGAAAGGTCCTGGATGTGCACAGAGCCTATGGAGGGAGACTCAGGCTGGCTGGCCAGAAGAAAGCCACCACTGGTTCCACATTGATACTGAGCACTCTGCTTGCACCTGGTTCTGGCTGCAGGACGCTGTCCCTGGGAGCTCATCATTCATTGCAGGGACAGAGGACAGCAGAAGACCTTATAATGACTCACATGGCCCTTTCCCACCCACTCCAACCTCACTTTCCACGATTCCCCTCACTATGCTCTGGCCATGCTAACGTGCTTCCTGCATCTTGCATTTGCCAAGAATGGTCATGCTTCAGGGCCTTTGCACTTGGCGTTGCCTCCCCCTGGAATGTGGTTCTCCCAGCTCTGTCCATGGTTGTTGTTTTCTCCTCCCTGGGGTTTAGGAAAAGACCCCTTCTCAGAGACGGCACTCACAAACACCAGCCCCTCTATCGGCAGCCTGTCTGAAGTTCTTTGAAGCCCCTGTCACTCTGAAATGTTCTGTCTTATTCGTTAAGTGATTGATGGTCCCTACCTCCACTGGAATATAACAGATGCCTGGAGAGCAGGGACCCTGTCTGTCTGGTTCACTGCTCCTCTCTTCCAGCACCTGGCACATGGCAGGGGCACGGGTCTCAGATGAGAGACTGCCTGGGAGGATGAGCTTTGCTGGAAGCTGGGGTTGGAGGTGTTGATGGGGGAAGGGCCCCCAGCCCTGGCTGAGTAGTGTGTGGCCAGGGCAGCTCAGCCTGTGCAGGTGTCTGCAGTGGAGAGAGGGGGAGGGCGACACATGTGGAAGCTTCGGAAAGCTGATTTCCAGATGAGCTGTGGGTGATGGGGGGATGTGGGGGTGATTTACCCAGAAATGTCCTCCCCTTGGAGCCCTGTGGGCCTGTTTACAGGAGGGTGGAGGCTGCCTTGTGGCACAGAGGCAGGGCCGTGAGTCACCCCATGAAGTGGGCCAGCTTCCAGGCCAGGAGGGGAAGCACAGAATAACAAATGTTGGTTTCCCAAACCCTGCAGCCTCTACTACAGCCGGTTCTCCTCTCACACAGCAGGGCGGATCCAGGCCTATAGCCAGGTGTCTACCACCACTGAGGGGCGTCATGGGGAGCTACAAGGGGTCTCCAGAGGCAGCGGGGATGGCATTGGCTCTGGGGGCACCAGTGTGACAGGGCAGGGCACTGAGCTGTGGCCGAGGGGCAGAGTGTCAGAGGGCCTCCTGGGGAATGCTGTCTCTGGCAGAGAGGCAGCCACTGAGGGAAGAGGATCTGAGGATAGAGAATGGCCGGTAAGAAGGGAGAGAAGTCCTTGCCCAGGGGACAGGGATGGTGGTTTTCTGAGCTAAACAAGATGAGGCCTGGGACTATTCAGGCTCCTGGCAGTGGGGGCTGAGCCTAAAGCGGAGGGCACTCTAAGGCCAGGGAGAAAGTGGCAGCTGCTCCAAGCAGGCACAGGTCTGGAACCAGAGCATCCCTGACCAAACCCGGGGACTGTGAGTCATGCATCTCATGGCATCTGGGGGCATCTAGGAGGGTCTCTCTGCTCCAGGCCCTCCTATTCTGGGCCTGCTCTCAACTGGTTCCTATTTTATAGGTGGTTTCTGGTCTTTGTCAGCTGCCTGACATCTGGAGACTCAATTAAGATCCCATGGTCTTAGAGCTCCTGCAGCTGGGGGCTGGGGCTGGGGGACTGGGGGTTTGAAAATCATAATAGCATTCATTAAAAATGATCACAATAGCATTTATTAAGCACTTGCTGTGTGCTAGACATTGTGCCACGGACATCTTGTATATTATCTCATTTCATCCTCAAAATCTCCTGATGAGGTAAACACTGTGATTATTGTTCTCTTAGAAAAGAGGGGACTTTGGCTTAGCAGGGTTGATTCATCCACGGTCACATAGCTAGTAAGTGGCAGAGCCAGAACTGGAACATAGGCGTTGGATATCCAAACCTATGTGTTTAACCCTTGGGATTCTCTGGTGCTTGGGGGAGTAGGTGGTGCCAATGAAGCCACCTTAAGCAAGTTGCCCGGGTGCTCACTGCAGGATGGGCAGGCAGGAGGGCAGACTGGTGAGCCCCAGCTTACAGCTGCACTGCTGCCCACAGCGTGCCAAGTTGGAGGCCGCCATTGCCGAGGCTGAGGAGCATGGGGAGCTGGCACTCAAGGATGCTCGTGCCAAGCAGGAGGAGCTGGAAGCCGCCCTGCAGCGGGCCAAGCAGGATATGGCACGGCAGCTGCGTGAGTACCAGGAACTCATGAGCGTGAAGCTGGCCCTGGACATCGAGATCGCCACCTACCGCAAGCTGCTGGAGGGCGAGGAGAGCCGGTGAGGACAAGGAACCTGGAAAGGGGATGCTTCTAGGGCTCCGTGGGGTTTGGGGCTTGACATTCATCCATTTACAAGCATTTCCTGTATGCCCCTCCTCTGCAGGGCACTGGGTGTGGGGAGGCAGGGAACACAGAGCTGATGCTTGCCTCTTTGCCTTCAATGAGATGACCTTCTAGAAGGAAAGACCATGGAGTGTGAGGCTCAGTGGGCAGGTTGAAATGATAACAGTCCCTTTGTGTGTGCGGCTTCTTAGGGTTATCATATTTGATCCTCAGCACACATTCAGGTAGTCAGGTCAGAGATGATTGATTCCTTAGTCTCCAGAGGGGAAAGCTGTGGTTGAGTTTCATTAATTGAGGGAACAGGGCCAGAGTGCAGTCAGGGTGTGCTGATTCCTGCTCCAAGGATCTTCCAGGACGCCAGGCTGCTTCTCACTACAGAACTAAGTGCCACATCATGTGGTGCTGGCTGACTGTGGTGGAGGGGATCATTTTGTTTGTCCCCAGAGATATTTGCAGACTCACTTGCAGTCAGAGAGGAGGCTGGAATGGGGGAGTCTGATAGCACATTCTTCATGAACCGCATGCCACCTCTGTCTATGCAGCTGGGCCTTGACGTGCATATTGTTGGGTTCGAACTCAACCTCTTCATTCTTGGCTTGTTATAAGACACCATGGCAACAGAGAATACGTAGGACGTGTTTCTGCCCTCAGGGAGGTTGCAGAGGGTGGAGGAGACAAAACATCCACAAAGGAAACCCCCAGAGACCAGTAACTTACATTTGTAAAATGCTGAGTGTATACAATAACTTATTCTTTTCTGAGTATTATTCCTAAGGGGCCAGAGAGAGACATGATGGAGGATGAATGGAGCAGCAGGGAAGGGAATGGGGAGTGAAGGGGTGCTAGGGCTGAGGGCCTGGGTGCTGGGAGGAGGAGAGGAGACACAGGGCCGCAGGGTATGAGTAGGAGGCGGAGAGGAGGAGGAAGGGGCTTTGCCCCTGCTGCTGACCTGCCTTCTCCCTGGGTTAGCACCCAGTCTTCTTTGTGGGAAGAAGAATTGAACACCAAAGGTCTCTGGGAACACAGAAGCTGATCTGGGCACAGGGAGCTCCAGCCAAGATGCCTCTCTCTGCTTCCGCCTCTCCCACAGGCACAGGGCCCCCACATTCTCTAGAACCCATACCCTGGGCCTTCTGTTGTCATAGAAGTCAGAGTTGGGGGACTGTTAGAGTGGTACCTGATCTGGCTTCCTCCCATGGGAAGAAAAGGGGACTGAAGCTCAGAAATGGTCAGTAGTGTGCCCAAGGTCACACAGCACACAGAGACATCCTCTTCCGAAAGCTTAATCTCAGTCTGAGCTGCTATAACCAGGCTTAGATCCAGGTACTCTGAGAGGATACGGTTCCCCCAACCCTGGGGGGATATGGAGGTAGATACCTTGCTTTTATCTCTTAACTTATCAGAGTTGTGGTCCAGAAACTCATTCAAACTGGGAGGCCTACTTTAAGAATACAAAGTTACCAAAAAAACCCCACTTACTTAGAATGAGAAAAGTCACACAGATCACTAGAGCCTTGGACATTCAGGCCTCTTCCGTCTGAGTTCCTTAGGCATCGTACCAGAAATTCTTCGAGTTGCTGCCTGACTGCAACCTGGCTCCCTCTCCCCACCCACAAGTGCCAGCAACTCCCAGCACCAGCAGGGGCCATTTAAGCAAGCCCCCTGGAAGCTTTCAGCAAACCTCTCTCTTTCCCTCAGCCTTTGCTCTGCTTGCTTCCTGGGCTTGGGGCCGCGGAGGCAAGCGAGGCTCCCTTCATTCCCTCTACCAAAGTGAGGTCTTCCCTGCCCCCACAGAGCAAACTGATCCCCAAGGCCAAGGGCTTGGTGACAATGGGACTGTGAGTCACAAAACAAACATAGCCAGCTGTCCCGAATGGATTTTTAATTTCTACTGCAAGACCTGTTTCAGCCCCACTGGCTGCTTAAAGCCACCCCCACTCCCTGCTCCTTCCTTAGTCCTGGCTGGAGCCCCATTCAATCAGTCAACGATTCACGAATTATTTTGACATATATTAAGCAATGACTTCTCCAGGCCTCATACTGGGGATAAAAGTATCAGTAGGCCACAGACACCTTTAGGATTTTATGATACGGTGAGGAAAGGCAGCCATCTACATAAATAACACGCACAGCTGCCATTCACCGAATCCCAGGTGCTCAGGGCTTTAGACAGATTATGTCATTTAACCCTCACAAACAAGCCCATGAATTTGGTCCTGTAGTTGGGCCCAAGGCATAGGTGGGAAATGGAGGCCCTGAGACATTGCCTGGGGTCAGGTGGCCAGTGGATAGAAGGGCCAAGGTGAAACTCCCTTCCTGCATGCCTCCTCGCTCCTTTTACAAGGCTGAAGGCAGGCTGCAAGTGTGGGGCAAGAAGGAAAAATCAATGATCCTGCTTGGGGCCTGGAAGGAGAGAGGGCTGAGAGTGCTTCCCTCCCACGCTATGAAAGAGCCATCCTCACTGTCTGTCCTCTGCCCCCAGGTTGGCTGGAGATGGAGTGGGAGCCGTGAATATCTGTAAGTCCTTGGCTGCGGCCCATGGGAAGCATCCCTTGTGCTGTTTAGACGGGGCTGGGTCTAGAGAATGGCAGACTGGCCCAGGGCCCTGCTGGAGGGGCCAGGAGACTCCTTCCTTTCTACAGGGATTGACAGGTCCCCTGGAGCACATACTGCCAGGCTCAATGGCCTGGGACGCACTACAAGAGGGCAGGGTGGGGCCAGGAGCACCTGGGGAGCAGCCCTACCCCTGTCAGACGCTCCTTCTGGGTTGGCCCATGGAGGGGGGCAGGGGTGAGGGAGAGGGGCAGCTGGGGCAGGAGGGTGGGGTGCAGTGAAGGGATGGGGTCCCTGGTAGGGAGCCTCACGCTGAAGAGAGCCCTCCTCTTTTCTCTCCCAGCTGTGATGAATTCCACTGGTGGCAGTAGCAGTGGCGGTGGCATTGGGCTGACCCTCGGGGGAACCATGGGCAGCAATGCCCTGAGCTTCTCCAGCAGTGCGGGTCCTGGGCCCCTGAAGGCTTATTCCATCCGGACCGCATCCGCCAGTCGCAGGAGTGCCCGCAACTGAGCCACCTCCCACCACTCCATTCCCCCGGCTACCGCCCACAATCACAAGAAGCTTCCCACCCCTGCCTCCCATGCCTGGTCCTAAGACAGTGAGACAGTCTGGAAAGTGATGTCAGAATAGCTTCCAATAAAGCAGCCTCATTCTGAGGCCTGAGTGATCCACGTGCCTGGTATCCTGGCTTCATGAGGCTGGGCAGGGGAAAAGACGGGACTAGAGAAGGCAGGGTCTCCCTGGTGACTAGGAAGCCTTTTGTGCAGGAGACTGAGAAGGCACATTGGTGGGATGGGGTGCTGCTCTAAGGAGCAGGACGCTTACCTAGGGTGAGCCTTGGCCTCCAGGTCTGGGGCTGATCCCAAAGATTCTCCTGAGGAAGCCCAGAAGAGCCACGGGGAAATGCAGGCTCTGCCAGCAATTGGGCCTTGGAGGGCTGCCCTGCTAAGGGGGTGGAAAGGCTATTTGCCTCCCTCCCCCCATGCCCAGAGCTGCCAGAGCACATTCCTTTTGTGAGGAGGCCACAGATGTTCAGCTGCCCCAGCTTCCAGTTTCGGGTGGCCCAGCCAACTTTCATGCCAGCCGTCCTCAGCCCTTCCTGGTGCTGGGTCTGCCAGGCTCATGGTCAGCCAGGCCCTGGGGCCCTGGAGAGGTCCTCTGCATCTTGAATTCTGTGGGGGTAGTGGTTGTGGGGGGGAGGTGTGTGTGTGCATGGGAGGAGGGTCCTAGAGTCTAGATCCCCGGTAACAGGTCTGTGCCTAGGACCTTAGTGGAGGGATGGGTTTGTATCTGGATCCATGGGAGTGGGGAAGGACATCTGTGTTAAGTCAGTGCTTGATGGGGGCCTCTATGTCAGAGTCCCTGACACACAGGTCTGTGTGTCTGTGAGTGTGGCAGGTGTTCTGTGGCAGGGCCTATGCATGGGGAAATGTGTCCCTGATGGGCAGCAGCACATATGATGGGTACTGTGGAGCCACAGGGAGGTCTCTGTGTCTGGGACCCCAGGGGGTGATGGTGGTGGTGTGGATGGGGGAGCTATGTGGGATGTGTTGGCTTCTGGGAGGAAGTCTGTATATTTGACCCTATGGTCAGGGAACTTTCAAATGCTGAGGTGGGGGCTGGGGTGGAGAGTGGAAAAAGTGGACCAGCAGCCACAGTGATGAGGTTCCCACCCAAGGTGTCAGGAGATCCAGGCCCTCTCCCTCCCGACTAAGAAGATGAAGTGGGCAAGAGGAAGGAGAGACTCTCAGGGCACAATGCATATGATCAGGAGCTTTACTGGAAATGCTGAGACAAGCACAGGGGAGAGGGAGGGAGCCAGGCAGCCAGGCAGGAGAGGTGGCCTGTCCTGCACGTGTATTAGAAGACATTGGATTAGAAGGCACAGCAAGTCCACACCAAGGGGCTCCAGGCCCATCTGTCCCTCAGAAGCCACAGGCATCCAGGCCTCCGGACCGGGGTCTTTACCTAGGGCTGCGAGGACAGTCCTTTAGATTCGGGGGTTGGGAGAGCTGCGGGCTAGGAGCCCTGTGCTCTCGGAAGCAGTGAAGGGACTAGCGGGCGGGGATGCGAGACAGGAAGGCGCGGCGTGGGGGCCGGTGGGGAGGTTGGGCCCCGAAGCCCTCCTTCCCCACGTCTGGGGACCGTGGGAGCTCCGGGCTGCCTCTGGAGGCTGGGGCTGCTGCTGGTGAGGCGGCGTCGGTACAAAGTGGGGCGCTCAGGCGAAGCGCAGGGAGCGGCCGCTGCCGCAGCTCTGGCCGCAGGGCGCACACAGGCCGGTGCTCACGCCACGTTCCCGCTGCAGGGGGCACTGCAGACGCTGCCCGTCACCGGCCGGGAGCCCGACACGCACAGGTCCCCGCATAAGACCCCGCCGCGGGAGCTGCTGACACCTGCCAGAGGGGGAGGACAGGGCTCAGTCTCCTGGCGGCCAGAGGCCCCTTCTGCTCAGAGCTTCTCCCCTCTGTTTCTATCGCTCCCCTCAAACCCTCACATGGGCACTCCTTCCTGCAGTCTTAGCCTCAGGCGTCCTTGATACACTATTAGCCCAGGTCCTTTCTATAGGCAGACATAGCCATGCTTCGCCTCACAACAGAGACATGTTCTGAGAAATACAGCATTAAATGATTTTGTCATTGTGCGAACATCATGGAGTGCACATACGCAAACCTACATGTTGTAGCCTACTACACACCTGGGCTCTGTGGCAAGGGTGGCCAATCTTTTTTATTTTTTATTTTTATTTTTGAGACGGAGTCTCTCTCTATCGCCCAGACTGGAGTGCAGTGGCGCGATCTCAGCTCACTGCAACCTCTGCCTCCTGGGTTTAAGTGATTCTCCTGCCTCAGCCTCCCTAGTAGCTGGGATTACAGGTGCCCATCACCTCGCCCTGGCTAATTTTTTTATTTTTAGTAGAGACGGGGTTTCACCATGTTGGCCAGGCTGGTCTCAAACTCCTGACCTCAAGTGATCCACCTGCCTTGGCCTCCCAAAGTGCTGGGATTACAGGTGTAAGCCACCACACCCAGGCCCCAAGGGTGTCCAATCTTTTGGCTTCCCTGGGCCACATTGGAAGAAGAAGAATTGTCTTGGGCCACACATAAAATACACTAATACTAACGGTAGCTGATGAGCTTTAAAAAATCACACACACGAAAATCTCGTAAGTTTTAAGAATGTTTACAAATTTGTGCTGGGCCACATTCAAAGCCGTCCTGGGCTGTATGCAGCCTTCTGGTCACAGGTTTGACAAGTTTACCCTATAGCATAGCCTATTGCTTCTAAGCTACAAATCTGTACAGCATGTGACTGTACTGAAGACTAAAGGCAAGTGTAACACCATGGTAGGTATTTGTGTTTCTGAACATAGCTAAACCTAGGAAAGTAGAGTAAAAATATGGTATAATCTAATGGGACTACTGTCCTATATTCCATCCATCCTTGACCTAAAAGTCCTTATGTGGTACATGACTGTAGCTAATTAAGTTACTATAAGCACTCACTGCCCCACTCTGTCTTTCCTTTTAGAGTCTGCAAACTATGGCCACATGCAGGCTTCCTGTTTGTCAATCAAGTTTTCTTGGAACCCAGTCATACCGCTTCCTTCAAGTATTGCCTTTGGCTGTGGCTGCTTTACATGACAACGGAGTGGAGCAGTTGAGGCAGAGACTACATGGCTCACGAGCCTAAAGTTTTTACTATCTGAAGCTCTAAGAAAAAATTTGCCTGCCCAGAACCCCAAGCTCTTATTTCAGGACCCACAAAATGGATTACTTACAGACATTTACAGCACCAACGCCCTCACACAACCTTATAGGGAAAGCAAAGAGACAGAAATTAGTTGTGGGGAGCAAAGCTGGTGAAATCTGTTTAACCTGCAAATTCTCTCCTCCAATTAGCGTTGATGCACATTCCAAGTAAATAATATGCAGACATGCTCCTGGGTGTTGAAGCACTGCAGCACTGCCTGGGGGAAACTGAGGGGACACCCTCCCCACAGCTGTGGTCCTCACCTCTGCTCCTCGCCCTCCAGCAGGCGCCTGTAGGTGGCGATCTCAATGTCCAGGCCCAGCTTGGAGTTCATCACCTTCTGGTACTCCCTGATCAGGCAGGCCATGTCCTGCTTGGCCTTCTGCAGGGTGCCCTCCAGCTCGGCCAGCTTGCAGCAGGCATCACTGAGGGCCGCCTCACCCTGCTGCTCAGACTGGGCCACCGCGGCCTCCAGCTTGGAGTTCTGGGAGGCAAGGGAGGGTTATTAAGGATCTCTGTTCTGGCTTCAGGGTCAGAGGCCAGGTAACCACTGACCACTGACTAGCAGAAGAAAAAGAGGCCTTGTCTATTTGTTAGGCCAGGGGTTGCAAATTAGTGCTCCCAGGCATGTTTGCACAGTGTCTTCAATTTTGGAAATTTAACACAATAATTGAAATTCTTGGCTTCTTTCAAAAGATCAGAGGATCTGGCCACACTGGACCTGCATTTCTGCATGGCCTGCCTCAGTTGGATCTGCCTAGCCCTGCCCTTTGTGCTTTCCAGTTTACCATAGTCCCTATCATACCCAAGTGCCTTGGGAACAGCTTGCTTGCTTCGCTCATTTACTAACCCCGTTGATGTCTGAATGTGCGATCACTGATCTAGAACAACAGGCCAGAGAGGTTAAATGCCTTTCCCAAGTCTCATGGCAAACTAGTGGCAGAGCTTGTTTGAGAGCCCAGGTTTCCTGCCCCTTAGACTGGTGCTATTTCCTCTGCCCCACTCTGCCCTTGGAAGCACCTCATTCCCTCCATATTGCCCCAATGCCTCCATTCAGCGAGAATGGAGAACGTTTTCCATGGAGGAGGCTGTCTGTCCTCATGCTGGGTGTTTGCCCTTGTCCCCACACATTGGCAAGGGGTCTAACCCAAATCCCTCTGCTGAGGGCTAACCCCACTCTCTTCCTACACTGAGGGGTGGGCCGGGCTCCCATACCTGGCACTTGGCGTTCTCCACCTCGGCTGTCAGCCTCTGGATCATGCGGTTCACCTCGTTGATCTCCTCCTTGGTGCGGCACAGGGTCTCCCCGTGCCTGATCACCGTGGCCTTCATCTCCTCACACTGGCGAAGTAGAGTTGCTTATGAGGCTCAGGGTGGGACCTCCCATCCATTCAGGACACCACGGATGATTGTGCAGGTTGTGCAGTGCTCAGCCTATGCAACCACACATGGCAGTCCTGCCCTGCTACCCCAACCTCAGAGAGGCAGCCCTTATCTTCCCATCCGTAGGGACCAGAATCCCCAGAAAAGGAAGCCTATTTAATAGATACCTTGCATCCCTCCAACTGCCATGTCTAGCAGGCAGGTGTCCTGTGCCACTCACCTTGCTGCGGTACCAGGACTCGGCCTCGGCCCGGCTGCGGGTGGCAATGTCGTCGTACTGAGCTTTGATCTTAGTGACGACACAGTGCATGTTCAGGTCCCGGCTGTTGTCCATCTTGACGACCACTGAGGTGTCTGAGATGTGCGACTGGAGAACGCGGATCTCCTGCAGTAGATGGGGAGTGGCAAGAGCTTCTTAGACCAGAGCCCTACTCTTGGTAGCCCACCCTCATCATCATCCCTTGTCCCCTTTCCCTGCTTCTTCGATGTCTGAAGCCCCACCCTCCCAGTTACAGTCTTCCACCTCAACCCTGGGACCCCCTCAGGACTCCTCAAGCCCAGAGTCCTGAGCCTAGAGGACTTGGAGGTAGAGAGTCCATGTCTGAGGCCCAGTGCCTGATTTTAATCAGGACCTTCCAGCTTGAACCTTTGGGTCTAGGACCAGAGTTTACCACCTTGTGGCAATTGTCACTTTAGTAACCAGGAACACCAGCTTGCCTGGGGCATGGCAGTGGGAGGTCAAGCCACACTTCTTCACCTGCTCACAGTGAACCTGCCTGGGGTTTCTCCCCTTGTCCCACCATGGGGTCAGAAGCTGAATGGTGACAAGTATTTTCCAATGTCTAACTCATATCCTCCTTGCTGCCCCGCTGCTTTGTGACCCCGCACCTCCTCATATAGCCGCCTCAGGAAGTCGATCTCCTGGGTCAGGGCCTCCACGTTGGCCTCTAGGTCTGATTTGCGCAGGTAGGCACAGTCCACATCCTAAAGGGGAGAAGGTGGCACAGGAATTGCACTGGGAGACAATTCAGAACCCTTGTTTTTTTCCTACCAGGGAGGGGCACCCCATCAGGCTGAGCAGCTTCCCTGGAAACCCTCTGTACGTGCTCATCCCAGTGCCTGGTATCATGCCATGGTGAAGCCCCTTATACAGTTAGTAGTGGCGTCAAGAGCAGGTTTGGGTAAGGGAGGGGGACACTGAGGTTTGCAGGTACTTCCTCTGGCACCCACTGGGATGATTCCTCTAGAATCCATGTCATGCACTATCACCAAAACTTAAGATCTGGTGTACAGTGGGTAAATTCTAATGATGCCCCACCCCTCTCCGCTCTGGAATCTCATGGAAGATAATCTAGATCTGTGGTCAGAAGAGGGCTCAGGGCTCAACTCTGTCCCTTCCAAGTCAGTGTGACTCTGAGCAGCCCCCTTAACCTCTGCACCTCATTTTCTCACAATAACCCCTGCTTTCCTCATATGGAGGTGGCTGGAAGGGCCTAATGAGAGTCCAGGCACTTGTACAGAGTCAAGTCTCAGAGGCAAGGAATGACGGTCACTGCCCCTGCCTGTGGTTCTGAGCTGTTTCTGGCCTGAGGATGCAGCCATTGTCTACAATTCACCTGCTCTTTCACTCGCAAATATTTACAGGGTGCCTACTCTATGCCAGGCGCAGGGCCGAAGGAGGTGAAAATCTGGTGGTTATATGGCAGCAACCTCAGATGGGGGAGAATATTGCCCTGCCTGAAGCAGGCAGTGTATTCTGCTGCCAGAGGCACCCAGGGAGCACTGGAGCACTGGGGAAAGGAACAGAAAGAAGCTGGGCCGTGTGATTCTAAGGGAGTCCCTCCACCTCTCCGAACTACAGAGAGCCTGATGTTAGTCAAGGTCTCCCAGCTCAAACCTTTGGGTCTAGGACCCTTCTGTCTCTGGCCTCCATTCTGAGTTAGGGGACAAGGATTCTGGGGTCACTCACCTTCTTCAAGGCCACAAATTCATTCTCAGCAGTGGCCCTTAGTGCCACCTCTTCTTCATACCTGGGGACAAAACACACAAGGCTCAGATCTGGGGAGGAAAAAAAATGGGAATGAAGGCACAGGCAAACACATTCCGGGAACTGGATCTTTTGGAGGTGGTCACAAGAATCAAAAAAGTGTTGGACTGAAGGGAACTTGTCCATCCCTTTCTTCTGGGCATTCAAACCAACCCATGTTACTCAAAGCTCTTTCTATTTCAGGGACTTTCATTCCTGATATGGGTCAGGGTGGGGGCCCTGCACATTTTCAAAGACCTCCTCTCTGTTTCTGGGCTGTAACTCCTTTGGGGCAGGAACCCTGCCCAGTTCTGGTACCTCTCCTTTCTCCTCCTTCTTACTTCCTTACTCCTTTCCCACTCAGAGCCCAACATAGCACCTACAACATTGAGTAGATGCTCAATAAAATGTTTGATGAATTAATGAAATAAACATAATGATGAAGTAGCTGGAGCAGTTCAGAATCTCCAATGTTTAAACTCCCAGTCTAGAAAAGAAATTCCCCCTACCCCACAGGATTATTGTACTATTTTCTTCCTGTTGGGAAGTTCCTCTTATGGTCTAACCCAAATCTATCATACTTTGACTTAATCCCATTTAATTTCTCCAAACCCTCCTCCCACTGCACTTACTTCTTCTTGTAACCCTCCAGAACCTCCTGCACGTGGTTGAGCTCTGAAGCCAGCCTCCCACTGTCGGCTTCCACGCACTCGGCCTCCCGTCGCAGAGTTGTAGCCCTCAAACAGGGGCTCCAGGTTGCTCTCACAGCACTCACGGTTCTGGAAGAACTGCAGCTTTGTCTCCAGCAGCTTGTTCTGCTGCTCCAGGAAGCGCACCTGGTGTGGAAGTGGGAGAAAAGTTGGTTGGAGGAGCCAATATCCCCAGCCCTCCTTGGGGGAACAGACAGAGTCAAGACAGAACTGGCAGTAAGATGTGCAGAGGCAAGGGGTAGACCACATGGCCCCTGCTGGTCTCTCCTGGCCTGAGGATGCAGCTGGAGAATCCTTGTTTCATAATTGCTTATTCAGGGCTAAGTGAGGGTCTGTCCAGGTGGGCCTGGATGGGATGAGTGAGAAACTGAGAGGCCTGTGGGCTGTGCTGGGTTACTGTCAGGCTAGCGGGGGACAGATGGGGGTAGGGGGTAGTGACAATTAGGGAACACTTCCTGGAGGAAAGGAATGTAGAGCAGTGTTGGGAGGGATAGAGTAGGGAGAATGCCTCTCACTATAAGCTCCCTCAGGGCAGGGCCTATGGCTTATTTATTGATGTCCTCATAGCCAGCCCTTGGCTTGGTGAACATTTGATTGAAGAGATGGTCAAGGTGGGAAGGGCCTCCTAGCTGGGGAGGTCAAAGAAGCTATGCTCTTACCAAGCAGGATGCCTGGGGCCTGAAGAGGCATTGGGGAGTGTGGGGCGTGGTCCTAGGTGGCCTAAATTCTTATGTTGGACACTGTGTCATATGTCTCTGGGGGCCAGACATATGTAATGTGAATGGGGGGAGGTTTTGGAAAACAGAGAGGGTGAGGACCCTAGGGAAATGAGGCTTGCACGCTTTTCCTGGATTTCACTGAAACTGGAGGAACACATGGCAACAATACATTGTGCTGGCCAGAAAGGATGTCAGCAAACAAACTAGTGCCCTTGGCTTCCAGTTTTCCACTTCTCGTACATTTGAGCTGGAGCTGAGATGTCTCCTTGCCTTTAAGCCCTGGGGTCCTTTTCATCCAACTCCATGAGTGCAGCTGGGAATTCCCGGGTTGGAACTTGCAGACATGGGGAGTGGGGACTGCTGATATTACATGGCATAATTTCAGGTGGTCTTGGCTATGGGGTCTCATGGCTGCCTTGGGCCCCATCTTCCCTTTCAGAGTCATGGCCAGCTCACACGCTGCACCACACACAGCCCTGGTGAGGAAGCCACTGGGATGGAGAAGGGAAGCCTCTGCCCAGTGCCACACAGTGTGTCAGTAGAGGAACTGAGCATGGAGGCCAGGTGGCCTGCTCCTGGGCCAGTGTCCATTCCACGAGCCACTCCTGGGTCACCTCTCCAGCGTGCAGTGCCTGTTGAGGTGAACCAGCCCCTTCTAGAGGGAGTGGGGCAGCTGGGATCCCAAGCTGTGGACCTTCTAGCCCAGGGGCTGGAGAGTTGGAGAGGGCCTGGGCTTGGAACCCTGTTCTGGCACCCACTCTCTGTGGGCCCTTGGGCCAGCCCCTCACCCTCTCTCTGCCTCCTTTCTCTTCTGTGTACACCCAAGGCTGACCTCAGGATTTTGCCATCCCATATACTATTTTACTCCTAATTTATCTGTAAGTGGATTCAATTAACATTTACACGTATGGGGTTAAAAGAGTAACTTCATATTGCCACCAGAGATGCAAAACCATCATTACTAGGCATACATAAAGGGAAATTACAGAACATTAAATTCTAGTAGAAACAGTTGTCCTAGACAGTTCTGAAGCCGGGGCTTGCTCTCTTTATTAGAAGCAGGAGGGAAGCAAGTATTAGAGAGATGCTAAAAACATTAGCATCCAGTGATATTTTTTTCCCACCTAATCTTAAAGATTGAAACAGACATTAAAGAAGATGTATTTTCTTACCACGTGTTTCAATGTTATTTAATATGATGGGCCGGCACCGCCTAACATTATATAAAATATCAGCCATCCTCATTCCCCATTTCTAGAGAGACCACTGGGAATTTCCATCTCCTTCCAGGACTTCCAGGTTCAGGAAAGGTGTGATCCAGGACACCCACCTTGTCGATGAAGGCCGCGAACCTGCTGTTGAGGGACTTGATCTGCTCCTTCTCCTCCTGCTTCACGCACTGCGCGTTGGGGTCGATCTCCAGGTTGAGGGGCGTGAGGAGGCTCTCGTTGACCGACACGGTGGTGATGCATGGGGTCTGGGCCCGCACACGCCCCCGGAGCGGTAGCCAAAGCTGCGTCCGCAGGAGCCGGCGCGGAAGCCCCCGCACACGCTGTGGCTGCCGAAGCCTCCGGTGAGGCCGCGGTAGCAGAAGACGCCGCGGTAGGGGGCGGCGGTGATGCAGCAGCGGCCGGGCCGGGGCCGCAGGCCGAGATGCAGCTGACGGCGCGGACCCCGCAGGGGGCGCTGAGGCGGGAGTAGAGGCAGGACATGGTGCGGTGGCGGCAGGGGCGGGCGGCTGGACCCCAAGCCGGCGCTGCGCCTTATATGAGGGCCCGCGGGCCCGGGGAGGGAGCTCGCGGCCAAGGCGTTTACGAGCTTGGAGGGCTCGGCCCTCGCGCCTCGCAGAGCCGGGAATGAAAGCGAGCCAGGCCGCCTGCATAAAACGGCGTTCGCCTCCCGCCCGAGCTTTATGGGGCCGGGAAGCGCCTGGTCAGCTCCGCTGCCCGTGCGCTGCGGTCAGTGCGAGTGGAGCCCCTCCACCTGTCCGCCCCTCCGCCGGGACTCCGAGCGTTGCCTTGTTGGATCCGGCCTCCACTTCGGTCCCAGTCCCATAGCCCCGGTCCCCCGCCGCGGGGTTATCTGGCATCCCTGCACGTTGTGTGGGGCGAGTGTGTGCGTGTGTCGAGAGTGTGGGGCCTCTGAAGTCAGTCCCGCAGGTTCATGTCATGACCTTGGGCAGCTGAATAACCTTTCTGAGCCTCAGTTTTCTCACAGGCAAAATAGCGATAATAATAGTAAGCACTGAGAGCTGTTGCCAGGATCTAATGAGATAATGACCAGAAAGCATTTAGGGCCCTACCTATCACTTAATAAGAACTGTGTAAATGTTTATTTATTCATTATTTGTTCTATTTATTCTATTGTTAATTTATCATTCATCCTGTGTCCCTTTGGGCAAAAACTTCTCTTCTATCTCAGGACTCAGCTCATACCTCCTCTTCTCGTAAGCGTCCCTCCTTCCTGTACCCCTCTCCACTCTGCTTGGGCGAGGGGAAGGGAGTTTTATTCATGGAGTGCCCGCAATGTGCCTAGTACTGTGCTGAGGCCTTTTTATACTATATTATTTCCTCTAGCTCCCAGGGCGTCCTTCTGAGGTTGGTATTATTGTGCCCATTTACCTGATTGGGAAGGTGAGCTCAGGGTGGTCCAGTGACTTGTTTAAGGTCATGCATAGAAGGATGCATAGAGGGGCAGAGTTGGAATCTGAAAGGCCACCCCTCCTCCAAGCCCTCCTCCACACTGGTCTCACCCAGGGTCTGAATCTTTGGGGGCTGAGTGAGGGTTGAGTTCTTGTTGGCGGCAGGAGCACAGACTGCTGCTGGGCTTTGGGCCCTTGGAGAAATCGGCCTGATCCAAGGCCTTCCCCTCAACTGAGGCTTGGTCATGGCCACCAACTCTAGAAGGCCATAATCCATTATAAAGGAGGTTAATTATGTGTCCAATTATTGGCAGAGGAAACCAGGAGTGTGCACTCAGCAGCCAGCATTAAAGAGAAGCATGCAAATCACCCTCGGCTTCCTTTGCTTTTAAATATGTTATTACTGTGAAAGCAGTAATTAAATCTTAGAACTCCAGAGGTCACCACAGCCAGTCCTGGCTTTGAGCTGCCTGGCATCGCATTTCCTCTTACCCCTTTTCCTGTCTTTTCTGCACTCTCATGGGCTTGGATTCCTTTGGCCCAGCCTTGGTCTGTTTTGTAGCAGTTTAAGGCCAACCTTAGTTCAGTCCTCTGTAGAAGTTGGAGCCCAACCCCACAGGCTTGTGCCCCTGCCCCAGCTTCAGCTGGGAGTCAGTGTAAGAATTAAAGAAAGACGAAAGAAACATGAAAGGTGGCTTGCCAGTCAAGACAGGTTTATTTTAGAGAAAACAAACCTGAGAGGGGTGTCTGGCCGAGTTAGGTCAGAGGCACACTCTCTTACAGACTAAGAGTTTTTTTTTAAGGATTCAGGGTGGGTGAGTTTAGAAGAGGCTTGGACTGCTTCTGTGTCTTTGTTGTGCTTATCTGGGAGGGAGAGGTGTGTGTCTGTTCCCATACATCTTTCTGCAGCTTCAGGCATATCCCCCGAGTCTGCTTTTAGCTCCTGTATCTTAGTGCACCTGAAGGGAAAGGTACGTGCTTATTAAGGCCCACTGTTTTACTGGGGCCCATTGTATGAGGGTGAAGTTTGGCGGTTACCCACAAGACTTTCCTCCTACTTCCCTCTGTGCCCAAGCTGTCTTATCTGTGTTTTACTGCCCGCTCTTTCTGTCTGCTTGTAGTTAGAAGAGAAGTGATTTCCTTGAAATGCATGAGGCTAGAAAGGGAGCTGGAACTTAAAGTGGTGGTGTTTGTCCGAGATGACAGTGCTCCTGCTGTGTCAGTCACCAGCTGTGTGACTAATGCTTGGCTTCAGGATTATGTATTTCGATTCCAATTTTCTTTTGAGAATAAGTAGTATTGGAGGAGTGTTCCCTTGGTGTCTCCTGGACGAGAGGATTTGGACTTACCCTGGAGCATGGAAGATTTAAATTAGACTTGTGGAGGCACTTACATGATTCTTGCTTGGACCCCTTTCTGGGTTCTGGTGGGTGGATAGACTGGACTTTCTATGCTATTACAATCAATGAGGATGTTAATAATCAGCCTTTGTCCACACAGATAATTACGTGCATTTAAAATCCAGAGAAACAGAAGATCTGCAGGCTGCATTGTTCCCGCTAAGAAAACAATGTGAAGGGGCTGGAATGGAGAGGTTTGACATCTGGATCACAGTGGTCTTCCACAATGTTAATGCTAATCCCTGGCCCAGCCTCAGGGAAACATGATCCCTCGTGGTCTGTTTATTATTCTTGGAACTCAGGGGAGAGAAACAGGCTGAAACCTGAGAAATTTCAGAAACAATTAAGGACATACTTCTTCATAGAGAGGGTTGGTTGTCACAAGTGCCAGGGAAGAGGAGGGCTTCTTCATCATCAGCCAGATCTTCTAGAAAACATCCCCCCGCCCCTTTTATCACCAATATACCAGTCTATCAGTGAAAACCTAATGTCCTGTTTGGGTTATCATGCCTCTTCTTTAACCTCCCAGTGGGTCCCAGGGGCCAGTTCAAGGCAGGAAGCAAACATCTACTGAATACCATCAGGAACCAGGCTCAGAGCATGAAGGAGAGACTGGAGTCCTCAGGCAGTGCAGGCATGCATACAGAGGACCCTAGTGCAAAGCTGCAGGGGGTCTGGCTATAGTGGAGCAACACCATGCCATGGGAGCTTGGGACCAAGGGTCAGAGCAGGGTTCTTGGAGATGACACTTTGGTTTGGCCTGAAGAAGGTGAGGACTTGGAAATGCTGAGATGAGAGAGGGGAGGATTCAGGCAGAGGGAATGGTGTAAGCAAAGACACAAAGCAAGGGAGGCCAGAGGATGTGAAGGGAATAGTGGGGTCATCTGCTTTGGCTGAAAAATAGGGGTTGATGAGAGCAGGGGGAAGGAGGCTGGCTGAGGCCACATGGTGAATATGGTGGATGGGCAGGATAGGCTCAGAATATCAAGCGAAGTGCTGGAGGTGCTTGACCTGCAGAGGGCCATGCTCAGAGGTGTGTGAGTGAACGGAACATGGGGATAGTACACAGAGAGT
This sequence comes from Pan paniscus, assembly GCF_029289425.2. Lineage (NCBI taxonomy): Eukaryota > Metazoa > Chordata > Mammalia > Primates > Hominidae > Pan > Pan paniscus. Next base: position 41,933,409 of record NC_073259.2, on the reverse strand, counting down.
GTATATGTGTAAAAGTGTGTGTGTGTGCACACGAGCATGTGTGTTCTTCTGGTAACTTTGTTATGAAACATCTTGAACACCAGTGTGTCCATTTCAGAAATACATTTCTTCCTTCTTTATGGTATAGTGATCAAAAGTGTCTCTGGAATCAGACATGCCTGGGCTCTGCCACTTACAATGTGGGTGAAAACTTGCACACAAGCCCCTTGAGTCTCTGTTTCTTTTGTATCTAGAATTGAGGTAATATAACTTGCCAGGGACATGGCAAGGATCAGGTGAGGTGTATGTAAAGCACTAGCATGCTGTCTGCTGTATAGTAAGTGGTCTGTACATTCTAGCCACTGTTGAGTGCTGTTGTTATTTCACTGTCCTGGTCACCATCCAGAGCCCCCCAGCCCCCTGCCCTGCTCTTTCAGGTCTGGGGGCTGTGGCCTCCTCCACGCTGTTGCTCTCCTGGCTGGGGACCCCCACTCCCATGCCTCAGTTAGGCTCCTGTGGGCCTGTCTCAAAGCTGATGGGACAGGCTTTCTTGAGGGATATCTCTGATAAAGAGGGAGCCTTTGCAAGAGACTGGAGAGCGTGGCCCTGTGCTTCTGGTGGAGTTGTGGGAGACACTGTTGGGTTGGGGTGAGGAATCTTAAAGGCACATGGGAAGGAAGGGAGGTGGGTGGGCAGGCAGAGGGATCCAGATACTTTGAACCCTCAACCAGATGCTTACACACATCCACCCATGCGGGGGTCTGTCTGGCAGACCCTGACCCAGTGATGGATGAATAACGTGCACCAATGCAGATATTATGCTTGTCAGTCCAGCTGAGAGTCCGGGCCACTTACAGACTCCCTGGAGAGTGCGGTAAACAGTTGTGACCATGGCCTCGACTAGCCAGTGAGACTCGCATTTATTCAGTAAAGATTAATTGACAAAGTCTTGAGTCAACGCCACTAGAGGGTAATTGACCTTGTGGACTTCCCGAGTAGAAAGCAATTAAGCACCCACTGTAGATCAAAGGTTAGTCTTAGGACTACATGAGTAAACAAGCTAGTTAGATAAACTCTCCCACATTCCTTTGTATCTACTTTTAATCTATTTAACTGAAGGAAAAGGGACTAGGCTGCCTTCAGCCAGATCTATTACTGAAGTTATGCCAACTCTTAGGCCTTCCAAGAGGCTTTGTGGCTGTTATAACTAAAATTTTTCCCATCAGCCTGACTGAACCCCCACATACCCACTTCATGGCTCCTATGGCAAGAAGAGCTGAACAAAACTGTTTTGGTTGTATAGTTGACTCTTCCATGTCTTGGTAGAGGTAGACACAATCTCCTACTGGCCATGCCCGGAGTCAGGTGTCACAGGCTGCCTTTAGGACTCAGCCCTAGGGCCCTTCCTGGGGAGCCCCTGGAAGTCTCTTCCACTTGAAGGAGCCAGGGCTTACCACCCGGAGTGAGGATGACCTGTCCTTTGTCCCTGGTTGCAGCTCATCTGATGGCCCAAACTGAAAAACTGTGAGGTTGTGAGCTCAGCTAACCACCTGAAAGGAAGTGTCCCAACCTGGCTTCCCCCTGGCTTCACAATTACTTCACAAAGTGTGGAGTCCACAGGTTTTGGCTGACCTTGACTCCTGGACACCATCAGCCCTCAGCTGTGGAAGAAATGCTGCCAACGTTTCAGAATTGCCTGAGTGTAGGATTTTCCAAAGCCCCATATTGATAATGTTACCCCAGGAGGGAGGAGAAATGACTGTGAAATTTCCCAAGCTCATAAAGGTGACAATATGGCCTCTCCACATGGGGAGGCAGACAGACCCAGGTGCCTGGGTTTATACAAGGTGCTAGCAGTGAGGGAGAGGTCAGAGTCCTCTTCTTCCTCTGGCTTCATGTCCTCCAGCAGAGAGTCGCCATGACTTGTAGATTGTCTTGCCTAGGCTCCTGAGCGGAGTCTGCAAATCCAGGTCCTGTGCAGCCACTCAGAGATATGGTTATGACCCCACCCTCAGCTGCATCTTGCCCTCCGGGCCCTGGTCTGGTGGCTGCTGCATCACGGCAAGCCCCTGCTACCATGGCCTCACTGGGGGCTTTGGCACTGGTTCCTGTGGACACAGATTCAGCTACCACTCTGGCAGCACATGCGGGCCCAGCACTGCCTGTAACACCATTGTGTTGATCAATGAGAGCCTCCTCATGCCCCTCAACCTGGAGATTGCATAGTGCATAAAGCAGGAGGAGGAGAAGATCAAGTGCCTCAACAGCAGGTTTACTGCCTTCCTCCACAAGGTGGGTGTCCTGGATCACACCCTTCCTGAACCCCCACCATGTGCACAACCAGGACGGGCACTGAGGAAAGAATCAGAGGCAGGCAAGACTCTGCGTGCCTGAGGTCCCAGTCTGATGGGAGAGGCACACAGACAGACAGACAGACAGAGGCACCCAAGGCCCAGAAAGACTCTGACAGTTCAGATACGGAGAGCTTGTGGAGGAAAGATGCCAAATTTCAAAATTTCAATGAATTTAGTTTAAAGATCTTAGTTGGATTTTATATGCAATTTTAGAATTGGGCAGCCCTTAGAACTGATCAGAGGAACTCTGGCTGCACTGCGGTCCCACAATACTTATGGACAGAAAACAGAAAGTGACACATGGAAAACAGAAGTAACAGCTGGATTGTTTACAGCTGGTGTTTGTGAACATTTGGCTGCCTGTGATTGACTGAAGCTCAGTTACTGTGATTGGCTGAGACTCAGCTATTTGTTACAAAGGAAAATTCTGAAGTTAGGTTTGTAAGGGATAATTGGAAGGACAGCCGAGAAAGGAATAAGGCCAATAGACCCAAGTTCAGGCAAGCTGATTTACTGTCAGTCCTGCCGGGCTACCTCCTGACAAAAGCAGAGGAGGCAGCCCTGCTTATAGGCTATTGCAAGGTTTTATAGGGCATGTATTCCTAATTCCAACTAGGAATGTTGGAATTAGCAGTTTCTGGCCAAGGATCTGAGGTACAGTTATTATAGGTTAAAAGAGTGCTGGCCAGGCGCGGTGGCTCACACCTGTAATCTCAGCACTTTGGGAGGCTGAGCGGGGGGTAGATCACGAGGTCAGGAGTTCGAGACCAGCCTGACCAACATGGTGATACCCCGTTTCTACTAAAAATACAAAAATTAGCTTGGCGTGGTGGCACGCACCTGTAATCCCAGCTACTCCAGAGGCTGAGGCAGGAGAATCGCTTGAATCTGGGAGGCAGAGGTTGCAGTGAGCTGAGGTTGCGCCACTGTACTCCAGCCTGGGTGACAGAGCAAGATTCTGTCTCAGGAAAAAAAAAGTGCTATAGTACCCTGGCACATAAGTCAATTTGCAAGAAAATCTGCTTGGGATTTTGGTGCAAACTTGCCTTGCAATATACTCATTAGTCTTGGTTCTTGAATCACATGACTGGGTTAAAGTAAAACAGGTCATGAGAACAAATGAGTCTGGAAGTCTAATTCCATAATAGGGACCACTGCTATAATACATCATAGATTGATCCCTTATGAAATAGCTACTGGAAGGCCTATGCCCTAATAATAGAACTCATTTATTTTCTACTCCCCTAAACTCTGACATAACTAAATGCTGCAAGGTTTTAATGCATTATGCCAAAGTATATTTTCACCAGGTAAAGGAAGCTTTTCAAGATCTATCAACTGAGGACAATCAAACCCTTCACAATCTAGAATGCAGAGATCAGGTCATCTGGAGACGATATCTGAGAAAGACTGCCATTGAGCCCCATTGGAGGGGGCCATATCAAGTTCTTCTCATCACCCACTCTTCAGCAAAACTTCAGGGCCTTGGACCTTCGGTCTACATCTCGCAACTCAAAAGGGTCCACTCAGACTCTTAGAACTGCACATCCATTGGAGACCTTAAGATAAAGCCAAGCAGAGAAGTTTCTTCCCAGAAACAGACAGTATTCTAGATGTGGACAGCTTTCCCAAGACCATGGATCAAGACTTCTCTGCCGTCATGCAACTCTTACCTCTCTTAATTTTTTCCTTGCTTACGCCTTCCTCATTCACTTGGCAGGATAATGCTGTAATTCGAATTTCATAATCAGTAGCTTCTGAGAGTAATTTTTTTTTCTTTTTGAGACAGAGTCTCTATTGCCCAGGTTGGGGTGCAGTGGTGTGATCTTGGCTCACTGCAAACCTCTGTCTCCCGGGTTCAAGCAATTCTCATGCCTCAGCCTCCCAAGTAGCTGGGATTACTGGCGTGCGCCAACACACTGGCTAATTTTTGTATATATATATATTTTTTTTGGTAGAGATGGGATTTCACCATGTTGGCCATGCTGGTCACAAACTCCTCACTGCAGGTGATCTGCCTGCCTCAGCCTCCCAAAGTGCTAAGATTACAGGAGTAGGCCACCATGCCCAACCTTCTGAGAGTAACTTGATGGAGTGTTGTATCTGTCATGTCAAACTCAAATCTTTACATTACCTACAAAGTCCACCTATTGGCCAACTTCAGCAACATCCCTAATGCAACTATTTGTTCAAATTATAGCTATGTTCTCAACTTAAGTCACTGCCCCCACCTCTTGCAGGAGATCCATGTTCTCCAATCCCACATCTCAGACACCTCTGTGGTTGTCAAGCTGGACAACAGCCAGGACCTGAACATGGACTGCATCATTGCCGAGATCAAGGCACAGTATGACGACATTGTCACCTGCAGCTGGGCCGAGGCTGAGTCTTGGTACCATGGCTGCCTGCCAGATGTGGCACCTGCCTGCTAGATGTGGCAGTTGGGAGGGCAGGATGTGAGATACCTATTAGATAGACTTATTTTGCCTGGGGATTCTGGATAGTAGGCCAATAACTCTCAGGTTGGGGTGGCAGGGCAGGACTGCCATGTGTGGTTGCACAGGCTGAGCACTGCACAACCTGCACAATCATCCCTAAAGGAAGGGATATCCCACACTGAGCCTCATGAGCATCTCTGCTTCCCCCATTTCGGGGAGATGAAGGCCACGGTGATATGGCACGGGGAGACTGTGGGCTGCACCAAGGAGGAGATCAAGGAGCTGACCCACATGATCCAGAGGCTGATGGCCAAGGTGGAGAATGCCAAGTGCCAGGTATGGGGCATCTGTGCCCAAGGCCAGAGAGACTGATGGCCTAACCTTTGTCACACAGCCTATGTGTGCCCTACATGGATCTCAGCATTCATTCTCCAGTCCATTTGTCCATGTAGAGTCCCTGGTTGTGGTCAGTCAGGGAGTGCCAGGATGATGAAGGCAAGAGGCCTGTTTCTGAGGTGCTCCCAGCTGAATGGCAGACTGGACATATCCAGGTAATGGACAGAGAGACCATAACCTATCTTGTTCTCTTCTGGTCCCCCAGACCTCCAAGCTGGAGGTGGCGGTGACCCAGTCTGAGCAGCAGGGTGAGGTGGCCCTTAGCGATGACTGCTGCAAGCTGGCCGAGCTGGAGGGCACCCTGCAGAAGGCCAGGCAGTACCAGGAGGTGATGAACTCCAAGCTGGGCCTCAATGTGAAGGCTGCCTCTTCTTGCCAACTTCTAGATGGTGAGGAGCAGAGGTGGGTGCAGCCTGCAGAGCTGGGCCCAGAGCTCATCTGCATAGACCTGCCCCACTTTTTAGCACCATCACTTACCCAGCCCTCACTACTACTTCTGTTTTCATCTTGGAACCCTTTTAGGACCTCTGCCGGTATTGAGCACAGTCCAAGGAGCGGAGTCTTAGTTGAGTCCACAGGCTGATTTCCAATAGGCTCCTTGCATGATCTATTAGGGACAATGGTTTGTCTCAGAGAACTTGTTCTCTGAGATAAACAATGCCCTAATTTATAACACTTACCGATTTCAGAGTTGTATATACTTCTGTCATGGCTGATTTCAGGCTGTTGCTGTGACTTCATGTAGAATTGGCTAGAAATGTGCACAACAGGCTCTTGTGAGCTGGTGGGAACTGGTTCAAGAACACCATTGGTTGGGGCTAGGATGGAATGGTGTCTCACACTGAAAGACAAATAGGAAGATATTTGTCTCTTCTCTTAGATGAAAAACCTGAGGCTTAGGGAGACTGTGGGGGTTGGGGAGTCCGCCTGGTGTGGAGTTATTGGGACAGTTGGAGAGTTCTTTTGTGTCCTGCTGCATTTTCACAGGCTCCACTTCCCAGGGGGATCTGGGAGAGCCTGGCACTTGTGTTGTTTTGGGACAGGGTTGGGACGATGCTGGGCCTTTGAGGGTGCTAGACCCAGGTCTTCCCTCCTCTCACTTTCTGGGAAGGGCTTGGGTGACCTCTTGGTTGACTGAGTTCAGAGCTGGTGACCACATGGTCTCTGGTGTCATTGTCAGGAATTAATGCCCAGTGCTAAAGCTGACCTTTTCTCACCTGCACCAGGCTGTGTGATGGCATCAGTGCTATGAATATCTGTGAGTAATTCTGGCCCTGAAGGGAGACTCTGAGGTTTGCCAGTGGGACGAATTTTTTAGCTCTGAGGGTGGAAATACCAAGGGAGAAGTGGTTCCATTCATTTACAGCTGCACAGCTACAAAGAGGGAGCCGATTGACAAGTCTTGAGTGGAATCATTCCTTACGCCAGACTTGTCAGAGTGGCAGTCTTATTATCTTCACCATAGTGAAGGAACCAGAATGTGTCACCTCAAAATATGTATCTTTGACATAAATATATATCTTTTCATTGAGACAGGGTCTCACTCTGTCACCCAGGCTAGAGTGCAGTGGTGTGATCATGGCTCACTGCAGCCTTGACCTCCTGGGCTCAAGCCATCCTCCGACCTCAGCCTCCTGAGTAGCTAGGTCTACAGGTGTGTACCACCACACCTGGCTAATTTTTTTCTATTTTTTTCGTAGTGATAGTGTATTAGTCCGTTCTCTTGCTACTCTAAAGACATACGTGAGAGTAGGTAATTTATAAAGGAAAGAGGTTTAATCAACTCATAGTTCATCATGGCTGGGGAGGCCTCAGGAAACTTACAATCATGACAGAAGGTGAAGGGGAAGCAAGGCACCTTCTTCACAAGGTGGCAGGAAGTAGAAGTGTTAGCAGGGGAGATGCCAGATGCTTATAAAACCATCAGATCTCATGAGAACTCACTTATCTTCACGAGATCAGCATGTGGGAAACTGCCCCAGTGATCCAATCACTTCTCACCAGGTCCCTCCCATGACATATAGAGATTATAGGAACTACAATTCAAGATGAGATTTGGGTGGGGACACAACCAAACCATATCAGATGGGGTTTTGCCATGTTGCCCAAGCTGGTCTTGAACTCCTGAGCTCAAGTGGCCCACCTGCCTTGGCCTTCGAAAGTGTTGGGATTACTGGTGTGAGCCACCGTGCCCAGCCTGACAGAAATATTTTATCAAGCTAAAGGCAATTAAGAAGATGCAGGGGAGTTCTCTGCTTTCCCTGTGTTTGCCTAAAAGCAGAACAGAGAATTACAAAGACAAAGGTCTTTCTATCCTCTCCGCTTTCCTGCCTAAAGCCAAGATGTAAATTCTCCTTACAACCATTATGAGCTTAGAGGTGGCGCCAGAGGAATGTGGGTAGACTTTACTCCATTAGTTTACCCATAAATTTACCTTCCCACCTTTTCTCACCTTTGGAAGCCTTAAACTGCTTTTCTTTGTCTTGTCATTTCTCTAAAATTGATTATTCCTTGTCGAAGATGAATATACAGTTGGCCCTCTGAATCTGTGGATTCAACCAACTGCAGGTTGAAAATATTTGGAAAAAAACTGTACTGAACACGCACAGACTTTTTTTCTTTTCATGACTCCCTAAACAATACAACTATTCACATAGCATTTACATTGTATTAGATATTATAAGTAATCTAGAGATGACTTAAAGTATATGGGAGGATGTGTATAGGTTAAATGCAAATACTATGCCATTTTATATAAGAGACAAGAACATCTTCAGATTTTGATATTTGCAGGTGTCCTGGAACCAGTCCCCCATGAGTATCGATGAATGACTACATAAGCCACAGAGCCTGTGTGTGCCCTACCTGGATCTCAGCATTCATTCTCCAGTCCGTTTGTTCATGTAGAGTCCCTGGTTGTTTACTTTTCTCCTTCCATGACGTGCACTGCTCCTGTTGGTAAACTTGCTTGTTTTTCTCTTGTTAATCTGTCTGTTGTTGCAGGAGTCTGTCTCAACTACGAATTTATGTGGGTTGAGGAAAATTATAATTTCTCCCCTTCAGTAGGAAGCTCTTATTCTCTCCCTGTCCAAACATACTTGTCCATGTTCAAGATGTCAGTCACTTTACTGGATTAAAACATGCATTTAATCTTCTTTAAATACATGTGGATTGAATGAGCTGTAATCAAATCCACATGTCGTGGATCCTAAGGTCATCCTGATTTTTTTTTTTCTTTTGAGACAGGGTCTCAGCCGAGTACGGTGGCTCACCCTTGTAATCCCTTTGGAACTTTGGGAGACTGAGGTAGGTGGGTTGCTTGAGCCTAGGAGTTTGAGACCAGCCCGGGCAATATAGTAAGAGCTCATATTTACAGAAAGAAGGGATTGAGGCTGGGTGTGGTGGCTCACACCTGTATTCCCAGCACTTTGGGAGGCTGAGGCAGGTGGATCACTTGAGGTCAGGAGTTTGAGACCAGCCTGGCCAACATGGTGAAACCCCATCTCTACTAAAAATACAAAAAATTAGCCAGGCATGATGGTGCGTGCCTGTAATCCCAGCTACTTGGGAGGCTGGGGCACAAGAATTGCTTGAACCTGGGAGGTGGAGGTTGCAGTGAGCCGAGATCGTGCCACTGCACTCCAGCCTGGGTGAAAGAGTGAGACTCCATCTCACCAAAAAAAAAAAAAAAAAAAAAGAAGGGATTGAGATTAAACCCCCAGATGGAGTCCCTCGAGTCAGGGTGTCAGTCCCTCGCACAGACTACAGGGAAGCAATGCCATCTTCACCCCTGGAGATGGAGGTGAGCAGAAGCCATCCTCCTGGCTGCTCCCAGCTGGTAGGAAGCCAGTGCTGATTGGAGGTGGGGCTTTTTGGGACCAGCTCCCACCCCGACCAAAGGGTTTAACTTCTTATGGCTGTCTCTGTGCAGGTGTGAGCAGCTCCTTGGTGGGGTTGCCTGTGGGGGCCTCTTGGCCACCTGCACCTGCGGCATCAGCTCCTGTGGGATGGGGCCTGTGGCAGCAGCTACAGGAAGTGTTAAGTTGGCAGAGCTTGAGGATGCACCCAGCCCAGCCTCTCACCCTTGCGAGGGTCCCAGCTGGCCCTACCTGACCTTGTGCAGCCTGGTGGCAGGGCGCCACTGCTTGACCCACCCTGATCCACGTTGTCTGCTTCCCACTTCTTACTTCTTGTTGTGTGGGAATCTCTCTTCCTTGGCCTCTGCTGCCCTCAAACTGAGAAAGGCTATTGAGAGGAGTGGCACGTAGCCCATGGGCATGTTCTGTTTGAAGATTCTGACCTGACTGAACCCACGAAGAGGATAGCCTCTCACCAACCATCTTCCAACCTTCCACTTCCCTTGCTGTCTTGCTCTTCCCTTCCCTTCTCTGGTCTTCTTTTCCTCCTTGCTTCTTGCCTCCTTTAGAAGGCTAAAATTTAATAGACTGACAATACCAAGTGTGAATCAGCTGAAACTTTCGTGGAGTGTAAAATGATTGAGCAACTTTGGAAAACAGTTTGGCAATTTCTTATGAAGTTAAACATGCACTTATCAAATGATGCAGCAATTCCACTCCTGGGTATTTGCTCAAAAGAAATAAAAGCAGATCTATACAGAGACCTGTACATGAATTTTATAGAAGCTTTATTTATAATAGCCCTAAATTGGAAACAACCCAAATGTGTACCAGCAGATGAATGGATAAACAAATTGAGATATAGTCATACAATAAAATATCATTCAGCAACAAAAAATAATGAACTAGATTCATTCAGTGGTGATTAGATTGGAGCATACATCTGTCAAAATTTGTTGAACTGTACTTTTAGAATGTGTGCGCTTTATTGAGATACAATTGTATGCAAATTATATGCCAATTAAGTTGATAAAATAATGATTTAAAATGCATAAGATACTTAGAGATAAATCTAACACATATGTGAAAGACTTACACCTAGAGAAATATAAACATTACACAAAATGTTATAGGAAAGAAAAGATAAAGAAGACATAATTAAATGAAGAGCTATACCATGTTCTTAGATAGGAAGCTTTACTATCATGAATACGTTAATTATCCTTAAAGTGATCTACATAGTTGATGCAACTACACTCAAATTCCAAACGAAGATTTACATAATTCTTGACAAGTTGATTCTAAAATTTATGGGGAAGAACAAAGGTCAAGAACAGCTAAGGAATGATGAGAAGGAAGAAATAGGTACTCTCCCTTTCAGGGATTATAATGTATTACAGAGTTATAGTAATTGAGAAAGTATAGTACCCACACAAAAATAGACAAACTGACCAATGGAACAAAATAGCCCCTAAATTTATTTATAAATAAGTAAATGATTTTGTTGTAAAATAGAAGTGGTATGGCAGATCAGTAGTGAAAAGGACTATGCATTGGTTAACCACATGTAAAAAATAAAATTAGATCCCTGTTTTCTCTTATACACAAAATCAGTTTCAAATTAATTTAAATTACAAATGTCAAAAGCAAAACTTTAAGAGTTTTAGAAGAAAATATTGGAGAATATTTTTCTGACCTTGGTGTAGAGAAGGATTTTTTAACATGGCACATAAAAAGCTCAATATAAAAGATTGATAAATTAGATTACATTAAAACTAACAACTTTATTTTTCAAAATAGGTGATAAAGTGAAAAGATAAGCTGTAAACTTGATAATACTTGTGATATATATAAGTGATATAATAGTAATACTCAGAAAAATAAAGAACACTTATAATCCTTTAGAATATGGCAAAAACCCAATAGAAAAAAATGGACAAAAGAAAAGGAAATACACATGTAATAGACATTTAAAGAGATATTAAACTTTAACAGTAATCATGAAAATACAAAGCAAGACCAAAAATGAGATTGCATTATTTAATTGTTGAAAATTAAGACACATTAAAGAGGATACGAATCTTTTTCACATTGCTGAGCAAAGTGTGAATTGTTATAACAACTTTGGAAAATAATTTTATATTATCTCATAAAGTTAACACCTTTATAAGATTCTGACCATCCTATGAGTCAGAAGTTCTGTTTGTAGTTGTATACAAATCCTCACATATGTGCATCGGAGGACATGTAGAAAAATGTTCATGGCACCACCTTTGTAAGAGAAAGAAACAAAACAAAACAGTAATAGAATTACCTAAAGTGTGGTATAGTTACACAATGGAATACTATAAGAATGGAATATTAATATTATAATGGAGGAATACTAGCAACATAATGTTGAATAAAACAAGACCCTGTGTGACACGCTTTTTATAAAAAAAAAAACAAAAAAACTGAAACAAATATACATTTAGGCATATGCATGTATTTGATAAAACTAAGAAAAAACAAAGGAATTATATCAACTTTAGGGAAGTGGTTACCTCTGGGGTGGTTAGGAGAGGACAGGGTAGGGAAGGAGCATGGAGCTAAATGTAAATTACTAGTAAGATTTTAGTTTTGGGATCAGTAAGTGGGTTCATGAGTATTTCATTTTCATTATATTATTAAATAATAAAGTAATATGCTAGTTATAAGAAATAAACTTAAAACATGAGGACATAAGTTGAAAGTAAAAGAATGTGTTAAAGTGATTGGTTAGATCAAATTGCCTTACACATAGTAGAAGTAAATGATTTTTCCATGAAACTTATTTCAGTAGATGTGGTGTATTTGTACGTAGGTAGTGATTCATGATACAACATATATTTCTTATTTAGAGTTGAGGTTAAAAAACAGTTTGACAACTAGTACCCCAAAGAACCTCTTGTTGAGGTCCACCAGCAGATATGTACAAGAAAGTTCATGGCAGCATTGTTTGTTACAACAAAAACAAAAAACACATGTGCTACCTATAGGAAAATAGAGATATATGTATATGTGTGTGTCTATATCTGTATCTATCTATATATATGTAGTCATACTTTGGAATACTATACAACACTGAGAAATGAAACTACATGCATCAAAAAGATGAATCTCAAAACTAGTATGTTGAGGAGGAAAAAGCAAGTCATAGAAATGTACAAGGTGTAATTCTATTTATATAAAACTTAAAGGTAGGCAAAACTCAACACTAGTTTATGGATACACACATATGACATAGTAATAAAGAAAAGCAAGGGAATGACCAACATAAAAACTCAGGACAGTGGTTACTTTGGGGATCAGATGGGGTTAGAGATGGATCAGCAAAAATCCCGCAGGGGGCTTTGAAGGTACTGGTGGGTACACAAGGATTTGTTTTATTATTGTTGCTATTGAAATCAATAAATGTAGGTTTTGCATACTGTTTTGCATATATGAGAAATTTGTAAAACAAAAAGAAAATGCTGACCACAGCTTGTGCTCTCTAGCCCCTACTCATTTCTACAGGTTAAAGTCATTGCCCTACCCAAGATTTCCTACCAATTCTTGGGACTGGCATCCCCAGTCCCAATTTCTTGCCCTCCTGTCAATCTTCTGCACTGCTTCTAGACAATCACATCTCATGTCAGGCCACTGTCCTGCTCAGACACCCTCTGTGGCTCCCCAGTGCCCATCCATAAGCCTAAGCTCCTCAGCTCCACACATTTCCTCCACCTGAGGTAGCCTTCCCCTCCTCCACTTTCCTTTAAGTTCCACTTCAGCCCAGAAACTTCCATTTTCCCATCTGGGGTCAGAGTATGGCCCTCTTCTATCCTATGCCCCTGAGGCCTCCTGGGCAGAACTCTGTGATTGTAATGAGGTGAGGTCACAGAACCCCCAGGAAGAAGAGGCCCTAGTCCTCAGTGGCAAGGATTCTGGTAGCTCTTGGGCTGGAGCTGGGCTTTGGTGCTCAAGAGAGGCTTGGAGGAGACCACAGTTCTTTCTCCATGGTGAGACTTATACACGTGGCTCCCTGGTCACACAGGGATGAGGTGTCTTGGACTTCCACCCAGATCTCTTGGGCATACAGCTTTTGGGAACAGGAGCAGAAAAGTTGGGGGCAGTGGGAACACAGCAGAAATTGAGATGATGTTTTGAGGTCTGTTCCCCCACACTCCATCTGCCCTAGAAGAAAGTTTGCAATGGGCTGGTGTGAACAGTTCTTGCTCTCTGGGTTGAGGGGGTGTGTATAACCTTGGCGGAGAGCAAAGAGCATGGGCTTAAAATGTAGTCTGGCTCAACTGTCGGCTGGCAGGCTCACTCACTCCCCTCTTGCACGTGGTGGATGGAATGAGCCCCAGTTTGCCTGAGGAAAGACAATGGGAAAAGTCACATCCATCTGGCCAACTTCATGGGTGGTTGTGAGGCCCCAGTGAGATGGTGGAGTAAAAGCTTGTGAAAAGCATCAGGCACTGTGCAAGTGTGAGTTACTGTTCCCTGGCTATTCGTGTATTGAATGCACATGGGGGCGAGGTGCAAGAAGGGAAGGGGTCCCCTGATTTCATAGACAGCACTTCCCATAGCAGCCTTGGGTTTGGGGAAGAAGCTGGAATCTAGATCACTGTCCCTGGTTTCTGATTAATGGCATTCAAATTAAGGACATTTCTTCCTAATCCTAGATTTTAAAACGTGTTTTTTAAATTAGGAAATATTGAATTTCATTAATTTTTTTGTACTAATTTAAATGGTTAGATGTTGTAAACTACAATAATCAGTTTCCTAGAGTTTAACTCTCCCTGTTCCTGGGATAAACCCTATGTGATCTTGGTCCCAAAGCTCCCCTCAACAGATCACTGCCCTGTGTTGCTGCCCTTCCTGCCTGAGTTCAGGCTTCCTTTGGCATCTTCTGGCCCCATGGGCACAAGGCAAGCTCACTGTGTTCTTTCAACAACCTTTGGAGATAGGAAAAATGATCACTCCCATTTCACAGATGGAGAAAGGGATGCCCAGAGAAGCTAGGTGACCACTGGTGACAGCAGGTGGATGGGCAGCCCTGTCTGGCCTCCTCACCTGTTGACTACAGCTCCCCTCTGCCGCCTGCTCCACAGTGTGAGGAATTAAAGGCAACTGTGCAGAAACACACGCAGAGCCTGAAGCCCAGCAAGGAGGATCTGAACAGGCTTAATCAGGCCATCCAGTGGCTGACTGTGGAGGTGGGCAGCGCTGAGATTCAGGTGAGAGGTGGGAGTGGGGGGCAACAGAGTGGCCATGGCGGGATGGTGACCATTATTTATGACAACTGCCCCTCCCCACCTACCCTTTGGATTAGATGGCTACACTTTCTCTTAGTGAATGTCTAAGCATACAGCAGTGCAGCTGCATGCATATATCATGCTTACCTCTGCCTAGGACATTGTGTATTTTATGTAAGTAATGAACATGTAGGTAAATCTGTATGAAGACATATGCTTGTTTGTACATTATTATCTTTTTACTTGTGTATGTTCATTTTTATGTTTGTGTTTTGTTTTTCTCGCTCAATATTAAATTTGAGCCCATCTTCAGAAATTGCAAGATATTACCTAGAAACCCAGTTTTCTGGGTTCTATTTCAAAATGTGAAGATCTGGCAATGTTAAATTATGATTCTCAAATGGCAACATTTGGCTAGAGGAGAGAGGCCTCTATCATCTCTCTCTTCTTCACATGCGGTATAGGCTGCCTGGTGTGCCGCAGTCCCCACCACTCCCAATCCCATCCTTTGGATGTGAGGCAGAGGGTCCCTTGCCATTTATCACTGTCCTGGCTGCAAGTTATTATCCTTGTAGAAGAGAAAAGGTGCTGAGTCAATGTCGCTAGAGAAATGCAAGTCTGAAAATATAAAAGAGGTGCTGGTGATTTCAGGAAATGGGAGAGGGCAGATGTCTTTGTGGAACTGGGTACTCCTGATGTATATTTAGCCTTCACCTTTTGATGCTTCCAGCTAGGCCTCTGCAAGCACTTGCATTTGTGAGCCTGAGAAAGGAGCTGGTCCTCCAGGATGCTCTCTTCCTCCCATTCTCTCTCAGCCTCCTCTCTTACCCCACCCCCCTCCCAGCCCTCTCACACCCGCGCTGGCTGAGGTCTCACTCCATGGAGGGAAGGACTTCTGTTCCTGGTCTTTTCTTGCTTTCTGCAGATGCGAGTGTCTCAGGCTTGGAAGGGTATTCATGGAGAGAGATCTCCCTTGTACAGGAATGGGTGACTCTGAGAAGGGATAAGCTGCTGAGGTTCCAAGGGGGCAGAGTGTGTGGGTGGGCCATCATGGTCAGGGTCCCACCAGCCACAGCTGTTCTGGTTTCCCAAGCAGCAAATACACTTCACCAAGGTCTTATTATTTTTCCTCCTGAAGAGTATAAACTCTAGGTTCCTGTAAGGAATGGATATTCTTCTTGCTAGTTTTCCTTAGGAAACAATAACCACAGCATTACATGCCAAAGAGCACTGGATGCTTCTGGGATCCTGGCTCATATTAGGAGTTTCTCCATACTAGACGTAAAAGGCTCTCGCTCAGCCATCCTAGATATCCGGTTTCAAATCTTCACCCTGAAGGTAGACAGGTGGGCAGGTTCTTTTCATCTTGCCATACAGACAAACAAACACAAGTTTTGGAACAGGTGTGCTCACTCCTTGCAACCATGGACAATCTCCAATCCCTCATTGGCTCTGCAGCCTCAGAGCAAGGTCTGGATCCTTAAGGGGGAAGGAGTGAGGGCCAAGAATGTCCTTCTGTCCTTGGTCTACCCTTCGCCCCCTATGCCCTGTGAACTAGAGGAAGTCAAGGACCCGCCAGCTCTGCAGGAGGAGGGTGGCTCTGGCAGCACCAAGGGCAAGCTGGCTTGGCTGGAGGCTGCCCTGCAGCGAGCTAAGCAGGATGTGATGCAGCAGCTGTGTGAGTACTGAGAGCTGTGATGGTCAAGTGGGGCCTGGACTTTGAGATTGCCGCCTACCACAAGCTGCTGGAGGGTGAAAAGAGTGGGTGATGGGTCGGCTGGGAAGTGCTTCAGATGTGGCTGCAGTGAGGACTGCAGGGGCACAGGGCAGCCACCACGCTCATCAGCCAGGGAAGGGTGGAGAGAGATGACCTTGGTATCCAGGAACTCGTTCCTCTAGAGCTAGGTTTCTCTCACCATCTTACAGCCCTTTGAACAAAAAATTCTAGCTGATGTGTACTTTTAGCACCTGGGATGGGGTGACCCATAGTCATTCACCCCAGTATCAGAGACCAGGGGCCGGTTTGTCCGTGGAGACAGCTGCAGGGACCAAGGCCTAGCCAGTGGGAATAAGGTCTCTGTGTGAAGTGCCTTCTTCTCAACTCTGCCCCTCTCCCCTGGCCTGAGGAAGGTAGGGTTACATGACCAGGTGGGGCTTGGCTTTCAACTCAGTAGACAACAGTAGGAGACAAGGGCTGTCACCAGGCTAGGGGAGGGAGGGGGAACTGATCACCCATGCCACAGGCATATTGCATTGATCACCTCCTTTACACCTCACAAAATCCTGGCAGGGAGGTCCTATTATCCCCATTTTACAGATGAGGGGTAAGTTTCAGAGAGGTTAAGTGACAGCTTTAGGGACACACACTAGTCTTCAGATTATGGAGCTACCTGCTCTGGGGTCTCCTGTAGAGGTTTAAAATGTTCCCTCACGGTCTCACCTTCCAAGATCAAGTGAGGCCAAAGAAAGTGTAGTTTTTTTTCTTTTTTCTTTTTTCTTTTTGGTCTTTCCTCCAAAAAGTCATCAACAAAAGTGAGTTATATGAATTTAAGGCAGGAGTGATCAGAGCGCGCCAGGGAGCTTGCAGGGTGGAAGGACTGCTGCCTGGGAGGGTCAGGAGTGTGTGTCCTGGGGAATGCAGAATACCAAACCCAGTAGACAGATGGACCCACCTGCTTCCTTCTTTCCGCTGGCTTGGTCTGGGATTTGGGGCAAGGAGCATCAGTAAGTAAACAGTAGGCTGGCATGGTCGGATCTTATCTTATTATCTTATTCTCCTTATTGCCTCCTTCCCCGTCCACACCTTGGCGTGCCTCCTCTTGAGAAGGCAGAAGGGCTGTGTTTCTGTTCCTGTGTCTGTGACAGCTCCCTCTGTGCCTCTCCTTTTGTCGGGGGCTATTTCTTCTCTCGGGGGTGACTGTGTTTGCGTGTGTGGGGAAGGGGGTCCTGTGGTCTGTTCTTTGGGGGAGAGGTCTGTGTACCTGTTCCTTTCGGGGAGTTTGTACATCTGTCTCCTGGTGGGGAGGAGGGTCTGTGTATCTGGAGATGTCTGCAAGTCTGTCTTCTGGGGCTTGGGGTAGGGGGAGGAAGGGCTTTCCTCCCTCGGACAGTCGTCCTCCGTTCAGCCGGGCCCCGCCCCGGGCTCCGCCTGCCTGCTCCAGCCCCGAGCAGTCTCCGGCGCCCTGGAGACGAGCGCCCCTGGCGGCGGCTACGCGCTCTGCGGCTCTCCCGGCTCTGTCGGGGGCTTTAGCTACACAGGTCCCGCAGATGTTGAACCCTTCCAGCCTCCCTCCGGAGAAGACAAGGAACCCTCAGCTTCTGCCCTAAAGACTTAGCCCTCTTGTGTCAGATGCCCCCTCCCATAGAGCTGACCCCACATCATCTTTCCTTTTTGCCTCCCACACCGGGACGTGAGGCGTTGGAGCACAGCTTACAGGACTATGACTGACCATCCCCAGTGCAGATGGCCTGGACGCTGGTGCCATTGGGTAGAGGTGGCCAGCTTACCTGGACCAAGAACCCTGCCCCTCTGAACTGTTCCCACCCCTTCTTTCCAGGGACTTTTCTGCAATAAAAAGTTGTGGAGTGGTCTGAGCTGCCAGGAGTTTAAACCCGGATTCTCCAGGCCATTCCCAGAGCACAGACAAACCTGGCTGCGGTGGAGGGGTCAGGGCGAGAACAGTAACAGGAAGCAACCTCCTCCCCTCCCGCTGTGAGGGTCTATGTGACTTAAGTATATGGTGATTCGATATTATAGAACCAGAGTCTTTAGGATGGGGAGCCCGGAGTCCATGGGGAAAGCGAGAGAAAGGGTTCATTCATGCAGAAGGGTCTAGCCTGGGGCCCATAGCTTCTGGGCAGCAGAGCTGAGAATTCCATTCTCCATCCATCCATTCACTGTACACATACTTACTGAATGGCCTCATAGCGCTTGGTGCAGGGGACAGGATGGTGAGGAAGACACTCTAGGATTCCTGGAGATGAGGTTCTGGGTAGGGAGGTGGGCCATAGACGAGGAAACAGAGCAGAAACAGAAAAGGGTGGGATGGGGATTGGGCCAGTGCCTTCTATCACCCTGATGGGGCATTTGAAGACAGGTGGCCCTTGCAGATGGGGGCTGGAGAGATATGAACACAATTGGGTGGCCCAAGCCTGGGTTCTGGTTTAACACACAATTGGGCCACCGAGTTGTGTTAATATGATCTGGTGGCGGGCAGAGGAACAACACACTATGGTGGAGGAAATTGTGGGCTGTGAAATCAGACGGAGGCTCCAGCTCTGTCTCTACTTCAGATCCAAGGTGTAAGTTGGTCCGAGTTTTTACAAGGCATTGGACTTTGGCGGTCAGAAGATAGACCAGTCTGGGGAGTGGGGTGGCTAGATAAAGGCTGGATTTCTGGGTTCTTTCCCTGCCACACAGGCCCAAGAGAAGCTTCTGTACAGTGAGCCCACATTCCTTTCTATTGCATGAAATTACATCATCAATGCAACAATAGTTTCTGCTTTCTATGTCCCTGGGTGGGGCTAAAGTGCGTCATTGGCCAGAGGCTTGGGCTTTACTTTTTAAGGCACTCTAGTGCCAGAGTGTCTGCTGTGTTCTTCTGGGTGCCTGCCCAGAGGACAGGTATCCAAAAGGCCCTCTTCTTGTGTAAACAGAAAAGTCTCATGCAAGAGGAATGGGACCGAAACTTGGCTAGCAGGCTGCCACCCTCCTGAGGGGTAGGGGGCATAACCCCACTGGGCTCACACATCAGCCCTGGTTGATAAATACTGACCTGCCAACACTCGCAAATGCAAACAAGCTGCCTGAAGATTCTTTCAAGATTCTTTAGTCCAGCTCTGTGCTCCTTGCATTTTGCTAGGGGATCATGAGATTCTCTGCTATTCAAGCCCAATTTTCTCCAGCTCCTGCTATGATGATCATGTCAACAAGGAAACTTTGTGGGAATTGTAGGCAGGATCTAGGATGTACATTCTGCAACCTGCGTCACTCAGGACTGTTGCTCACATTTTCCCTTTTCAAATACCGAACCTGGACTTGCCTGATGTCAATCCAGAAGATCCCCAGGGCTTTGGGGTCAGGTTTGAGTTTCTTCCTGGGCCAGGGCCATGTGGATCACAAGCAATGTTTGTGGTTTGGAGACTAATTCCCTGAGAGGCTCCCCTGGCCATGGGCCACATTCCAGGCTGGGGTGGGAGGAAACTGCCCAGTGCATTTATGGAGAGTCATTCCCCAGCCCATTTATAAGCTTTGTGAGTCGGGTGGCTTCTGAAGGGAGGAGGGCTGTCCTCAGTTCAGTCATTGCTTCTCAGCAGAAGGGCACCATAAGGTGTGAGTCCTCTGTTGGCTCTGCATGCCTGCCTCACACTCCGTCGTATTTAAACATGTCAGATGCTAACTTGGCTGTGGTCATGTCTCTATCTGAGCCCCAGGAGGGCAGTGAAGGTCTCATCCATCCCCAGGGTCTGCCACAGAGTAGATGTGATGGGGTTGAGGCTGCATGGTCCTGGTTGGTGTGTCCTGTCCTGAGATGTATTGGGCCCTGTTTTTGACCATTGGCATGTGGCATTCTGCATAACCCCTTGGAAGTCTCTTGTGGAGTCTAAATGCAGTCCTTCCTGCTGTGATTTCAGCTGCAAGAGATCAACCAGACCAGCCTGGAGTAAGGAAGGAAGGGCCTTGATCCTGTTCCCAGTCTTATTCTTACCTTGACCAAACTCTTCACCTGTTTCTGGGCCTCAGTCCTGCCCTCCTCTAGATCTAAATTGTGAAGATTCTTTTTTTCCTTCTTATTTAATTTTTAATTTATTTTTGTAGTGATGAAGTCTTGCTCTATCACCCAGGCTAGAGTGCAGTGGCAGGATTATAGCTCGCTGCAGCCTCAACCTCCTGGGCTGAAGCGATCCTCCTGCCTCAACCTCCTCAGTAGCTGGGACTACAGGCACATGCCTCCACACTCTGCTAATTAAAAAAAAAATTTTGTAGAGATGGGGTCTCACCATACTGCCCAGGCTGGTCTCAAACTCTTGGCCTCAAGCAATCCTCCTGCCTCAGCCTCCCAAAGTGCTGGGATTACAGGTGTGAGCCACTGTGCTTGGCTTTCTTTTTCCTTGTTTTCTTCCCTACTTAGTCCCTCTGAGCCAAAGGTTAGCTGCAAAATAGAATAGTAACTATCAGAGGGTTGTTTGAGAAAAGATATTGCTGCATGTAAAGCGCTTAAAGCATAGGAAGTTATGTAAGTGTAACTATTATTTCACTTACTGGAATTCTTTAGAAGATTTTTGAGCCCCCTGAAACAATTTTTTTTTTTTTTTTTTTTTGAGACAGAGCCTCGCTCTGTTGCCCAGGCTGGAGTGCAGTGGCGCAATCTTGGCTCACTGCAAGCTCCGCCTCTCGGGTTCACACCATTCTTCCGCCTCAGCCTCCCAGATAGCTGGGACTACAGGCGCCTGCCACCGTGATGGGCTAATTTTGTTTTTGTATTTTTAGTAGAGACGAGGTTTCACCGTGTTAGCCAGGATGGTCTCGATCTCCTGACCTCGTGATCCGCCCGCCTCAGCCTCCCAAAGTGCTGGGATTACAGGCGTGAGCCACCGCGCCCGGCCAAGTTTTGAGCCCCTTTAAAGAAAGCTCTCCAAAGTCCAAGGGTGGCTGAACTCCATCTGCCCCACCTGGAGTGAGAGTGACCGTAGGGCAGGAGGAATAAGTAGGCAAGCCTAGGGGTTAGAGCAAGGGCTCCTTAGCCAGAGGGCACCTCCCTAGTATGACCCCCAGCAGCATCTGCCCATCACTACTCCCACTTTAGCCCCATTCCCCATCGGTGACCCCTACCTCATCAGCACACATGGGTCTACCCGTGTACCCACACTGCACTCACATCCACATGTACCCACAAATCTCCCTTTTTCAGCACATAGATGCACACATGTCCACCATGCATAATCACACATTTAGAAACCCTCACCATCTCTCTCACACACATGTTTCCACACAGGTGCCTGGAATGTGCATGTACCTGGATGCAATCATATTTTCCACTCTCAGTTACCTCTAGGCATTGAGCAATGCAGAATGAATATACAAACAACATGCGCATACACTGCACAGTTGCATGAAACCTGGACTCCCCATTTCCCTCTAGCCCCTAATCCTGTCCCACCTCTCCCAAAGAATAACAGAGTTGACTGGGTGCGGTGGCTCATGCCTGTAATCCCAGCACTTTGGGAGGCTGAGGTGGGTGGATCACAAGGTCAGGAGTTTGAGACCAGCCTGGCCAATAAGGTGAAACCCCGTCAGTACTAAAAATACAAAAATTAGCCCAGTGTGGTGGCAGGCACCTGTAGTCCCAGCTACTTGGGAGGCTGAGGCAGGAGAATTGCTTGAACTAGTGAGGTGGAGGTTGCAGTGAGCTGAGCCTGCACCACCGCACTCCAGCCTGGGCAACAGGGTGAAACTGTCTCACAAAAAAAAAAAAAAAAAAAAAAAAAGAATAATAGAGCTTTAAATTGGTAAGGGATGTTAGCAGCCACCTAATCCAAGCATTTTTTTTTTTTTTTTTTTGAGACAGAGTCTCGCTCTTGTTGCCCAGGCTGGAATGCAATGGCGCCATCTTGGCTCACTGCAACCTCCACCTCTCAGGCTCAAGCAATTCTCCTGTCTCAGCCTCCCAAGTAGCTGGAATTACAGGCACATACCACCACGCCTGGCTAATTTTTTGTATTTTCGGTAGAGATGGGGTTTCTTCCTATTGGTCACGCTGGTCTCAAACTCCTGACCTCAGGTGATCTGCCCACCTCGGCCTCCCAAAGTGCTGGGATTACAGGCGTGAGCCACCACACCCAGCCCCAAACATTGTATTTCATTAGCAGATACACTAAGGCCCAGAGATGGGAGGTGACTTGCTAAAGGTCACACAGTGAGATGTTCCATTTTCTTCACCATTCTGCACCCGGGGCATTATGTGTTTGATTCCTTCCCGCCTTGCTCCTCTGTCTGAGCCTGTGCAGGAATGGGAACCTAGAGGGAGGTGAGGGTTGTGGGGCCGGAGTAGGAAGGAAGAGAGGGTCAGAGCTAGAGGGAGAGTGAGGGAGTGAAATACGGCAGGTCACTAAGGCCCAGCTAGGCTGAAGTTGGAATAGGTGAGAAGTCCATCAGGACTGGAGTTGTAGTTGGCTTCTGAACTAGGGAGGGATGGAGCTGGTGCTTGAGTCTCAGGTCTGGACTCCTGACAGGGGCTGCTGCTGCTGCTGCTGCTGCTGCTTCTTGTTTTTTTATTTTTTTGAAACAGGGTCTTGCTGTGTCGCCCACGCTGGAGGCAGTGGCGCAAACATGGCTCACTGTGTGGCTTCAACTTCCTGGGCTCAAGCTGTCCTGCTTCGGCCCCCTAAGTAGCTGGGACTATAGGTGCACACCACGTCGCCCAGCTAATATTTTTATATTTTATAGAGATAGAGTCTCACTGTATTGTCTGGGCTGATCTCTAACTCTGGGGCTCAAGCGATCTTTTCACCTTGGCCTCCTAAAGTGTTGAGATTATAGGTGTGAGCCACTGCACCTGGCCTAGGGCCAGCTTCTGAGCTGTGTGATGTCACAGCATACAGGGCTGGTTGGAATGATTGATCACAAATTCTGGAACTTTCTAGGATTGTGTCCCACTCAGAATTCCATCAGGGGTGGCTGAGAGACCTTGGTTTGATTCTAGCTTTTACAAGAGACTTTGTTCTTTTCACTCCACTCACTTCTGGTCTCTTAATATTCTTAATCATTTCTAGTGCCCAGAAGGGTAGGGGTGGGGGACTCCCATTTCTGCTGTATTTTCTGGGCCTTGGACTGGAAGTTTAGAGATTCACTCTGGCTTAAAGATGTATGTTCAGGGAGTCACCTTGGCCCATAGTGGGGCTGAGCTGTCATCTTCCCCTTCCCCTACCTCGTCAGTGTCAAGTTAATACTTCCATGCATGAAGAAGCTGAATGGCCCTGGTAACCACGGAGGTTTCTCTCTGTACTTGCAATCTCTGATCACAGATATAAATGTAATAAGAGGTTGGCCATAAGAGGCCCTGATCCCTAGAGGGACTTCTACTTTACATTCTGCAAAAGAATAACACTAATGATAAAAAATAGAGTGATAATTTTGTGGCGTGCACCATCTAAGCCTTTTACATATATGAAATCCTTTAACTCATCAACTTATGAGGTGGTTGCCCTTTCTATAATCCTCATTTTGGAGGTGTGGAAACAGGCACAGACAGGGTAAATACATTGCCCAACCCACTCACCTAGGAAGGACCAGGGCCCAGCTTGGGGCCCAGGCAGTCTGGCTGGAGTCCGTGTCCCCCCTCTATGCCACATCATCTTGCTATGTGCTGTTTTCTGTCTTTGAGGAAAATGTATCAGCTGTGGCAGGTCTCCAAAACCCCAGAGTGATGCCATTTAAAAAAAAAAAAAAGAAAGCCAACATCAAAGGCTTTTTGAAACTTTAAATCATATTCATGTATTCACCCCTTAAAGAATTCCAATAAATTACTCAGGCATGAGTCTTCCCTACCAAAGCAATGGGTGATGTTGCCTCAAGCTTTGAGTGATTGGTGAATCTGATTTTCATGATCCATCAGTTTGCAGATATGCATGAGATGTTTTCTGAGAGACAGCTGCAGTTTAGTGAAATGAGCACTAGCGACACACACAGGGCTTAAACCCCAGATGAACCACCCAACTAAGTGGGGGACCCTGCCCCAATTATTGAGTGCCTCTGAGTTCTGGCTTCTTCATCTGCAAGGTGTATCATTAGGGTTGTGTGGATAAAGTTACATCAAATAGGGGCCTAGCACAACTCTTGGCTAAATCTGAACCTTCTGTGAGGCGAGGGATAGAAAACTGTACTGGAGACCCTTGGCTTGGCCTTTCGCTGCTCCATGTGACTTCGGGGACCCTCCCTAACCCCGACCCCTGAGAGGGTAACAGAGACACAGACAAGACCCAGGTTGGCTACATTAATTTATTGAAACACAGATCAAGAGCAGAGGAGGAAGGGGAGAGGCAGGAAGGCAGTTGCCGTGGGCAAGGTTCTGGTCCTGGCCCTTCCTGCTCCTGAGGCCCCTTCCTATGGGTGCCAGCGGACTTCTTTCTAGGGTGGCCTTTCCCATTGTGGGGTGGCTGAGCCCAGAAGTGGGGGATCACACAGAGAAATGCGAGGCCAGGAGTGGGAGGGGTCTTTCAAAGTGCAGGAGAAGTAGCTGAGCACTTGCTCCAGGCGCCTGGACTGGATGGGCCAAGCAAGGCAGGGCAGGAAAGATGCCTGGGGCCTGGGACTTGAGTTGGGGTGCCTAACATTTCCGGCAGCTGCTGCCGCAAGACCCCACACCCAGGGAGCTGATACCACAGGAGCCCACGCCGCAGGAACCCCCTCCGCAGGTGGTGTTCAATTGGCCGCAGGGCGCACACAGGCCGGTGCTCACCACCACGTTCCCGTTGCACGGAGCGCTGCAGACACTGCCAGTCACTGGCCGGGAGCCTGACACGCAGAGGTCCCCGCACACGACTCCGCCCCGGGAGCTGCTGACACCTGTGAACCCCGAAGGCTGAGTCAAAATTCTGAAGGGCAAGCCATCCTGCCTTCCTGACCACCGCCCCTGCCCAAGACCTGAGTTCTGGTATGAAAAGTCAGAAGCATCTTCAGTGGACAATTCTAGGTCCATCTAGTCCAAGAGCTGGGGTCTTTTGGATGTCTGACCCCAAATCCCTCCTGTTGTGATGCCAACCCACTCTTTTAAATTCAATCTCAGTAACACTCCTTTTTCCAAACTCTGCCCTCCATCACAGGTAGTTAGTAAATCTGTCCACACTGGACCCCAAATACTCACAGACATTCACAGCCCCAATGCCTTCACATAGCCTGAGGGCAAAAGAGAAAAAGGCAACATTAGTGACTGCCCCAGAGTGGCTGAAAAAGCTCCCCAGTTCATAGGGTAGGGTCCACAACTGGTCAATTAGGAACAGAGTCTGAGGGAACAGCTTGCCTCAGACAAACTCACACACCAGCCCTCCCCACACCGGAAGTGAATAATAATAATTTTTTCCCCCAGAGCCCTGGCCATTGCTCAGCCAAGGCCAAGGGTAGGCTTGTGCCAGGGATGGGGAAGGGTGGTTCTGGGCCACCCTTGGTTGGACCCACCTCTGCTCCTCGCCCTCCAGCAGGCGCCTGTAGGTGGCGATCTCGATGTCCAGGCCCAGCTTGGAGTTCATCACCTCCTGGTACTCCCTGATCAGGCAGGCCATGTCCTGCTTGGCCTTCTGCAGGGCGCCCTCCAGCTCGGCCAGCTTGCAGCGGGCATCACTGAGGGCCGCCTCACCCTGCTGCTCAGACTGGGCCACCGCGGCCTCCAGCTTGGAGTTCTGAAGAGAACAGAAAGAACAAGGTAGATTAGAGTCCTTGGGTCTCTCTGATGCTCATCCAAATGAGACTATACTCCCCACCAAGCTGGGAGCACCCCAGAACAGAGCCTCTTGCCTTTATCACCTGAGACTCATTGAGAGACCACGACCAGGGACTCTACATGGATAAAGGGGCTGGAGAATGAATGCTGAGATCCAGGTAGGGCACACATAGGCTGTGTGACAATGGTTAGGCCCTCGGTCTCTCTGACCTTGGGCACAGATGCCCCATACCTGGCACTTGGCATTCTCCACCTCGGCCGTCAGCCTCTGGATCATGCGGTTCAGCTCGTTGATCTCCTCCTTGGTGCGGCGCAGGGTCTCCCCGTGCCTGATCACCGTGGCCTTCATCTCCTCACACTGGGGGAAGTAGAGATGCTCATGAGGTTCAGGGTGGGACCTCCCATCCATTCAGGACACCACAGATGATTTTGCAGGTTGTACAGTGCTCAGCCTGTGCAGCCACACATGGCAGTCCTGCCCTACCACCCCAACATCAGAGTGGCAGCCATCTTTTCTCATCCCTAGGGACCAGCATCCCCAGAAAAGGAAGCCTATTTAATAGATACCTCACATCCCTCCCACTGCCACGTCTAGCAGGCAGGTGTCCTGTGCCACTCACCTTGCTGCGGTACCAGGACTCGGCCTCGGCCCGGCTGCGGGTGACAATGTCGTCATACTGTGCCTTAATCTCGGCGATGATGCAGTCCATATTCAGGTCCCGGCTGTTGTCCAGCTTGACAACCACGGAGGTGTCTGAGATGTGCGACTGGAGAATGCGGATCTCCTGCAGGAGGTGAGGGCAGTGACTTTAGTTGAGAACACAGCCCCACCCACCATGTCCTGACTCCACCTCCTCAGGCTTTCTCTGGTCCCCAACCCTGGCCCCTCACACAGCCTCAGGGACTGCAACCTCTACCCACATCCTGTCCAACACTCCCACCCCCAACTCTCCTCTCTGCTGGCTGCCAGGTTTCTGCCTGGCCCCTGAGCCCACACCTCCTCATACAGCCGCCTCAGGAAGTCGATCTCCTGGATCAGGGCCTCCACGTTGGCCTCCAGGTCTGACTTGCGGAGGTAGGCGAAGTCCACATCCTGGAAAGGTGGGGAGTATTGGAACTCAGAGGACCCTGGTGATCCAGCCCCCAGACTCCTCTCTCTGCCCATCCATTCCATGTATCTAGGGGAAAGCAGTCCCTGGTGTCCCATTCCCATGCCTTTCCTCCCCTTCTGCCCTTCCTGGGATGAGCTGGCATCCTCTGTCCCTCTGATGACAAACCCTGTTTGCCTTGACCATGCCTCACCAGCCTTTCACTGCTCCTTACCCTCTTATCTCTCCTTTCTCCCCTCTCCTGCTCCAGGAAGCCTGCCCAGACTGACCCCCCAGCTCTCACACCCTGACCCTTTCCTGTCCCCCACAAGTGCTCCAAGAGCCCAGTGGCTGCTCCTGGTTCTTCTCCATCCCCCCTTAGACCCTGGGATTGTGTCTCTGCCTCAAGGTCAGACTCCTCAAAATGCTAGACAGACTGCACTGTCTCTCAGCAGAGACATTGTATCTGCTATGGCTCCAGGGGCCTCAGCAATAGACCACAACCTCTGGAACAGAGCAGGACACACAGAGGACAGTGCAGCCATCCCCTTGCCCAAGGTAGGTGCTGGTAGATATTCCCAGGTCATTGCCCTTTGTCAAGGCCCTGGATGCTCCATACAATGACCTGCACCTGGGCAGTCCTAGCCTGCTGTGGAAAGGTCATTGCGCCCCACACTGAGGTTGAGACCCCCTGTGTGTCCCCAGGAAGAATCTGTCATTCTGAGATCCCACAGATCTGTGTTTCTCAATCCTGTGTCACTTGCCTTCTTCAGAGCCACAAACTCGTTCTCAGCTGTTGCTCTCAGAGAAACCTCCTCCTCATACCTGAGACAGAGCAGAGGGCAGAGAGGGGAGGTCAGGGAAGGGCAGGTCTCTGCAGAGCCACCATCACATCACACTTCATCACAGCCATGGGGACAGTACTAGAAACACCTCCACACAGCCCTGGCCTGGCAGCCTAGCTTAGTCCTTTCTGGTTGGATGTGGGATGTGTCTGGGATTCTCTCTCCACTTTGAACTGGGGATGGAGAGTGCTCATCTGGGACTTCCCAGTCCTGTTCCCAAAGGGGCTCTGAGGTCCCCCAGGAGGCAAATAGGACTCAGCCCCCAGCCCCATCCTGGGAGTAAACAGCATGGCCTCCCGGAGACTGTAGCCCCAGCCTGCCTTCACTGGTATCAATCCCAGCTTAGGTATGGGGCCTCCTGGACCCGCAGACCTTCAGGACTCAGCACCCAAGGCAGTGGGACACCCAGAGCCCAAGACCTGTCACTCATGAGAGACCCTGGGCTCACATCTGACAGGTGCTACAAGTATAGGGGCTGAGGGTCAGGAGAGAAGGCCTGGACCCTGCAGAGGCTTCCTCCCTACCCAGCGCAGGGGAGAGCTGCTGGGTGATGTGGTTCAGGGAAGAGAAGGCTGAAGTGGGACAGAGACAGGTCATGGGAGTCACAGCCCTCCTCTTACATAGGTGTCTGGGCAAAGATTCCACAAAGGAAAAGACCCCGCCACCCTCGGTCAATCTAGTGGTCATGGCCACTCACCCTACCTGGGAGTTCTTATTGTCTAATCCAGTGTATTTCACCTAAACCCCATTCCTGTGCCCAGCATCCCTCTTGCCCGCACTCACTTCTTCTTGTAGCCCTCCAGCACCTCCTGCACGTGGTTAAGCTCTGAGGCCAGCCTCCCGCTGTCGGCCTCCACGCACTCGGCCTCCCGCCGCAGAGTCTCGATGTAGCCCTCAAACAGGGGCTCCAGGTTGCTCTGGCAACACTCGCGGTTCTGGTAGAACTGCAGCTTTGTCTCCAGCAGTTTGTTCTGCTGCTCCAGGAAGCGCACCTGCCATTCGGTGTGGGAAGGAGGGGCAGATGGTGTCTGGTGCCCCAAAGCCAGCTCTGGGGGCTCGCAGGGGAGGTGCTTTAATGGGAACCCCCAAATCTGGAGCTTATCTGAGATTGAGTAGAGGTAGGCAGTGGGAGACAGACAATTTCTGGATTTCCTGGTCATGATCTGTGTCTAGATTTCCCACTCAGGAGTGGAGCAAGGGCTGGGTGGTGTCAGTGCCTGCTGCCTGGGGAGTTGAGTGACCCCCCCCCACCCAAGCAGATGAACAGAAGTGGAGGCTCAGCCCCTCACTATGAAACTAGGTGATCAGCAACCCTCACAGGCAGAGTACTCAGGTTCAGATCACAGATGAGATTTCTGGGGATGGTACCAGGAAGAGGGTGTCACAGGCCATCTGGAAGGGAGCTCAGCTGTCCCAGCCCTTCCCCTGTGTCATCTGGAAGTCAGTGCACCCTACTCTCTCACCCTGGGGCTGCCCAAACCCCTCTGAGTTCAGCAGCAGTGGTCACATGCCCCCTCCCCCAACTCCCTGATGTCTAGCTTGTGCCCCAGAGCAGCCTGGCCACACTTTTCCTTCACAAGCTCCCTCTATCTGAACTGTCAGCTGAGTCTGCATCTTGAGTGCCTGTGTGTGTGTGTCTGTGCGTGTGTCTGTCTGTCTGTGTGTCTGTGTGCCTCGCCCATCAGACTGGGATCTCAGGCAGGCAGAGGTCTTTGTGCCTCTGACTCCATCCTTAGTGCCCAGCCCTGGCTGTGTAGGTGGTGGGGGTTCAGGAAGGGTGTGATCCAGGACACCCACCTTGTCGATGAAGGCCGCGAACCTGCTGTTGAGGGACTTGATCTGCTCCTTCTCCTCCTGCTTCACGCACTGGGCGTTGGGGTCGATCTCCAGGTTGAGGGGCGTGAGGAGGCTCTCGTTGACCGACACGGTGGTGATGCATGGAGGGCTGGGCCCGCACACGCCCCCGGAGCGGTAGCCGAAGCTGCGTCCGCAGGAGCCGGCCCGGAAGCCCCCGCACACGCTGTGGCTGCCGAAGCCCCCGGTGAGGCCGCGGTAGCAGGAGATGCCACGGTAGGGGGCGGCGGTGATGCAGCAGCGGCCGGGCCGGGGCCCGCAGGCCGAGATGCAGCTGAAGGCGCGGCCACCAAATCCTGATCCGCAGGTCATGATCCTCCTGGACGTTTGGGTTGCAGAGGACAGGATAGGGGACCTGGAGTCCTGATGGAAACTCCAATGTGCTCCTCAGGGCACCGCAGCCCTATTTATGCGCAGATTCTGAAGGGGCTTGGCTGTGAAGATGATGTTGGGGCAATTTGCGCTTTATGGGCTTGGGTGGTTAGCCGGGTCCAACGCCTCTCCAGAATGTGCTTTAATGGGGGAGTGGCCTGCACCCTCTTCTTTGTAAAAGATGTCAGTCTTGGGCTCTGGGGGAGTCAGCATGTTTCATCTTCAAAGTGTCTTGCCAGCAGGGCATTCCTTCATCTGCAGGCATTGGGGAGGGAAGGGGAAGGCAGAGGAGAGGACGAGAAGGAGGAGTAGAGCCTGGCGAGGGGAAGAGAAGGGAGGCCAGGTGCTGGGAGAAACTGGGAGGAGGAGACCTGTGTGTTAAGTGTGATGTGGGGAGAGGGGTTTCAGGAAAGGCTGAGGCATTAATAAATACCGTCTCTCATTTCCATCGCAGCTGTGGCTAAAGTGCTCTTGAAACACAAATCTGGATTTCCCCATCTCCAGATTTTTCAGTTGGCAGCTGAAAACCATCTCACTTTTCCTACCATGGGAACAGTCAGCAGATTATTAAATATTTGTCTTTTATCTTTTTTATGATGAAAGCTTTCAAATATTGAGAAAAATTGGAATAATACAACACACATGCATTGATGTTCCACCTGTTTACCCCGATTCAACAGTTAACATTATACCATATTTGCTTTCACAGTTGCCCAATTATTTGAGTGGCAGAAAGCATGGCATGTCATCCTTAAATACATCAGCAGGAATTTCTGAAGAATAAGGAGAGTACTATTTTCTTATTCAGGAAAATTAACAATAATTCCAAAGCACCACTTACTATTCATCTCAGATTCAATTTTCCTAACTGTCCTAAGGATTTTAAAACTACATTTTACATAATTTAATTTGTGGCTCTAGCCCTTGTATTTTCTATAAATTAGAAAGTAAATCTTGAGCTGGGATGTCCAATTTGGTAGACAATAGGCAGATGTGGCTACTTAAATTTAAGTTAGTAAAAACTAAATAAGTTAAAAATCTAGTTATTCAGTTGCACTATCCACATTTTGAGTCCTGAGCAGCTACCTGTAAGTAGTGCGTACCTTATTAGACAGTGCATATAAAGAACACTTCTTTATTATTTATTTTTATTTTATTTATTGTTTATTTTCAGATAAAATTCTGTTGGACAGCACTGGGCTAGAGGCTGGATTAGGTTTAAATTAAACATTGTTGGGCCAGAATACTTCATAAAATATGCTGTGTAACTCTTATTATATCACCCTAGGAAGCATAAAATGTCAGATTGGTGATGCTAAACTGAATCACAGCTGGGCGCAGTGGCTCATACCTGTAATCCCAGCACTTTGGGAGTCTAGGGGGGTGGATCACCTGAGGTCAGGAGTTCAAGACCAGCCTCGGTGGAGGAGTTTAAGACCAGAGATGGTGAAACCCCGTCTCTACTACAAATACAAAAATTAGCCCGTTATGGTGGCACGTGCCTGTATTCCCAGCTACATGGGAGGCTAAGGCAGGAGAATTGCTTGAACCCAGGAGATGGAGGTTGGATCACTTCAGTACATTTCCCCCTGTATTAGGAAAAACTGTATAGAGAATTAGAATTAGAAAGAACTGTGTAGAGAAGCATAGATCTTAGTTTGATAAGAATATGTTTCTTTTTAATTGGTCACCTACGATGTGATCATCATTATATATCGTAAATGATCTCTAATTCTCACATCAATCATATGAAGTATGTACCGTTATCCCCATTTTACTGATGAGGAAACCAAGGCTCAGGGAGGTTAAATAACTTGCCCGAAGTCTCCCAGCTGGTAAGTGACGGAGTCAGGAGTTGCATTGCCTTCTCACCTGTAAGCTGTGACAACCCCTTGACTTCCTAATCTTTGGATAAGTTCAAGAGGGTAGTGAAAGTTGTTTACAGGGGAGTATCTGTGAATTTAGGGTGTGAGAGAGTCCATCTAAGGAAGACAAGCAGAGTCAGAGTGGGTTGGGATGGTTAGAACCATGAGGGGTCATTTAGGGACACACGGCGATGTGAGGCTACTTGGGGGCTGGGAAGGAGTAAGAGTTAGATGTGCAGCACCCCGTGACTAAGAATTGAAGGATGGGGTGGAAAACATCAGTTTTAGTTATTTGCATACCTCTGGTATATGGCAATACTTTGATAGACTGTACTATGTTCTACCTACCCAATGAACCACCCCCCACTCCAATAGAGCAGGTCCTAGAAAAATTAGCTCGTAAAGTACAGAGGTTTGCATTAAATTGAGGAGAAGAAAAGAGAAGTGAAATGACCTGGCTTATAGCCCCCTGGAGCTGCTATGCTTCAAGGGCAAAGGCAGGCAGAGTAGCCTTAGGGAATGAGAACAGAAGCAGGATTGATGGGAAAAGAGAGGAGAGGAAAAAAATAGAAGAGAATAGGGCTCTCAGGGTATCTGTGCAAAACATTCAGAGTGTGGCCTTGTGACAGGACAAATGTGGCAGGTCACAGACTGTGTTGAGCTATCTGGTCACCCCAGAGAAGAGTATGGCACCTGCTGTCCCTTTGTGAGTTCAGGGCTGCTGGGCCAGCACTTCTGAAGCTCTTTGTACCCTCATCTGGAATTTGGGGCACTGCTCACAATTGAGCAGTGATGTCCCCAGTAAACCAGCGGTTGGGTGTCCTGAGGAGCACTGTGAGTCAAAGTACATCTCATCCACACTTCACCTTTTCTACCAGTATAACTCCTTATAAAAACAACATGTATAAACACAAGCTAATTACTAATGGCTGGTCCTTACTAAGCAATTTTAAAGATGTAAGAAGCAATTTAAAACAAGGTATGAAAAATTCAAATGTGACACCATTTCATTAAACTTCAGGAATTAATTGCTGCTAATTTTTGAAGACCTAAAAGGACATTCAACTTGTTTTCTTCAGAGTGAAAAAACCTTGTCATGGGGAAGGGAGGAGGGGAGGGAAGGTGGCAGGGAGGAGGGGAGGGAAGATGGCAGAATCTCCACTCTATGGTCTTGGCTCTGGCAAGGTAAAGAGGATAGATTTTAACTTTGTGGAGATAACAATTATTTTTATTGTGAAATATTTCAACACAAAATAATGCATAGGTGGTTAGATATGTAGCAATACCTACCACTTAAAGGAAAAAATAGAACATGTGTGTATTTCAGGAGCTTCCTTTGTACCTTGTTCTGATCGTACCCTACTCCTTCCTGGCCTAGGGTGACTCCTCTCCTGCATTTTGTGTTTAATTATTCCTTTGCTTTTCTTACAGTTTTAGAACCAATGCACCCATCTTGCAATGACATATTGTTTCTTTTTCCAGCTTTTGAACTTCACATAAATGGACTCATGTTGCATGGATCCTTGTGCATCTGGTTTCTTTCATCAAATGTTGCTTCCTGTAGCTGTCCTGTGTTCATTTTCACTGTGGATTGCACTCATTCCATGGCTATACCACAGTTTATTTGCCTTTCTACCTCGATAGCCACAAGGTTGTTTCCAGAGTTCTGTAGATTGAACAGAGCTGCTATGAACATCCTTTCTCATGTCTTCTGGTGCATTTATGCAAGAGTTTTTCTGGGGTATGTGGCTATTTTTTTTAAAAGTTATGTCAGTAGTAGGTGTTTCATGTAGAAAGCTATTTTATGACTATTCTTCCAAACTTAATAATAAAATCTTTTGATGTTCATCTTACACCATACTAGATACTATTTTAAGAGTCCAACATGCATTAACTCATTTAATTTTTACAGTTGCCCTCTGAGCTTGGTGTTATTATTCTCGTTTTATAGAAGAGGACACTGAGGTCTAGGGAGGTTAAGGCTCAGGTTGTGTGTTAGTAGCAGAACTGGCACCCAGAGCCTCTGTGTCTGATCCCAAAGGAAGGGATGCGTTTGTCCCATTGCACTCCCTTCTGTACACCATCGGCCATCAGTAGTAAGTATCACACAGTAGCTGGTGTTTGTACATAACATAAAAACACAAACACTCATCTTGCCCCATGCCCTCTGCAGGGCCCTGCAGGTTGCTCTCAGGGTTCAGGGCCAGAGAGTATAGGAGAGCTCACCCTTGTTCTTGGCAAGCTTCCAGTATTAAGAGAAAAGCAGGGACACATACCCAGATAATGAACAAAAATGGAAACCCTGCAACACATCAATGTGTACAAATGTTTTCTTCGTGGATATATTCCAAGGGCTTGGCACATAGTAGGTGCTCAATAAATATTTTTTGAATGAATGAAAAGAATACCAGCTGCATATTAAGTGCTGAGTAATGGAGCCATCGAAGCTTGGTGGTTTATTGTGCAAAGCTTTGTGGTAGGATAGGGTGGGGACACATGAAGCAGATGATGTGGCTATTCCTGGGGGTGGGGGTGGAGAGGGGTGACCTTCCTTGCTGGGGCCTGAAGGATGAATGAAGTGAGTGAGATGTGTCCTTCAACCAAGCAAAGTCCTTGGCTTGGGCTATAAGGGGGTGGTAGGGAATGAGAACAAGGATCTTGAAGGCCTTGGGGCAGAGTAGAGACCAGGTGTCGGATTGGAGAAGGAAAGAGAGAAGCAAATCAGAGGAGATTTCTAGGAAAAGAGGGAGAAAGAAATACTTGGTCTTAGACTATTATTCTCAAGGGTGACTTAGAAGAAGAGAAGGAGAGTGCTGCATGGGTGGAGAAGAAAATGAGGGAGAGATCTTAGGAGATAGTCAGGAAGAGGAGGAAACTGGAGGACAGTGGAGGAAAAATGGGAGAAGATCTGGGAAGTATGGTGCAAGGGTCACTCCCGGGATGAAAGAGCAGAGGAGGAGGAGGTGGATGGGGGAAGCAGCACAGCACCAAGGGAAAGTGTGTGTAGACCCACTGGAAGAGGTGGGCACCGTAGTTCCAGATTTATAGTAATGAACCTTCACAGGGCAGGGACATGGGGCGAGGAAGGTGCAGGCACTCAGCTGGTTAGTGGGATGAATGTTACCAGGGTGGAGCTTTTGAGTCAGGCTCCAGCCCCACCCAGGCATCCTACAGGGGCCTTCTGGCCCTTTGTCCAGTGGGACTCCTCTCTGGTGAGTTCTGATGGATAATTGGCCAGCGTCCTGGGCTCTCTTGGCTGAGAAGGCAGGGCTCTGACTTGGGCCTCTCCCCAGTCACCCACCCAACTGGCCTGGGATCAATTCCATTATCAACATCTCAACATCCCGGGTGTTGTGTAAGCAGCCACCCCACTACCTCTCAACTTCCTTCACTGGACCCTGGCCTGCACCTGCTTTCTATGAGTAGAAAGCATAAGCCAGCTGCAAGGTTAGTAAGGGCATGGCCCTCTGGACACCTGTAAGCCCAGCATGCAGATGCTCCAGATGTAGAGCCTACAGGCTGCCTTCCAGCCCACAGCTGTGTAGCAGAGTCTCAGGGACGACACTGTCCCTGCTTATGAGGGCTGTGCCTCAACCGGCATTCTCCCTCTCTCTCCACTGTCACAGTATCTCATGATCCTCTCCACTCCTGCAAGGGCCCACAGGATCACCTGTTGTCCACCCACTAGCCCTGTCTCATTGTCTGTCACTGTGTGAAATGCTTCCATGCACATCTTCTCATCAACACTGTCCTGCCCGCCTTTTGCCTAAAGCTTGTCCTCACCCTTTCCAGGGAGCCTTTCTTGCCTTTCCCATCAGACTAGCTGCAATTGCACATTGTCCCAGAAAGGACACTGTCAGCTGTCATTGCATTCCTCAGTATCTGACAGTATGTATGAAAAGTAGCCCTCTTTAGACTTCTGGCCTTTCTCATGAATTCGGATATGCTCTACCAGACTGGGAGCTCCAGAACCCATGTTTCCTTCCTCCTCTTAATGCCTCCTTCCCTCCAAAATTAAGACAGGATTGAGCATAGAGCTAGGAAATATCAGTCACAAAATCCCCGAGTCCCCCATCTGGAAAATGTTATCTAGTCTAAGCGATCAACTATCTTGAGGAGTCTGCCTTATAATACCCTCCAGGGAGCAGAATGAACTGAAGGGAGCACTGAACAAGAACTTTCTAATGTTAAAACCACCTAATTTGCCCATTCTTTACAAGTGCCCCTTGAAATAAAGGTCCACTTGGGTTAAGAGATTCTGATCTCCAGATCTGAAGGTCTTTTGGTTCACCTTGTCTCCACAAAAATGGTGGCCACTGCAGAATAAGAAGTGTCTTTCTTTTACTTAAAGCCTCCCTAAATGGAAGAGATAATGCAAGCTCCTTTAGAAAATAATGACTACTTGTCTTCTTCTGGGAAGTTCTTCCTCAACTCCAACTTCCATTTGTCCATCTGCAATGAAAGCTTGCCTTCTCTTGCTCTCATTGGAGGGCCATTATACTTTGAGGAATTATCAAGGCCATATCCCCCATCCTCAACCTCATGAAATCCTCTGGCTACTGACCAATCAGGAGGTTTTAGGATCAGGCAAAAATAAAGATGAGTGAGTGTGCCATCATTTAATTTATGACTGAGGATTTCTGATGGTCTGTTAAGTCCAAATAATAAATACACACTTATGAATTATTCACAGATTACAGAATTTTTAGATTATCCAAGCCTCTCTTCTCATCCAGTAGTATGGTTACCCAAGGATTGGTGGTGTGTTCCTTTGCCAAAGAGAAGAGATTCTCTTTGGACCTTCTCTGAGGCAATCAGGCTGGAGCAGAGATTGAAGGAGTGGCATGTGTTTTGGGGTTCTTTTCGAGGACAAATGGAGTAACCATGGCCAAACTTCTCAGATCCTCTGCCCCTTGGACTGGCTCCCACTGTAGAATACAGTAGATAACATTTATTGAGCATTTTCTATGTGCCAGGTACTGTTAAACATTGTCCATGCATTATTTCATTTAATCCTTCTACAAATTCTTTAAGATAGGCGGTTAATGAAAACTGGACACAGATGGCTTAGGCATGTGGATGAGTATATCCCATCAATGCTGTTGATATGTCTGCAGCAGCAGCAGCAACAACAACAACAACTAATATGATTACACACTTAGAGTGTGCCAGGCTTAGTTCTCAGTGATTTACATGGATTAACTCTTTTAATCTTTACAACTTTATGAGGTGGGTACTATTATTATCTTCATTTTAGAAATCATGAAATGAGGTAGGTACATGGAGGCTAAGTAATTGCCTGAGTTTACACAGCTAGAGAGTGGCAGAGCTAGAATTCGAAACAAGGCAGTTTGGAATCTGAGTCTGTGTGCTTAACGAATATGCCATGTATTCAAACTTTTTATTTATTTATTTATTTTATGTTTTCTTTTTATGGGTACATAATAGTTATACATATTTATGGGCTACATAAGATATTTTGAGATAAGCATAAAGTGTGTACTGATCAAATCAGAGTACTTGGAATATCCATCACCTCAAACATTTATTTCTTTGTGTTGGGAACATTCCAAGCCTACTCCTTTAGTTATTTTGAAATACACAATAAATGATCAACTATAGTCATTCTATTGTGCTACTGAACACTAGATCTCATTTCTGTTATCTAACTGTATTTTTGTACTCATTAACACGTCTTTATCTTCCCCTCCCCATTACCCTTCCCAGCCTCTGGTAACCACCATTCTACTCTCTATCTGATGAGATCAATTTTTTTAGCTCTCGCATATGTGTAAGAACATCTGAAATTTGTCTTTCTGTACCTCAATTATTTTCCCTAACATAATGTCCTCCAGTTCCATCCACGTTGTTGCAAATGACAGGATTTCATTCCTTTTTATGGCTGAATAATATTCCATTGTGTATCTGTAACATACTTTCTTTATTCATCCATTGATGGACACTTAGTTTGATTCCAAATCTTGGCTATTGTGAATAGCGCTGCAATAAACGTGGGAGTGCAGACATCTCTTTGATATATGAATTTTCTTTCTTTTGGATGTATACCTAGTAGTGGGATTGCTGGATCACCTGGTGGTTCTATTTTTAGCTTTTGGAGGACACTCCATAGTGTTTTCCATAGTGGCTGTAGTAATTTACATCCCACTAGCAGTGTACAAGTGTTCCCCTTTCTCCACATCCTTGCCAGCATCCATAATTTTTTTGTCTTTTTGATAAAAGTCATTTTAATTGGGTTGAGATGATAATCTTATTGTGGTATTGATTTGTATTTCTTTGATGATATGTTGAGCATTTTCAATATACCTGTTGGTCATGTATATGTCTTCTTTTGAGAAATGTCTATTCAGATCTTTTGCCCATTTTAAAATCAGATTATTTGGTTTACTTGCTATTGAGTTGTTTGAGTTCTTTATATATTGCAGCTACGAATTCCTTGTCAGTTGAATAGTTTGCAAATATTTCTTCCATTCTGTAGGTCATTTCTTCACCTTGTTGATTGTTTCCTTTGGTGTGCAGAAGTTCTTTTAGCTCGATGTGATCCCATTTGCCCATTTTTTGCTTTGGTTGCCTTTGCTTTTGAGGTCTCAATCAAGAAATCTTTGTCCAGGTCAATGCCCTAAGCATTTCCTCAATGTTTTCTTCTAGTAGTTTCATAGTCTGAGGTCTTATATTTAAGTCTTTAATCCATTTTAATTTGGTTTTTGTATACAGTGAGAAATAGATATTTCAACTTTTCTGCTGCAACTATAATAAGAAATAATTTTACATGGTGACTGAGTATGCACACACATATACATATGCCATACAACTGAAACAAAAAGGGCATGTAACAAGTTATTACCATGACATATGGTGCAATCTGCTATTTTCTGGTCTATTCTACTCTATTTGATTTTCTCATAATCAATTTCATTAAAATAAAATTCTGGTTGGTTCAATTAGTGGGTCAGAACATGAATTCTGAATAAACACTGCCCCTGAGCCCACCGCTTCCTAATGATTGTAATGAAGCCCATCTGCTCTGTGCTCTGAAGTCCACTGAGCATGTACACATTTCTGTAACTCTAAGGCAGTAGTAGGAGGGAAAGCCTTAACCTATTTCCCAGGAGAGTCAAGTGCCTTCCCCTAGATCACACAGGGGTACTCAGGGCAGAGCCTTGGTTCCTACCCAGCCTTTGTGAGTTTAAGACCCACACTATTCACACTGGATGGATGGCACATACAAATATAGATCTGTTCTCTGGCACCTGCCAAGGGTACTGACAAACTTCTGTGCAGGAGTTTCAAGGAGTATAGTGCGGAAAGCAGCAGGGACTCAGGGGATGATGGCAGGGGCTGGATGCTCTCCTCATGTGGCTCTATTTGATCTCATATTCTGAGCCAGATACTGTATAGATGCATAACAGTGGTGCTCATCCCAGACCTTCTAGGCCCTGGAGGTTACACAGAGGCCTGAGAGGACATCCAGACATTCAATCCTTGTCTAGGGCCTTGTGGGAGGTAATTGTGCTTTCCTGGGGCCAGTGGGCTAGTGTGTGCTCCCGAGGCCGCATGGGACACTCTGAGGGAGGGAATGCCTCCGCTGAGCCGAGGCTGGCCAATATGACCTAATAAGGTGGCCTGAGGACTAGTCTACATGCTAGTTGAATGTGCAGGTGAGGACCTGTGAGTGTGTGTGTGTGTGTGTGTGTGATGGTGGGTAGAAAGGCCAGCATGTGAAAACATTGTGTGTGTGAGTGTGTATGTGAAAGAGAGAGGGGAGGTTGTGAGTAGGAAGGCCAGCATGTGAGTGCATTGTGTGTGAGTTTGTGTGTGTATGTGTGTGTGCACCAGAGAGTGGGAGAGAGAGAGAGAGAGAAAAAAACATGTTGATAGGTATAGATAAGGGATTTGGGAGTAGGTGTGGAGGAACTGGGTCCCTGAGAAGGTGACTAAGTTAGAGATTCCGTAAACGTGGGTCTTTTGGGGTGCAGAAACAGGTCATCTAGTTCGGAGAAACCACCAAGCGCCCCCCAAGTTCCACATCAAGGGATTCCCCCCCCAACATTCCTGGCTAGTCCTATGAGCACCGCGGACAGCGGCATTGACCATGTCAAACCCCGCAGGACAGAAAGAGCAGCAGCCCCGCCCCTTCCCTTCCATTCCAACCTGAGTCACTGCCCACTCCTTCGTCCAACGTCAGTTTCCTCAACTGTGTATTGGGAGGTTGAGGTGGGTGTGCGGGACGTGAGTTGGTCCTTTGAAGAAGAAAACTGCAGTTTAGGGCAAGAGATCATAACATCTGGCTGCTTCTGGGCACCAATTAAGTACATTAAGTGGGGAGCGACAGCAGCTAAACAACCCAAGCCCATAAAGCCTTCTAATTGCTCCGACCCACGTGGTCACAGTCTCCCCACTTATATAAAAGGCCTACAGAGGTGCAAGTAGTGAACGCCTGACGCCCCGACCACTGTGCTCTCCATTCGGACGTCTCCATCCTCAGAACCTCCTCTCTTCCCCAAAAAGCACCATGACTTGTGGATCTTACTGTGGTGGCCGCGCCTTCAGCTGCATCTCCGCCTGCGGGCCCCGGCCCGGCCGCTGCTGCATCACCGCCGCCCCCTACCGTGGCATCTCCTGCTACCGCGGCCTCACCGGGGGCTTCGGCAGCCACAGCGTGTGCGGGGGCTTCCGGGCCGGCTCCTGCGGACGCAGCTTCGGCTACCGCTCCGGGGGCGTGTGCGGGCCCAGCCCTCCATGCATCACCACCGTGTCGGTCAACGAGAGCCTCCTCACGCCCCTCAACCTGGAGATCGACCCCAACGCCCAGTGCGTGAAGCAGGAGGAGAAGGAGCAGATCAAGTCCCTCAACAGCAGGTTCGCGGCCTTCATCGACAAGGTGGGTGTCCTGGATCACACCCTTCCTGAACCCCCACCACCTACACAGCCAGGGCTGGGCACTAAGGATGGAGTCAGAGGCACAAAGACCTCTGCCTGCCTGAGATCCCAGTCTGATGGGCGAGGCACACAGACACACAGACAGACAGACACACGCACAGACACACACACACAGGCACTCAAGATGCAGACTCAGCTGACAGTTCAGATAGAGGGAGCTTGTGAAGGAAAAGTGTGGCCAGGCTGCTCTGGGGCACAAGCTAGACATCAGGGAGTTGGGGGAGGGGGCATGTGACCACTGCTGCTGAACTCAGAGGGGTTTGGGCAGCCCCAGGGTGAGAGAGTAGGGTGCACTGACTTCCAGATGACACAGGGGAAGGGCTGGGACAGCTGAGCTCCCTTCCAGATGGCCTGTGACACCCTCTTCCTGGTACCATCCCCAGAAATCTCATCTGTGATCTGAACCTGAGTACTCTGCCTGTGAGGGTTGCTGATCACCTAGTTTCATAGTGAGGGGCTGAGCCTCCACTTCTGTTCATCTGCTTGGGTGGGGGGGGGTCACTCAACTCCCCAGGCAGCAGGCACTGACACCACCCAGCCCTTGCTCCACTCCTGAGTGGGAAATCTAGACACAGATCATGACCA
The DNA here is from genome assembly GCF_029289425.2 of Pan paniscus. NCBI lineage: Eukaryota > Metazoa > Chordata > Mammalia > Primates > Hominidae > Pan > Pan paniscus. Next base: position 41,892,125 of record NC_073259.2, on the reverse strand, counting down.
GGAAATCCAGAAATTGTCTGTCTCCCACTGCCTACCTCTACTCAATCTCAGATAAGCTCCAGATTTGGGGGTTCCCATTAAAGCACCTCCCCTGCGAGCCCCCAGAGCTGGCTTTGGGGCACCAGACACCATCTGCCCCTCCTTCCCACACCGAATGGCAGGTGCGCTTCCTGGAGCAGCAGAACAAACTGCTGGAGACAAAGCTGCAGTTCTACCAGAACCGCGAGTGTTGCCAGAGCAACCTGGAGCCCCTGTTTGAGGGCTACATCGAGACTCTGCGGCGGGAGGCCGAGTGCGTGGAGGCCGACAGCGGGAGGCTGGCCTCAGAGCTTAACCACGTGCAGGAGGTGCTGGAGGGCTACAAGAAGAAGTGAGTGCGGGCAAGAGGGATGCTGGGCACAGGAATGGGGTTTAGGTGAAATACACTGGATTAGACAATAAGAACTCCCAGGTAGGGTGAGTGGCCATGACCACTAGATTGACCGAGGGTGGCGGGGTCTTTTCCTTTGTGGAATCTTTGCCCAGACACCTATGTAAGAGGAGGGCTGTGACTCCCATGACCTGTCTCTGTCCCACTTCAGCCTTCTCTTCCCTGAACCACATCACCCAGCAGCTCTCCCCTGCGCTGGATGGGGAGGAAGCCTCTGCAGGGTCCAGGCCTTCTCTCCTAACCCTTAGCCCCTGTGCCTGTAGCACCTGTCAGATGTGAGCCCAGGGTCTCTCATGAGTGACAGGTCTTGGGCTCTGGGTGTCCCACTGCCTTGGGTGCTGAGTCCTGAAGGTCTGCGGGTCCAGGAGGCCCCACACCTGAGCTGGGATTGATACCAGTGAAGGGAGGCTAGGGCTACAGGCCCTGAGAGTCCATGCTGTCCACTCCCAGGATGGGGCTGGGGGCTGAGTCCTATTTGCCTCCTGGGGGACCTCAGAGCCCCTTTGGGAACAGGACTGGGAGGTCCCAGATGAGCACTCTCCATCCCCAGTTCAAAGTGGATAGAGAATCCCAGACACATCCCACATCCAACCAGAAAGGACTAAGCTAGGCTGCCAGGCCGGGGCTGTGTGGAGGTGTTTCTAGTACTGCCCCTATCGCTGTGATGAACTGTGATGTGATGGTGGCTCTGCAGAGACCTGCCCTGCCCTGACCTCCCCTCTCTTCCCTCTGCTCTGTCTCAGGTATGAGGAGGAGGTTTCTCTGAGAGCAACAGCTGAGAACGAGTTTGTGGCTCTGAAAAAGGCAAGTGACACAGGATTGAGAAGCACAGATCTGTGGGATCTCAGAATGACAAGCTCTTTCTGGGGACACACAGGGGGTCTCAACCTCAGTGTGGGGTGCAATGACCTTTCCACAGCAGGCTAGGACTGCCCAGATGCAGGCCTTTGTATGGAGCATCCAGGGCCTTGACAAAGGGCAATGACCTGGGAATATCCACCAACACCTGCCCTGGGTGAGGAGATGGCTGCACTGTCCTCTGTGTGTCCTGCTCTGTTCCAGAGGTTGTGGTTTGTGGTTGAGTTCCCTGGAGACATAGCAGATTCAATGTCTCTGCTGAGAGACAGTGCAGTCTGTCTAGCATTTTGGGGAGTCTGACCTTGAGGCAGAGACACAATCCCAGGGTCTAAGGGGGGATGGAGAAGAACCAGGAGTAGCCCTTGGGCTTTTGGAGCACTGCTGGGGGACAGGAAAGGGTCAGGGTGTGAGAGCTGGGGGGTCAGTCTGGGCAGGCTTCCTGGAGCAGGAGAGGGGAGAAAGGAGAGATAAGAGGGTAAGGAGCAGTGAAAGGCTGGTGAGCCGTGCCCAAGACAAACAGGGTTTGTCCTCAGAGTGGCAGAGGATGCCAGGTCACCCCGGGAAGGGCCAGAAGGGAAGGAGAGGGCATGGGAATGAGACACTGGGGACTCCTTTCCCCAGGCTTCATGGAATGGGTGGGAAGAGAGAGGAATCTAGAGGCTGGATCACCAGGGTCCTTGAGCTCCAACAATCCCCACCTTTCCAGGATGTGGACTTTGCCTACCTCCGCAAATCAGACCTGGAGGCCAATGTGGAGGCCCTGATCCAGGAGATCGACTTCCTGAGGCGGCTGTATGAGGAGGTGCGGGCTCAGGGGCCAGGCAGAGACCTGGCAGCCAGCAGAGAGGAGAGATGGGGGTGGGAGTGTTGGACAGGATGTGGGTAGAGGTTGCAGTCCCTGAGGCTGTGTGAGGGGCCAGGGTTGGGGACCAGAGAAAGCCTGAGGAGGTGGAGTCAGGACATGGTGGGTGGGGCTGTGTTCTCAACTAAAGTCACTGCCCTCACCTCCTGCAGGAGATCCGCGTTCTCCAGTCCCACATCTCAGACACCTCCGTGGTTGTCAAGCTGGACAACAGCCGGGACCTGAACATGGACTGCATCGTTGCCGAGATCAAGGCACAGTACGATGACATTGTCACCCGCAGCCGGGCCGAGGCCGAGTCCTGGTACCGCAGCAAGGTGAGTGGCACAGGATGCCTGCCTGCTAGACATGGCAGTGGGAGGGATTTGAGATTATCTATTAAATAGGCTTCCTTTTCTGGGGATGCACTAGGGATGAGAAGAGATGGCTGCCACTCTGATGTTGGGGTGGTAGGGCAGGACTGCCATGTGTGGTTGCACAGGCTGAGCACTGCACAACCTGCAAAATCATCTGTCATGCCCTGAATGGATGGGAGGTCCCACCCTGAGCCTCATGAGCATCTCTACTTCCCCCAGTGTGAGGAGATGAAGGCCACGGTGATCAGGCACGGGGAGACCCTGCGCCGCACCAAGGAGGAGATCAACGAGCTGAACCGCATGATCCAGAGGCTGACAGCCGAGGTGGAGAATGCCAAGTGCCAGGTATGGGGCATCTGTGCCCAAGGTCAGAGAGACCGAGGGCCTAACCATTGTCGCACAGCCTATGTGTGCCCTACCTGGATCTCAGCATTCATTCTCCAGCCCCTTTGTCCATGTAGAGTCCCTGGTCGTGGTCTCTCAATGAGTCTCAGGTGATAAAGGCAAGAGGCTCTGTTCTGGGGTGCTCCCAGCTTGGTGGGGAGCATGGTCTCATCGAGGTAAGCATCAGAGAGACCCAGGGACTCTAATCTACCTTGTTCTCTCTGTTCTCTTCAGAATTCCAAGCTGGAGGCCGCGGTGGCTCAGTCTGAGCAGCAGGGTGAGGCAGCCCTCAGCGATGCCCGCTGCAAGTTGGCCGAGCTGGAGGGTGCCCTGCAGAAGGCCAAGCAGGACATGGCCTGCCTGATCAGGGAGTACCAGGAGGTGATGAACTCCAAGCTGGGCCTGGACATCGAGATCGCCACCTACAGGCGCCTGCTGGAGGGCGAGGAGCAGAGGTGGGTCCCATAGACCTTTCCCTTTCCCAGCCCTGCCAGGGTTCTCAGTGTGCTCTGTCCTCACACTCCTGGCAGCATTTAAGTTTTGTTTGTTAACCTCCCCACCCTGCAACCAGACAGGTAATTTGTGTAAGTCCTTTAAGTATGATCTAGCCCCGTTTGAGTCTCTCATGTTCACCCAGGCACTGATCTGAGATTGCAGTCTTGTTCATCTCAGTTGAGATCCAGTAATCTGGCAGCAGGTATTCCTGTTACTGAGAAGCCTAATTAAGGCTTGGGGTCAGCTTGCCTGGGTAGTGCTTCTTCCCTTCCAGCTGTAGCTGCATGTGCTTCTCAGGATTCCTTCTCTTTTTCCTAGTCTGGCCCTGGCCCCATCTCCAGACCTGGGAGTTCAGATGTATCCCATAAGGACAGCTTCAGATAGATGACACTATCAACTCATGCTTTTCTGTTATAGTGCCAATGAGCATCCCAAAGTGGTATTCCATTGTGGCAGGTGGGAATGAGTTAGGCAGAGAGCAAGGACTTATCCCTTGGGGCAGTTATGCCTTGCTTTCAGGATTTTTGCTTGTTTGCTTGCTTCAGAGGTGGGGGGAGTGGAGAAGACCCATTGGTCACTCAGCCTTCCTATGGCTGGAGGCCAGCTATACAGCTGGAGGGCAGCTATACAGCTCCTGCTCCCAGAAGGACAACACTCCCAGAATGTGAGCTCATTCTTTGCCCTTGGTTTCTTTCCCCTAGTTGGTCAGTTGGTCTCACTCGAAGCTCCTTTTTTTTGTGGACAGTCAGGCCCTTGGCCCTGGGGAGAGGAGGGTGAAGGTTGGGGATGCAGAGGGAGCATCTTGTTTATTTGGGAAATGGGGAACACAGGTTTGGGACCTAGAAACTAAAGTGACCATATGATTAGATTTCCACCAAACTCGAGTTGTTCCATTGGAAAGCTCAGAGGCAGGGGTCTGTCTGGCTGGGCCTGGGGAATTTCATAAGTGAAGAATTCTGGGAGGAGCAGTTTTCCAAGTCTGAATTTGGAAGTTGGAGAAACACATGGAGATGGCATTGGAATCTGAGTGGCCCACTCCTCCATCACACGGGGCTCTTGGAATGAAATCAGGAGCTTTGGTATGTGTTACCTAGGGAACCTGGGCATGGAATGATTTGATGGTGGCCGTGGCTTCTCTTATCTGAAGCTGATTTAACCAATCCTTGGCCAGTGTGCTTTCAGGGGAACTCCATTTTCTTCCCTTAGGGGAAGCTATTGGGAGGGAAATGTGGGCTGGGTAGAAATGAGTGTCTGGGGTGACAGCCCTGCCTTGTCATTGGATATGTCCTCCTTCTGGGCCTCAGCCTTTCCATCTGCCAGATGAGAGGACTGTGGTGGGCAGTCTCTGAGCCTGTTCTAAAATCCCATTTGTTTATCTAACAGTTTTGTATTGAGCCAGGCATTGTTTTTAGGTGGTGCAGGAAGGAATAGACAAAAATGTCTACCCTCCTGATGCCTATAATCTAATGACACCAATCAGACTGGATTTCAGAAGTTAAATCTGTTCCCCTCAAATGCACCTGCAATTCAGTCAGAACCAACTTCGAGGTAGTGGCAGCTAATAGCTCTTAAGGGCTATGAGCCAGGCACTAAGCACTGGACGCCTCTTATTTGATTCAGTCCTCGCAAGAGATCTACGAAGTAGGTTTTCCTGATGAGGAAGCCTAGGCTGAGGTTGGCCGAAGCTGGGGTTGCACAGCTCAGAAGCAGCGGAGAGCGAGGCACTCACAGGCCTTCTGTCTCCAGACCCTCACGGTGACCCGAGTCTACGCTGGCTCCTGGCCAAGAGCATTTCTTGCCCCTTCCCTTGGGCAAGTGCCCAGATGGAGGGCCACAGATGTCCCCCTCCACCTCAGTCACGGGGGCCCGGCGCCTTTTCCACGGCACTGACCTCTCGCCTTCTCTCCCTGCAGGCTATGTGAGGGCGTCGGCTCGGTGAATGTCTGTAAGTAGTGGGGTCCGTCCCCTCCTCCCGCTGGGCGGGTCTGGGAGCCTCTGGGCAAAGGGCGCGTGGGCTCGCAGCAAAGCCACTCACCCAGGTCGCGGCTGCGCCTGACGCGCGCCTCCGTCTCTTCCCCCTGCAGGCGTCAGCAGCTCCCGCGGTGGCGTTGTCTGTGGCGATCTCTGCGCCTCCACTACTGCCCCTGTTGTCTCCACCAGAGTCAGTAGCGTCCCCAGCAACAGCAACGTGGTGGTGGGCACTACTAACGCCTGCGCCCCCTCCGCCGGGGTTGGCGTCTGCGGCGGCAGCTGTAAGAGGTGCTAGGAGGCTGCCGCCTCCGCCAGCGCCTGTCGCCGTCACTCTCCACCCAGCCAGTACCTCGCGCCACCGGAACGCGCCGCCCGCGCCGGCCTCCCAATAGCCGCCGCCCGCTGCCTGCACTCTAAGTGCCCTCCCCACCGCTCCGCTCCGGGAGCCATCCCCGGTCGCAGGAGTCCGGGGAGGCCCGGGCGGCGCCGTGGTCTCTCTCTGTAGCCTTTCCTGGTAGTCAATTTGTTGTCCCGAGGATTCATCTTTTTCTTCCGCCTGCCTTCTGTTTTTTGCTGTATGCATTGGTCTTGCCTGAGCTCTTCCCCAAAGCTTGGAGGAATGGGGGAGGCCCGGGAATGTCCCTGTCTGCACGACCTGGGACTCTGCCCATGTGCTTTTGCCTGTGGAATGGAGACGCGGACCCTGGATAGTGGTTCTATGACTCTGCGAGGGACAGGCCCACGCGTGTGGGGAGAACATCTCCCTTCCGGGGCTGCCCGCAAGAGCTTCTGAAAAACTAATGACTCTGCTGCCTTCTCCTTTGTCTTTGTTTCACTCTGTGTTTCCAATAAACTCATTGTAGCGAATCAAGCCTAGTGTCTCAGAGTCTTGAAAATGCCAGGGCCTTCCTGGGATAGGGGCTCCTGCCAGAGCGCTTCAGGACCTGTTTATCCACTATTTTTCAGTAGCTAAAAATGACCACAGTAGGTGCTGCCCATCTGTACTTGAGCAGCCCAGGCCTTGGGGAAAACGAGAGAAGACTCACGGAGCCAGGGAATCTTATGGGGTCATGGGTTTCTCTAGACCAGGATTTCTCAACTTCAGCACTATTGACAGTGTGAGCTGGGTCTTTCTTTGTTTTAGGGCTGTCGCGTGCATTTGGTAGGATGTTTAGTAGCATCCCTGGCCTCAACCCACTAGATGCCAAGGGTCCTCCACCACCCTCTTGTGACAACTAAAAATGTCTCTAGATGTCGCCATATGTTTTCTAGGGGTTCTCAACCAAGGTGATCACCCACCGCCCCCACCCCAGGGCCTTCCTGGAGGGGAAAGTGCATGGGGAAAAAGACAGGGTAAGAATGGAAGGAAGGTATGTGAGAGAAGGGAAGTATGTGAGAGAAGCACTGTGCAGGGAGGAAGAGCCTTGGGTTGAGAGGAGAACTGGGCTTCTCATTCCGAGCCTTGATGGCCATTTGCCACATGTGTGACTTTGGGCAAATTGCTTCCATCCCCTGATCTTCAGCTGCCTTGGCTGTGGAATGGGGAGATTGGACAGTATTCCTAAGATCCTTCTAGCTCCCTATGTGAGATTGTGTTTGAAAGGTCTATGTTAATGCCCTTTGAGTTTGAGTGCCGGTTCAGCCATTTACTAGTCTGTAACTGTGGGCAAATCACTAAGCCTCACTGAGCTTTAGTTCCTTCAAATTTAGAACGGGATGATGATATCTACTGGGCCATAGGGAGGTGTTTCAGATATCTATTACACACAGCAAGTCACCCACATGGAGAGGCTTAAAACAGCAATACTTTATCATGCCTCAGGATTCTGTGGGTTTACTGAGGAGTTCTATTTTACATGATGTTGTTTGGAGGGCTAGAATGTCTTAAAGGCCCAATATGGCCAAAATCTCACATGGCTGGACTTGGTGCTGGCCACCAGCTGGGAGTTCAAGTGACGTGGTTGGCCAGGGTGTATCAGTCAGGGTCCAATCAGAAGACAATAATTTGAACAGAGAAAGTTTATCATAAAGCATTATTAACCATAACAGAGATTGGCCAGTAAAAAGCAAGAACTCTAAAGCCCACAGCAGCTGCAGCCATAAGAAGCAGCCCCTACCCCCAGGCCTTTTCTCCAGCATCCAGTGATAATTTCTTTGCTGGCTCTCCAGCTTTCACTAATTGTCTCCTCGAGCACATTTAGGCTCTGCCTGATGCCTGGGCCCAAAGTCAAAGACATAGGTTTTGAGTTTTGTTTCAGTAGCATCTCTCTGCCAGGTACCAACTTGCCCTCCACTTATCTATTGCTATGTAACAAGACATCCCCAAATTTAGTGGCTTAAAACAACAATATTTTTCATAGTTGTGTGAATTGCCTAGGTGATTCTTCTGCTTCATATCATTGACTGGGGCTCTGGTACTGCTGAAAGGTCCAGGATGGCTTCACTTGTACGGTTGGCATTTGGAGCTAGCTCTGGTCAAGAGCTCAGGAGCTGATGGCCAGGGCCTCTGTTCTTCCCTACGTGCTCCAGTCCCTTTGAGGCCATCTGGGCACGGAAGCTGCAGAAGGTGCTTTCCATCAGATTCTATTGGTCAAGGCAGTCATGGGGCCAGCCCAAGATCAAGGGGAGGAAAAACAGGCTCCACTTTTGATATGAGCAGTGCCATGCACAGAGAGGGAGGAGCTGCTGGGGGCTCATCTCTGAAGATAGCTACCACAGGATGATTAAATGAGACAACACAAATAAGTTTGAGGTATAGTGTGGCATACAACAGATACTAAACAATTAGTGTTTATGACTGCTCTTGTTGTTATTACTATTACCATGACATCATAACAGTGCAGCATTCTCAGCCTCTGAATAGCAGGGGCAGAGTAGGCTGGTAGGAAATACTGGGAGCTGGAGGTTTGACATCCTAGCTTTTGTCAGCAGGAGTGTGTGGCCAAGCTCCTTCAGCTTTTGGAGCCTCGGGTAGTTTACCCACTTAAAGGCAGGTGATAGCAGCAGCCCACTGAGTGAATGAGAGCTTCAGCTGATATGCAGAGAAGGGTGGATGTCACAGCACTGTTAGTCTGGGTACTGGCACTACCACACTGGCACTATCTCAGGCTTGTCAGCACAGAGGGATCCACCATCCAGCTAGCTCACATTCCTCAGCAGCCAGCAGGAAGCTTCCGGAGAAGAGGCAGCTGGCTCTCTGTGAAGCATGGAAGGCCTCATGAATTGGCCCATAGCATCTACCTCTGCAAGAGGATTGGAAAAGTGCCTGGAAGGAAGGAGAAATGAGAAATGCTCTTGGGTGAAGAAAGCTTTCATGGAATGGAGTTGGAGCTGGGGTAGGAGGGGCTACGGAGGAGGAGGTAGGAACGAAGTGCTCATTTTCAGCTTTTAGAGGCATTGGAGAGCAGCCCCCACTCTCCTTGGTGGCCTCCCTGATGCATCAGAGCTCCTGGATGGCCCCATGCTCCTTTTCCAGCTCCATCTTTATCTCTCACATACTGTTCCCATGTCTGGAGCACATCTCTCATCCTGGCTAACTCCTTACTTCAGTTCACTTCTTGCTTTCAAATGTAAGCTTTGCAGGGACAAGCATCTTTAACTATTTTTTTTTTTCACTTATAGGAACCCAAGCTTGTGTAACAGTACCTGCTACACAGCAGGTGCTCAATAATGATTTGTTGTTGGAATAAATGAGCTCCTGGTTTTCCTTTAGGTCTCAGCTTCAATGTTACCTCCCTTAGGAAGTAATCAGCTTTGCCTGCTTAACAATCCTCCAGCTGTGCTTCTCTTTTTCTCCCAGCACCAAGGCTTAGGGCTCTTCATAGCCACCCCCTCCTTGGTGTAGAGGTGGTAGTGGTGGTGGAGAAGATGGGGCTCAGGGACTCAGGACCAGAGGCTCCAACAATCTTGTCTAGCCCCTTGAGCTGGTTGGGTGGAAGGAAGATGCATCACTGCCAGAGGCATGGAGTCTCTGGGTTCCCCCAGGTGGCACGTCCATGACCTCCCGAGGCTGGCAGTCCTTACAGTATCCTCCTTAACCCCTGAGAAGGGAGTGTTAAACCCCAGAGGAGAAATCGGAGCCCCTTCCCAAGACGGGCAGAACTGAAAAGGCCCCTGCAGAGACTCTGGTCCAACCCCTCACTTGACAGGTGTTCAGGACATCTTGAGCCAGAGTAGGGGAGAAAGGTGGGGGGCATTGGGGAATAGGGAGCAGTGAGAGGCACTGAGCGATCAGTCAGAGCTAGACATACAGGGGATGGTACATTGTGTACATTGTGTTTAAGTCTGGACTTTGTCCCGGGGACAGTGGTGACCCACTGAAAGCTCAGCCTTGTGTTTGATGAAGGTCTCTGGCTGCTGTGAGGTGGGGCATGGAAGGGAGAAGAGCAGGACTCCAGGCAAAATGGTGATGGCTGGGTGTGCTGGCAGCAGTAAGGAGAGAGGAAAGAGGGGGATGGAGAGGTATTTAGGAGGCAGAAAAAGAAGTCCTTGGGTTTAATGAATATTGAGGGCGCAGGCATGGATAAATCATAGGTTCTGGTTTGGGCAACTGTGTTGGTGATCTTGGCAGGAGAGACTGGAGGAGACTCCGGTTGAGAGGGTGGGAAGCAATGAGTCAAGCTGGAAGGTATGCTGAGTTCGAAGCATCTCTAAAACTGACAAGTGGAGGTGTCTTGTAGGAACTGGAGCTGGTGGGTCTAAGCCGAGGAGTGAGGGTAGAAGGAGAATCATCAGGGCTCTGAAGCCCAGGTGGGGGATTTTAACCAGGGAGGACATTAACTGTGGGTGGTAGCTGAAGGCAAGAGGCTGATGTGACTGCCTGGGGAGAGTGCAGAGAGGTGGGAAAAGGCCCTGGGGTAGTTGGATGCTTGAGGCAAGGTGCAGGGTGAGGTGTGAGCCAGTGAGCAGAACTGCCTGGGAAGAGCTGAGAGCCTGGCCTGGGAGACAAGGAGGTGAAAGGCCCGAGACTCAGGAATTGGGAGGTGGGAGGGAGAGAAGGCACTGGGGAGCCCCTGGACTTGGGTGGAGGCTAAAGGGTCCTGGGGAGCCTGGAGATTCCAGGGGAAGCAAAGGAAGGGGGTGAGTCCTCCAAGGACATCCTGGTGAGATGGGTGGGAAAGGCCAGGGGCTGGGTGAAGGGGAGGAATGAAGAGGGCCAGCAAGGAAGGCAGTGAGCTACCCTGGAGGTGGGCTGCAGCCTTGCAAGGATTGTTCCAGGCCTGATTCCTCGAGGGTGGGGTTAGGGACTTCTCAAAGTCTTCCAGAGCTCTCCAGAGCTTTCCAAGAGGAGGACAGGAGAGATTGGGCCAAGCAGCGGGCAGAGGAGCCTCTTAGCCTTGGGGTTGAAGCTGTGAGGTATCTCGGATGAGGGCAGTGAGTGGGGCAGTTGAGGGAGTGAGTAGAAGGTGTCCTCGTGTCAGCTGTGGAGAAGGCTGCCAGGTACTCAGGAGGTGTATGCATGGGGGAAGGGTGGGCCAGGGGCAGGTGCCAAGGCTCTCATCTTTCCCTGTTTGGTGGGCAGCATGAGGAGGATGTGGCAATGGGGTGGGGTCCAGACTGACACAGGGCAGCCCCCAAGGGTGGCTGCTGGCACTTTTGGTGGTTGTTGCTGTGGTACCTACGTGGAAGGATGGCTGGGGGGCAGAGTAAAGATATGCTAGGAAGAGAAAGTGGGGACCGTCTATGCAAGAAGGGGGCAAAACTCAAACACACACACAAGCACGCATACACGTGCACACATATAAACATGCGCATGCACATGCACTGCCTTCCGGCTGACTTCTGGCCTCCTCGGTCCCCTTCAGAGCCATCCAGACTGACAGGTGTGACAGGTAGAAGGTGCTGTGAGCAGAGTCAGCACTGCCTGGCCAGGAGATGACAGAACCATCTGGGGACAAGGCCCTACGGGTGTCCAGGCGGAGAACAGGCCAGAACGACTCTAGTCTTCAGGCCATATCATCAGGCTGGGGTGCTCACCACTTGGTGGGTGTGGGGGGCCCCAAGAAAGCAAGACATTGCAGCACACAAAGCAGGTCCCCAAGTTTATTGGAAAAGGGGAGACAAGAGGCCAGAGAGGCAGGGGGAACAGTCTCACAGTGCTTCTTCCAGGGAAGCAAGGCCCTTCTCCCCGGGAGGGGCTGAAGGCTGAGACAGGGGAAGGAATGGGTCTATTCCCCAGCCACAGGCCCCTTTCCAGTGGGATGAAAGGTGGGGAGGAGCCGCTGGTGGGAATGAGCCGATGGTGTATTCTCAGAACACAAGGGGAAAAGCCAGCGATGTGCTGCTGTTTTCAGCTGGTGGTGGGGCAGTGGCACGTCTGGCAGGCAGAAGGGGATCCCCTGGCTCTCTTTTGGGCCACTTAATACCTCCCCTGGCCGCAGGAGCCCCCTCCACAGGTGGTGTTCAGCTGGCCACAGGGCTTGCACAAACCAGTGCTCACCACCAGGTTCCCGTTGCAGGGGGCACTGCAGACACTGCCCGTCACCGGCCGGGAGCCAGACACGCAGAGGTCCCCGCACACAACCCCACCCCGGGAGCTGCTGACACCTGTGGGAACAAGGGCAGGGTCAAGAGACCCCTGCTGATGGCCATCCCATCCAGCCACCTTCCTTTGGTCTGTCTGATGTGTCGACCATCCAGGGAAGGATGCAAAGAGCCTCCAGTTCTATTCTGAAGGAGGGAACCCTAGCCTGGGAGCCAGCAGACTGGGGTTCTGGTCCTGGTTCTGCTTTGTGACTTTGGGAGTCCTTTCCTCTGTCTGGGCCTCAGCTTTCTCACCTATATAAGGTGAAGGTTATGAATGACATCTGAGGTCCCTTCTTGCAATGACATCTTATTATTTTTTCCCCTCCCCAACACATTCAGGCTGTGAGGTTCTTCCTGCGAGCTAACCTCAGTCTGTCTTGCTGCATGACCAACCTACCCTCTTTACTGGGGGAATTATTGGAAACACTCCTCCCAAAGTCTCTGCATATACTCATAGTCAAGAAGTCCTTTGTCCCCAGTCTACATTTTCCTTTTCAGGGCTCAAGATACTTACAGACATTCACAGCTTCAACACCTTCACACAGCCTGAGTGGGGAAAAAGTAAGGAAGGGGAAGATAAAAGAAGTCAGAATGAGGTCATCGAATTTCCGCTAGGTGCTGCAATGGGTCATCTCAGGGCTATTTCTGACCTACATTTATTCCCTTGTGCAGCTTAGAAAAAGTTGCCTTTCTGGCAGTTGAAGCAACGTCAGGTCACACTATTTAGCAAGTAGAGTATGGTTGGATTTCAATTCTTATTTGTCTCTCAGCTGTTATTTGCCTTTGTGCAGTGAACAACCTGAACAACCATATCTGTCAGGTCTAGATAGGCTCAACTTTCAGAAGGGGAAGGCCCTCTTGGGAAGACGAGGTCAGGGGTGGAGTTTGGCCAGCAACCCTGCCCTAGAATAGGTGATGTCCAAGAAACCAGGCAGGGTATGGATCTTGGAAGAGTTGAGAATGAGACAACTTGAAGATATGGATCTGGGATCCATAGAGGCAAGAATGTCACCTGGGGACTGAGACTGAGATAGGGAAAAATCAAAGGTGGGCAGGTCTAAGAAAGTGGAGTGCTTAGGGCTGGGTTGGACCCACCTCTGCTCCTCGCCCTCCAGCAGGCGCCTGTAGGTGGCGATCTCGATATCCAGGCCTAGCTTGGAGTTCATCACCTCCTGGTACTCCCTGATCAGGCAGGCCATGTCTTGCTTGGCCTTCTGCAGGGCGCCCTCCAGCTCGGCCAGCTTGCAGCGGGCATCACTGAGGGCCGCCTCACCCTGCTGCTCAGACTGGGCCACCGCAGCTTCCAGCTTGGAGTTCTGGGAGGTAGGGGGAATATGGAGAGGATAAAGTGAAGTTTAGTTTCTTGAAATCCCAGCCAGTCTCCAATAGGATCATTCAACTTCTATCTTAAAATATTATCTCTCCAATCAGCTTCCTAACCTTCCTTCCCTCCTCACTTACACTACACACACACACACACACACACACACCACACAGATACACACACACACCTTGGCCAAGACAATCAGAAATATTTCAGTAGATTTCTCATCTTACTCTGTCACCCATGAGACTGCACTGGGAAGACTTTTCCAGAATCTAACTCAAATCCCTCTGCTGAGGGCTAACCCCAGTCTCTTCCTACACTGAGGGGTGGGCCGGGCTCCGGTACCTGGCACTTGGCATTCTCCACCTCGGCTGTCAGCCTCTGGATCATGCGGTTCAGCTCGTTGATCTCCTCCTTGGTGCGGCGCAGGGTCTCCCCGTGCCTGATCACTGTGGCCTTCATCTCCTCACACTGCAGGAAGCAGAGATGTTCATGAGGCTCAGGATGAGACATCCCATTCATTCAGGACAGCTCAGATGATTGCACAGATTGTGCAGTGCTCGGCCTGTGCAACCACACGTGGCAGTCCTGCCCTGCCACCCCAACATGAGAGCTATTGGTTTTTCTCTTACCATCCTTAGGGATCAGAATCCCTAGACAAAGAAGCCTTTTCTACTAGATACCTCACATCCCTCTCACTGCCATGTCTAGCAGGCAGGTGTCCTGTGCTGCTCACCTTGCTGCGATACCAGGACTCGGCCTCAGCCCGGCTACGGGTGGCAATGTCATCATACTGTGCCTTGATCTCGGCAACAATGCAGTCCATGTTCAGGTCCCGGCTGTTGTCCAGCTTGACAACCACGGAGGTGTCTGAGATGTGGGATTGGAGAATGCGGATCTCCTGCAGGAGGTGGGGAAAGGAAGGACAACTCACTTATCTGGGCTTCTCCTGATTCCTGGATGCCTATCATCCTTTTGGCTCATCGGGAGCGAACCTCTCATGTTTGGAGAAACAAACCTGATGAAATCACATAACTTTCTGCACAAATAGGAAATCCCTTTAGAGGAAAACACAACCACTTCTCAACTGCTTGCTTTTGGAATTATTCAGGCCCATGTGCAGCCAGCATGGTCCAGATGCTTTCCAGGGGCTCAGACCCTGTATGGGGGGCCTCTTTCCATTCTCCTAGACCAACCCCATGTAGGAAGGCTGTTGCTGCCAGAGAAAGCCCTGGGCCAGAGCAATGGGTTCAATTCTGTTTGATGCTGTGTGGGGTCTATGCTGCAGTCCACTGGCTCAGGGGAAGGACGCGGGGCAGGTTCCCAAGGCACAGGTGTCTGGGGTGCTCACTCTCCTGCCCCTTACTAAATTTGTTCCTTTTTGGCTTTCCATCCGTTTGCCTCCCTGTTCCTTCCCTCTCCTTGCTCCCTGCCAACCCTCCAGCCGTGAGCCTGGGTTCATATGTCAGCAGGCCTGGTTCATGCCTGTGGGTGTCTGGGCAGAGGGTTGGGGATCCCATGGGGGAATCTGTGCCCACCATGGCTGAGAGCCCCTCACCTCCTCGTATAGCCGCCTCAGGAAGTCAATCTCCTGGATCAGGGCCTCCACGTTGGCCTCCAGGTCTGACTTGCGGAGGTAGGCGCAGTCCACATCCTGGGTGGGGTAGAAGGGGCTGTGAGGCCGGCTTTCCTCAGAGAGCTCTGAGGACCTGGCTGCCATGTGGCAGGACAAAGAGGATGGGTGGCGGGACTCAGGGCGGGCTCAGGGCCAGCTGGGCTTCACTCACCTTCTTTAGAGCCACAAACTCGTTCTCTGCTGTGGCTCGAAGTGCTACTTCTTCTTCATACCTGAGGTGAGCAGGGAGAAGAGGATCTTGTCTGAACAGCTCTTGATCTTGGCCATGAGCATATATGCAAAGGAGTCTCTTTCCTAGACCTCCCCCTGCTTGTCTCCTGCCCCCAAGTGAAATGGGTGGGGCTCTGCAGGAACCAGGCTGCTGGCCTGGGTACTACTGGGATGCACTGGAGAAACGAAGTGCCTACTCCCCTGTTTTTTTTTTGTTTTTGTTTTTGAGATGGAGTCTCGCTCTCTCGCCCAGGTTGGAGCACAGTGGCGCGGTCTCGGCTCACTGCAAGCTCCGCCTCCCAGGTTCATGCCATTCTCCCCTCTCAGCCTCCCGAGTAGCTGGGACTACAGGTGCCCACTACCACGCCTGGCTAATTCACTCCCCTGTTTTGGTGGAGGTTGGGAGAGCAGGATCTGGCAGCTGAGTGTGTGAATGTGTGTGGTTGGGGAGTGGGAGGTGCTGTTTTTCTCGCCTAGGTCTCCATCTTTTCTTCCTTCGAGCCCTCCCCTGCCCCCACTCAGCTGCAGGTGGTGGGATCCTCGCTCTGTCTCTCCCCTCCTGGCCTGAGCTGTGGGAGGCAGCTCAGAGACAGGGAGGGAGGGGTATGCTGGGCCTGGGGAGTCCATGGAGAGAATGTTACTGAAGGAAGCTGGCCACCCCTCAAAAGCAGATTCCTTCTGAGGATCCAGTGCGTATTCTTCATACCATATATCACACTTTGTAGCTGAAGGGCTAGATCTGTGACTCTGTCATGACTGCCTTCCAGCAGACTGCAGGCTCCACAAGAACCAGCACTGTGTGGTTTGCGTGGCCCTGTGTCACTATCACCAGCACAGCGTGCTGCATGTGGTAGGTGATCAGATAGTGTTAGCTGAGTGAGAGAGCAAACTTAGGAAGACACATGTTTAGGACTTTGAGATCTGGTCTCAAAGGGACCCAGGAATACAAGTTTTTGTGAAAAATGGATGGAGAAAGGGAGAGAGCATTGTTTCCCTGATCTGCTGGTGGAAAGACAAGCTGAGCCTCCATCCCCCACACCCAAGGGACCCCTGTGTCTCAAGCAGGGGGTACAGGTTCTTCTCCACTCTCAGGCAGAGATGCCAGCTGCAGACTGGATACTCCTCCGGGCTCAGGGAGCTGCCACCATGCTATTTCCTGTGCCCAGAACCCCTCCTGCCCACACTCACTTCTTCTTGTAGCCCTCCAGCACCTCCTGCACGTGGTTGAGCTCTGAGGCCAGCCTCCCACTGTCAGCCTCCACGCACTCGGCCTCCCGCCGCAGAGTCTCGATGTAGCCAGCAAACAGGGGCTCCAGGTTACTCTGGCAGCACTCGCGGTTTTGGTAGAACTGCAGCTTTGTCTCCAGCAGCTTGTTCTGCTGCTCCAGGAAGCGCACCTGCCACCCAGAGGCAGAGCCTAAGAACCTCTTCTTGCAGCATCAGAGGACAAGAGGGGTTCCCAGCACGAGGGCCTGAAAGCCCCCAACTCTCTGACCCAGAGTCTTCCCTGGAAGGCGTTATGTCATCTCTCTCAAAAATGCCACCAGGGCTTAACCAGTTCACCACCTGGAAGTTCTTCCTGGGAGTTAATCTCTTCTAAGTCAGTTTACCTGGTGTCATGGAAAATGCTTGAAGAGTCCAGATTCTGCTGCCACTTGTTAACAATGTGCCCTTGGATAAAGCACTCACCTCCTCTGTAGAGTGGCGAGGTTAAAGCTCACCTTACTATGAGGATTAAAAGAACCCTTTAACAGAAAGGCACCCCACACTGAACAGCTACTGCTGTTCAATCACACCAAGCCAGGTGGACCTTTTTAGAAAGGCAAACTGTAAAAGTTGAAAAATAAAGCATGTGCCAATTATTCAAACCCTACAACAACAATGCAATTAGAATAATAGTCACCTGCAATATGAGAGTAGGAATGTCCTGTGCTCCAACCCCCTCATTTTACTGATGAGGCCAAGGAGGTTCCCTGACTGCCTGAGAGCTCACAGTGGCAGAGAAGAGCTCAAACTCCGATCTTCTGCTCTGCAGGGGGTGTCTTCTCTCACTTTGACAATTATAGGAACATCCCTCTCCCAGCGATGAGGTTGGCCCACTACTCCACTCAGCTTCTTTTGTCTAATAACTTGGCCACACCCTTGGTAGGTCCTATCTTATGCTATCCTTGGTCTCTCATGCTATTAGAAATTCCACATTTTTTTTTTCCCGATCCTTTCTGGTGGGCATCTCTCTAGTGTGACTCCTCTCTTGAGGTTTTGGCTCTGGAGGGCTCTTTCCAACCCCAGAACATGTTCCTAGTCAGAGCCTTTTCTCCCAGTCTCTCACATCACTGCCACATGGTGGTTGCCTGGATTCAGTGGAGAAGGTGGCTGCAGACTCGAGTTGGACACTGACTACACAGATGGTTTCAACCAAACCCAGACTGTGCACTGCCTGCCTCCCCATAAAGCCTGTGAGGATGGGGACCATGACTCTTGCTCACCCCTGGATCCTGAGCCCCAGGAGCAGTGGCTTGGACAAAATACTCTAGACCCTGCTCAGTGGCCAAATCACTGTGTGGTATAGAAAGAGTTCTGTGCCATCCACGAGACCCACTTCCAGACAGTTTTCCAGCACCACACTTACTAGCCCTGCCTTGATGGAGACAGCATCTCCTTGGCATTTAAGCAGTTATTTGGCTTCAAATGCCCTGAGCGCCCACACAGTGGTCCTTTGCTCACTAGGTGATATTATCACTCAGTGTGGAAGGCTCTGCCCCTCGTTCTGCTTTTGTGTTTTCAGTTAATCTCCCCCATCAGTCTGGTAGCTCCCGGTCCCATTTTTGTCTTTCTGTCTGTGTCCTAGAAGTATGACTACCTTTCCCTTTGGCCTGGGAACTTCTGTGGGCAAGTTCTTGCCTTTGACTTCCCTGTCAGTGCCCAGCCTGAGTTCTGAACATGAGTAGGGGTTCAGGAAAGGTGTGATCCAGGACGACACCCACCTTGTCGATGAAGGCTGCGAATCTGCTGTTGAGGGACTTGATCTGCTCCTTCTCCTCCTGCTTCACGCACTGGGCGTTGGGGTCGATCTCCAGGTTGAGGGGCGTGAGGAGGCTCTCGTTGACCGACACGGTGGTGATGCATGGGGGGCTGGGTCCGCACACGCCCCCGGAGCGGTAGCCGAAGCTGCGTCCGCAGGAGCCGGCCCGGAAGCCCCCGCACACGCTGTGGCTGCCGAAGCCCCCGGTGAGGCCGCGGTAGCAGGAGATGCCGCGGTAGGGGGCGGCGGTGATGCAGCAGCGGCTTGGCCGGGGCCCGCAGGCAGAGACACAGCTGAAGTTTCCAGGGCGGAACCCACAGCCTATGGAGTTGAAGCCACAGGTCATGATGGAGGTTAGGAGGTGTCTGAACAGTGAAGTAGATGGCAGAGGATGGAACCAAGGGCCTGTGCTCCCTGGCTGATGGCAGGCCCTTTTATGTGCCAGGGGCAGCTGGTGTTAAAAGAGGGAGCGAAGAGAAAATAGCTGAATTTTATTGGCTTGGCATCACCCTGGCCTCTTAAGCTAGAACCCTGCTTGCCTCTTCAGTGTGGCTGCATCAACAATCCCCGGCCACGGGCCCTGTTTCATCTTCAAAGCCCTTTATAAGCTTCCTCCTTGCTCCTGCCCCTCCCACTGGCACTGCTGTGGAGAGGGGAGAGGGGTTCCTGAAAGCATTAGTTGCATTCTGCGGTCCAAGCGAGGGGAATGGGTGCAGTGACCTGGGGTGAAGCCTGCTCTCTGAACCCTGTTCTGAAAGGGGCAGAGCTAGGCTATGGGCCCTGGACCCATGACCAAGCCCTGGGGTGGAGTGGCTGGCCTGTCCCAAGGAGGGGCTGCCTCCGAGACAACCTCTTGCTGTAGGCTTTCCTGTCTTTATCTCAAAGGCAGGTTCCTTTCCTCATTGTCAAGACTGGCCGCTCCTATCCTATTCCTGCTCAGAGCCTGGTCAAGGATGGGAGTGGGGGTAGAGATTTGGGGTGGGAGGAGGGCATGTTCTTTGCACTTTGGGTATTCCTAGTGCAGGGACACCATCTGGGACATGGAAGAAACTGATTCAGAGAGTTCAGGACAGTGCCAGGGCTATGCTTCAGAGTTCCAGGCGTCATTGCTGATGGGATCAGGAGCAGGGAGTGTGGAATACCTCAGAGCTCCAGGGACTCATGGAGGAGAGTGGGGACCTGGGCTTGAGGAGGATTGGGGTGGGGTAGTACAGGATTGAGAGATGACCAGAAAAGAGTCTGGCTCTGATTTGCAGACTAGACTATGTGTATTCATTTATTCGTTTATTCAGGAAATACTTATTTGGTGCCCACCAACTATGCACTAGCCACTGTGCTAGGTTCTGGAAATCCTACAGAGACCTGGGGTGCTTGGAGGTAGCATGCATGTGGGGGAGCCAACATTTGGCTAGGGGGAAAGATGAGAAGCCACAGATGGGGGGAAGGCCCTCACAATGTCCAGGCTGATTGGTGTTCTTCAGGTTCCCAGCAGGGAAGCTCAGTGATGGGGTCTTGGGGTGTATGTACTCACCAGGAAGGAGGGAAGGTGTGGGAGGTGAGGGACATCAGCAGGGTCCTTAAATGAGATCACTCTCTCACCTCAGAGAACACACTGGGTGAGAGAAGGGTGCTAGCTCATGTGGCTGTTCCTAAAGCCAAGCTCTCTTACTTTGGGCCCTTGTTCCTTTGGGTTAGGACAGGCAATGGCTTTGATGGATGGACAGTCGGACCGAGCCAGGAGGTTTGCCTTAACCCGAGGACCTGAGCCCATCAACCCTTCCAAACACACATCTCTGGACTGCTTTCGTCAGGAGAGGATGAGGAGGACTCCACTGATGGACCTGTGTCCTGACCCAGCCACAACCCAACACTGACCCACTCTGGGCTAATAGTAACCCTCCTGTGACTCTCATCTTTTGCCCTTCCCACTCCCGCTCAGGATGAGTGGGCCAGTTATATCCCAGAGTGGGGATCTGGGGATGATGGAAGAGGGGCCCATCTTCTGTGGGCCTGAGGGAGGGCAGGCGATGGTGCTGTTGAAATCTCTTAGGGAGCTGGACATCTGCCATGGATCCAAAAAAAGGACTCTCCTAGCCTCTCTTCTTGGGTCCTGTGGACAGGCTTCCAGAGTCTTGTGTCTGGGGCGGGAACTCTGGGGGTGTGGGCTGTGTGATAGGGGATCCTGGTGTGAAAGACACACCAGGGAGGCACAGCCTGAGGGTACCTGGGGGGCCTGGGGGTGGCTGACTGCAGCTGAGTGGCTAGTGGGATTTTGGGAGCATCTTTGAGGGAGGCTGGGCTGGCCGGTGCTGTCATGTTCAGTCTTGGTTGGGTCAAACATCTGCTAGACAGCCAAGAAAGACCAGGCTCTTCACCCACCCACACTGGAACCAGTAAGCACCTGGAATGCTCTCCACACATATCCAATGATTATGGGGGATCTGTTTCTTGGTGAAATGCTGAGGACTGCAGGGCAGTGAACCCTCTATGAAGCATTTCTCCATCACCATGCTGGAAACTGCGCTGCTGTCTTCTGACCTGGCTCATCTGTCTCAATCCAGCAGGCTTGGATCGTGTTGGACCCCTCCACCGAGGGGCTCTGTGTAGACACATGACCTCCTTGGGATGGGGGAGCCATGACCATGCCCACCCCTGCCCTGATTGGCTCTGAAGATAGCATGGACCCTGGAGATAAAAAGACACAATTCGAAGCCCAACTATATCTCTTACTAGCTTTGTGCCATGGCACAGGCGTTTTCCCCCAGGGTCCTTACTTGTGAAATATAAATGGTAATCCACAGCTTGCTGGAGGTTGGGAGGACCGAGCGAGTGCCTGGTGGAGGGAAGTGCCACCCCCACCTCACTTTGTGCTAGCAGGGTGACTGGGTCTTGGTTGCAGGCACCTGGCAGGGCCTTGCAAAGGGACAGTGTACACGGCTAGTGAGATGCAGAGTACCATTCCTGGGTAAGCAGAAAGCAGTTTTACAAGGCACTCATTGCTGCCTCAGAAAGCCTTAATTAGAGCATCTATTTGTAAATGGCTCAGAACAAAGAGAACTGCAGACCAGGAGTCCCTTGAAAACAGACTTAGACAGGAAGCTGACAAAGAGACAGCAGCACCCAAATCCCCAGGCTGCCTCTTCCCTCCTGGGCTCCAGGCTGTGATTGGTTCCCGCCCTAACCATGGGCCCATAAAGGGTCCAGCAGAGCCACAGGCTGTTTCAGTCACCAGGGCCTGGACTCTGTGCCTGCCCTTCACACCTGGTCTGGGTTGGCTTGGAGGAATGACCGCTTGCCCTGTTGATCTGGTCCTCAGATTCCCACCTGTCCCTCTTGGGGTGCAACCCCCTGGCCTTATTCCTGTGTGCTTTTCTGGTGTCTACCTGCCTGTCTGCTGGGTTTCTGACACTCTGATGCTCTGACTTTTGTCACTTCTTTCTTGCCTTAATATCCATGTTCCTTCACATTTTTTGTGCCTTCTTAATGGATTTTTGATAAACAACTCTGAAATGAACATTAGTAAACACATCTTTGGGCACCTGTCTAGTAATTTCCTTAAAACAAATTCCTGGAGGTGAAATCGTTGAGTAAAAGGGGACTGTTCTGGTCTTCTCCAGGTGTGCCTGGCCACAGGTCTGTTGCTCACCTGGCTGTGGCAGTGACATTTCCATGGGAAGCCTGCTGCAGTGAAGTCGTTAGATCTGGGAGTCCTGGAAATATGGCTGCAGCTCTCATTTCGGTCACTGTGTGTGTGTGATGCTTTAGCTAATCTCTGTAAACCTTGTGTCTTCATCTGAAAAATGAGAATTCTAATACTGGCCTTTTTGGCCTTTGCGAAGATGAGCTGGGGTGGTGCATGTGAAGCCCGTGGAAGGCACGCAATCCAGGAGGGCAGAAGGTGCATGCGGCTTCCTGCTCCAGGCAGGAAGAATTCTTTGATGCCTCCAGTTTTGCCTTCTGGCCTTGAACTCACAACACACCTCCAGAGCTGATAAGATGTGGCACCTTCACATACTCACTACTATTTACTATGCAAGTTCTCTGTACTGAAGAGGAGGGAGAGAGATTTAATACACAGCCCCTGTCCTCAAGGATCCAACAGTGTAGTTGGGCAGATTTGTAAGTATGCACAATTTGTATTCTGGATGAAGCAGTTCTTCAAGACTCCTCTTCCTCAGAGTGGGAGCTTGCTTTGGGCTGGAGCAGTCAGAGGCTTTGTAGGAAAAGTCAGACTTGAGCTGGGATTTGAAGGATAGAGGGGTTTGGAAAGGTCAGAAGGGTGGAGGCAATGCCAGGCAATGAATGGAAGAAGAGCACAGACGTGTTCACAGGGCGGTGGATACCGTGGTTGAAGCTTAGAGGATGTCACACCTAAAGGATGAACTTGAGGCACATGCCAATGAAGACTGAGAGCAAGACAAAGGTGTCCATTCTCAAGACCATGCTGTAAAATACTAGAATTCCTGGCCAAGAAAAGAAATGTCTGTAAGAATTGGAAGAGAAGAGATAGAACTGCCATTATTTTCAGACAATGGGATCAGCTGTGTAGAAAACCCAACACAGTCAACTGATACAGGGTAGAAGTAACAGGAAAAGTTGAGCAGTGCTGCTAGTTACAAAGTCAACTTACAAAAATCAAAAGTGCTTTTCTTTATCAGTGACAGCTAATCAGAAAATATATGGAAAATATGGCTGGGCACAATGGCTCTTGCCTGTAATCCCAGCATGTTGGGAGGCCAAGGCGTGCAGATCACTTGAGGTCAGGAGTTCGAGACCAGACTGGCCAACATGGTGAAACGCTGCCTCTACTAAAAATACAAAAAAATTAGCCAGGCACGTTTGTAGTTCCAGCAACTCAGGAGGCTGAGGCGGGAGAATCGCTTGAACCTGGGAGGCGGAGGTTGCAGTGAGCTGAGATCGCGCCATTGCACTCCAGCCTGGGCGACAAGATCTCAAACAAGATGTCATTCCTAAGACATATTAAAAACAATAAAGTATTATATAACTTTATAAAGTATGCACAAGATGTCTATGGAGAACAATATAAAACTCTATAATGAAAATAAAAAACAAGAAAATCTGATTAAATGGAATTATGCTATATTCAGGAATACTTTGACCTAGCATTCTAAAGTTATAAATTGCCCCTAAATTAGTTGGCAAATTCAATGCAAACCCAACAAAAATTCCAGCCGGATTTATTTTGAGGAACTTGATAAAATTAATTTTTTTCTGAAAGAGTAAAGTTTATTTATAGCAAAGCCAGTTATGAAAAAGGAAAGGAAAGTCTGAGGACTCGAGATAAAATAGTAATAATAAAGTGTGCGGCAATACGTAGATAGACTAATGGAGCAGCACAGACACTCACAACAGGCCCCTTCCCATCAGTAAAGCTTGGTATTTAATGAGGGTTGCAACAAGCAAAGGGCCATTTATTCAGTTGGTGAGATTTGTAAAAAATAGACACACCCTATGGAAAGCATAGAGCTGGAATTTAGTTCATACCATGTCCCATGGGAAGCCTCGGATGAATTAAAGGCCAGGACAGATAAAGCTAAAAGGCAAGCAGAAGGCCATGTAGGAGAATGTCCTTACTTATGGGTGGGGAAAGATTTCTTAAGCAAACCTTGAAAATAAAGACCAGGTAAAAAATGGATCGACATGACCACATTAAAATGAAAAATTCCAGTTTAGCAAAAGACTACACAGAAAAAAAATAGTTGGTAGTTGATAGCCTGGGAAAAGTTATATATATATGTATATATATATATACATATATATACGTGTATATATATATATATATTCCTTATACACGTGTGTGTGTGTGTGTGTGTATAAGAAACGTCTATATATATAAGGAACGCCTGCAAATCCACAAGTAAAAGAAAGGAAATCCAGTAGAAAGCTAGTCAGGGATCTGAATAGACAGTTCATCAAAGGGAAAGCCCAAATGGCTAATAGGAATATGAAGAAATGACGACTGCCCCCAGTCCTTAGAAAGATGCAGATCAGGCCACAAGTTATGTTTGTACCATCAGAATGGCAAGGATCAGAAAGGTGGATGTGGAGGGGTGGGAGGATGAGAACCCTCGGGCACTGTGGTTGGGAGCGTGGGGTGGTGTAGACATTCTGGAAAGCATCGTAGAGTTGTTCAGTGAATTCAGGCATGTGTAAATGTGTAAATGACCCAGCACTCGCACTCCTGAGAGAAATCCAACCCCACATATGAAAGCAGTCCTTATGCAAAGAACAGGTTATTCATTGTGGCATTATGTGTAGCAGAAGGAAGTTGGAGGCACCCTAGAAGATGAGTTAGAGAGCTTTGCTGGGGCCAGCCTGAAAATCAGGCCCAGGAGCCTTCAGATGTCTTCTGCTGAGCCTTTGGTGCCTGGGGAGATGCATCTTGAAAGTGGAGCTTTTGGGAACTAAAGGTGCGAAGGCATATAATGGGCTGGAGGAGAGGAGACTGGCTCATAAGATCTGTTTAGAAAGTTAATGTCTGGGGTGGAGGCGGTGGGTTGCCCACGGAGGGGTACACGGCCGAGTGCTGAGCACATGTAGAGAAGCCCCTGGGAAAGTGAAAAAATCCAGGCAGGGAAGAGCCACGAAAGGCACACTCCACGCTGATCAACGTAGGAGGGCTTCTTGTAGGAAAAGGGCTCTCCTAGATGGCAGCACTGGGTACCTCCTGATGCCAGGCTAGGGTGCCCTCTGGTGGGAACAGTGTGGCAATCCTGGCAGTCCAGGACATCTTTTCTAAGGCACCTTCTGCAGCACAGCTATGACTCATACAGCTTCTCTGAGCCACAGAACTCAGGGTTTTGTTCTATGAAATGGATGCATGCCATGCAGATGTGATGAAGCTGGGTGAGCTCCAGCTCCGGGGTAATGACAAGCATTTCTGGGCCAAGGTTTTCTTCCTGTTTGTCTCTGACATTCCTCCCACAAGCCTTCTGAATGATTGGAGGGAGTAGCCCTGGAGGGCGTCGTGTCCCACCCCACCCTCCGTGCTGTACCACTCCTGCTGGATCCCTCCAGGAACAGGGAGGCTCTAGCCAGGCTGGGCAACCTGAAGTGGGCCTTATGTTGAACCCGAAGCCAAGCCCTGTGCTTGAGCTTGTTGGTCACCCTCCGCCTGTCTGGTTATGCCCCACACATTAACCCGGTCCCCCAACAGCCTTGCTCAGCACCTCCCGAGTCCTCTCCACCCTGCACCCCACCCACTCCCATGAGACGCACACCCATCCTGCTCTCCTCAGGAGCACTCACAGTGCAGGATTTCAGGGACCTGGGTGCACAGAGCACCCCTCTGGGTGCTATCTGGGCCAGCAGTGTCCTCTGGAAGCAGTGAGAGGCTGGGGCTAGCCACTGTTCCCCTCATGGGTCTGAGCAGCAGGGGAAGGGTGGCCACTGCTCCAGACGCTGTGAGTCTCTGGGTGCTGCCTGAGGGTGCAGGAGCTCCTTAGAACAGACACAATGAGCTCTCCCTGCTCGGACTGCAGTCCCCAAGTAAGACGAATTTGGTTGTTAAAACTATAAATTTGAGGACTTAGTAACTGCTGTAGTAAAGTGGAACAGACTTACCTGGATTCCATAATTTGCAATCACTGTTGAGTATTGGCATCATTCCAGAAATTAAGACAATTGAAATTCATTGTGAGATTTCAGTTTTAGCTCCATTTAAACCTCTTCTGTCTCCCCCCGCCACTAGGCCACCTCCCCACATGCCCAAACTAACATATTTATGGCTCTCATGGCCTGGTGGGATGGGGGTCTTTTCATCACACACTTCTACCTTCCTTCTCTTTTGAGATTTGCAGCATGTATTGAGTCAGGGGAGGGACTGTCAGGCAGGGCTCCCTGCCTAGGTGATAGCTTGTTAGGCCAGCAGGCTCCGTGGCTGCCTCTAAATTTATGTGGTGGCCCACAAGCCTGTTGTTGGAGGGTTGATTTCACAAGGTCCCCTACCCTGGTGCTGCCTTGCAACATATGGCCACATCTTGCCCTCCATGCTGCTGGATGGCTCTTCCTCTGAGACCATCTTTTGGGCCTATGGCTATGAGGGGTGGTGACCATGTGTGTGCAGCTGTCTTAGAAGAGGAGGGATGCTGACAACCTCTTGTGCTCAGCTTTAGGCCTTGGCTGCAAATCAGGGAACACAGGAAAAATGCATCTGCTCTCCCCTTCCTCACACAATACCACAGCAAATATCCTAGTTTATTGTACATAGCCATCCATAGAATTTTAGGGCTACTTCTTCACCCTAGAAATCAGAAGAGCCTGTGTCTCCCTTCCCCATCAGATGCAGGAGACTCTAAGCTGCTCTCTCAGACACCCCCTTTCTTCAGCCTGGTCATGTACACTCTCTTCTCAGAACTCTGCATCCCAGAAACACTGCTTCTGTCTCCATGCTGCCTCAGGTGTAGCTGCACCCTCCCGCTTCTTGTCCTGGGTCAAAGCTCTTATTCTGCCCTGGGCTCTCTGTCCTCTCCCCCAGCTATCAGTCTCACTTAGTTTGGAAGCATCTTAGAAGCAGGGTTCTAATTCACAGACAGGGACCTTCTACTGATCTAGAATTATGAGAGAAAGAGGAGTTACTTTATAAGGTACTAAATACATGAAGTTTCACTCAAAACTCTTCTGTGGGGACAAACATATTTCTAAAGTGAATTACTGGCTTTCAGGCTGCATTAAGTGCATTGGATATAACATGAAGTTTACTTGGAGGCTCAGGGTCACAGAGACCACGGTGCAGCCCCCATGGGCTCTCAGGGACCATCCTGTGCAAGCTTCTGCTTTTATGACCTGGGAATGACACTCTGTTCTTGCTATGTTGCTGCCTCATTTTTGCATCAGCCAGTAGGATAGCGACTGTGGTACAGCGCTTCACTGATTATGACGTTTTGCATCTGGCCTGCACAATGACCCTGAGTTTGTCCTGCAAACCAGAGATAGTGAGATGTGTAGAATAATTTGTAGCCATGCTAAATTAGGACCCCATAGTCTGTGCTATTTTTAAGTTCACATTGGCTTGAGATGCCTGTGAGACCCTAAGGTGGAGATAACAGTAGAAGTTACCATTTATTGAGCATGCAGTATAGTATATGTTACTCACTGTGCTAAATACATTGCACAATTATCTCATTTAATCCTCTCAACCAGCTCAGGAGGAGCTGTGGTCAATCTTGATGCTTTTAATTGACTTATACTGTATACAGGGAGGGCCTGACATTGGGTGTACTGCCCAGAGAAGGGCATTTGGCTTGTGTTTGCCATTCTGTTGTCTTACCTGCTTATTCCTGACACAAAACTGTACCTTGGATGGTGATACAGTTTGGCTGTGTCTCCACCCAAATCTCATCTTGGATTGCAGTTCCCATAATCCCTACATGTTGTGGGAGGAAGCCGGTGGGAGGAAATTGGATCATGGGGGCAGTTTCCCCCATGCTGTTTTTGTGATAATGAGTGAGTTCTCATGAGATGTGATGGTTTTATAAGAGTCTGGCATTTCCCTTGCTTGCACTCATTCTCTTTGCTGCCGCCTTGTGAAGAGGTGCCTTCTGCCGTGATTGTAAGTTTCCTGTAGCCTCCCCAGCCATGTGGAACTGTGAGTCAACTAAACCCCTTTTCTTTGTAAATTACCCAGTGTCGGGTATTTCTTCACAGCAGCGTGAGAATGGACTGATACAGATGGCAAGACGGCTTTAAGTTCAACCTCCAGGGAAGCAGAGTTCACTTAATAGCAAGCTCTTAGTTGAAAGGCATTCAGCAGAGGTGTTCCAAACGCCAACCATCGTCCTTGTTGTGGTGGGATGTGTTGAGTGCTTGTCATTAAATGGGGAATAGCGGCAACTGAGGACTCCCCTCTGCCCAGGTGCTGTGCTGTCACATCCAGCTTCCTCTGGACTGTCAGCCAGAGTGATGTGGGGTTTAGGAGACTGGACTTGGGCAAGCTGGCTCTTGTACTGACCTGCTGGTGACCAACCCATTTAGCTGTGCCTTAGTGACCTCCGGAGTGAGAATACTACATCTTCTGGAGACTGTCATTAGCCTGGCCACCAGATAGTTATAGGTCTCCCCATTTCCAGGCACATGGCAGGATTGCCTTTCCCTGCCCTTTGGTGTGACTGGCTCCAGCCATGAAGTGTGAGCAAAAGTGATAAATAGACTAGCTTGTCCTAGGCTATTCCAGTCCTGATGCTGCACTGTCAGTGTGTGATCCCCAGACCTCTCTGTCCCTCTGCCACAGCAACTGGAAAAATTCCAGGGAGTGGTTGCTCCATCATGGCTGTTCCAGTGACCTGGAGTAAGTTTATTAAGAAGCAAAGCCCTTAGGCCACAATGGTGGATTTGGAGGATAAGTTAGAAGCAAAGCAATGTTGTTT
Source organism: Pan paniscus (assembly GCF_029289425.2). Lineage (NCBI taxonomy): Eukaryota > Metazoa > Chordata > Mammalia > Primates > Hominidae > Pan > Pan paniscus. The sequence goes on along the minus strand of NC_073259.2, from coordinate 41,863,664 downwards.
TAAGCCACTGAGATTTTGGGGCTGTTTGTTGCCACTAAATAGCCTAGCTCATCCTAGCTGACACCCTCCCACACTGGGTTTGGGGAAGATTAAACAAACTGATGCCTGGAAAGCACTGAGCACATTCTGCCCATCACACATACTTGATACAAATTAGTGTTTTCTGTGCTTCTCCATCTAATGTCCCATGGGCATTTCAACCTCAGCATACCCAAAACTGAGCTCGGACACACATCCACAAATACCATGCCTGCACTTCCTCCTGCTCTCCATGCAGTGAGATTGTACCACCTCCCAGTCTCTCTCACAAGCTGCCAACCTGAGAACCATCATCTGGACCACTCCTTTTCTCTCCCCTGACATCCAATAAATTGATGGGCCTTCTAGATACCTTGTGGTTCTTTCCATTTCCTCCAACACTGTCTTAGCTCAGGCCTATGTAATTTTTCATTTCATTTCATGTGTTGGCTTGCTAGCTGGGTTTCCTGCTTAATTTATTATGCTCCACAATCTGTTCTTCACCTCACTACTTAGTTGATCTGGCCATGCATCCAGTCTCTCCTTCTTCTTACCCATCCATCAATTCATTCATCCTGATCCACCCACTTCTTTGTGTCACTACCACACAGAAGAATTGAAAATTCTTCACTGTTGACAGGAGAAAGTCCAAACTCCTAGGGGTGGCACACAGGCCTCTGTGTCCTGTCCTGGCCTGTTTCCAACCTCACTTCTCGTCACGCTGCAGGGAAACACTCTGTTCCAACTATGCTCAACTGCACTTCTCCGAGGGTCATTCTTGATCATGCCTCTCTACCTTTGTATGCATTATCCCCTGGGTCTGGAAACTCAAGACTTGGTTCAGGCGTCATTTCCTTTCAACAGAGCCGGGCATCTTTGAACATCTCTATTAAGATGCTACAGTAGTCATCACACTGTACTGCAGATGTTTGATTTTCCATCTTGTGCAGTAACTGTGAGACTCTTGAGGGCAGGGACTGTCTGTGGTCCATCTTGGTGTCACCAGTGTCTAGTGTGGTGACAAATAGACACTGGATAAGTAATATAGATTGAATGGATGGATGAGTGGATGAGGTTGGGCCAAGAACTCATGGATGAGGAGGAAGATAGGCACTCAGTGACCACTATGTCACACCTATAGGCCACAGAGCACCAGCTTGCATGGCCACGATACCATCACCAGGCACATCCAGGTAGCTACTGAGTGAAGGCTGGCTGCCAAAGATGAATGCCAGGCAGGGCAGCTTGGGTGGGCCATGAGTGGGGCTCCCTTTGTAGTTTTGTTCTCTGTTGACAGAGACCTCCAGTCCTGGTGGTTTCCCATCTGGGGAGTATGGCCAAAAATTGTCAGCTTTCCTTCAGGAGCTGAGCATATCAGAAGATCCAAGCTGAGATCTACCTATCTGGGGTTTTTTGTTTCTGTTTTTTGGACACCCTCATAATGTTGCCAATGTTAGTAAAAAATCCAGCTGTACTTAAGCTGGAGGCAAAAGAGAAAGGCCATGTAGTGCATTCTTCTCTTAGTCCCTAGAATAGAAGATTCTTAGCTTTTCTTTGGCAATTTATCCAGCATCCTACAGCTCAAAGCCTTGCTGTATCTTGCAAGGTGAGGTAAAGAATCGCAACATCAGAACTTGGTTCCTGAATGACTATTTGGAAGAGAGTTGCCCTACTGACAATTGTACACTCTCAGTAGTGTTAAGTGAGCAAAGAACAAATTTTATTGTGTTTGAGCCATTCAGTGGTGTATAGGGCTGCGTGTAGGGGCAGTGGGACCGTTCCACCCTAGGTATAGACCATAAGGAGTAAGTTTTTTTTTTTTTTTTTACAGAATTTAACAGCAATAATAAAATAGACTAAAAATTGGTCTTCATTATCACCAGTCACCAGCAATTCTAAACAATGTCAATGGTAATAAATTCTTCCCCATCAGAGCAGACTTCTTCCATCCTCCATTCCCCTTTGATGATTTATCACCTGGGATATTACACATTTTTTTTTAAACAGCAGCTAGCTTTGTTTACACTACATGAATACAATAGTGCATTTGGTTATCCAGGACATTCTGCCTGCCCTGCACTTAGGTCCTTCTGGGGAAAGTGCTCCCAGATGCTTATCTCTCTATAAAGCTGCCATGCTTTGTGCTGCGTGACCCTGGATACGAGATTAGCAAGATTAGGCCAGAAATTGGGCCAGAGGTAACCATGACCAGCATGGATATCAGGGAGAAAGCCAGTCTTGATGGGAGACTCTGCCTAACAGGGGTGTTGCATATGAGATGCAGATCTACTAGCCCAACCCAGTTTTCTATCTTTGAGAATATACAAGCACAGCCCTCTCAGAGAAAGTGGGGGGAGCTGCTCCTGAGAAGATGACACCCCACGTGGGCTACTGGAGATGCCGTTGATACTGAACAATGATAAGCCTTCTCCCATTAGTCTTTGCACACCGTGATGCTACTGCTGAGATAGATGTCTTTTCTCCCTAATGTCCTCAGGTAGCCTCATCATATTCCCCCATCATCTAAATTGCTGAGACATGGGTCTTCCTTGAATTCTGAAAAAGCATGATGAATATAGGGAATTAGCAGGTAAACATGGAATGTTAACAAAAAGAGATAATTGTAAATTCATCGGTTGTTGGGGTGGAACTCATGACTTAAGGACAGACTATGAAGAAGGCATTTGAAAATCTTATGAAATCAAGGAAGGAAGTATTTAAGTGATGATAAATACTTTTGCTTCTTTTTCTAAGAAGCAAAACTGCACAGAAAACTACCTCACCAGAGAATGGAGATGATGCTTTAAAAACTACAGACTGTAAGGCTTTAATATTGTTGAATGAACAATTTCCTGTATCAGAATACGTGCAGATACCTGAACACAGATGTTAGGAACAGAGCGCCTGCAATTATTGAGGTCCCTCCCCAACAGTTTTATCTCCCAGAGGGCAGAGGAATCCATGAGACTAAGTGCTTTCCTGGTCCAAAAAGCTCTAATTGCTGATATGACAATAAATAAACCTAAGAGAAAGAAACCTTGTTCTTTGCTTTTCCATCACAGCAATGGAAGAACATTTTTGGACCGTAACTCTAGAAAAGTATGTTTTATAATTAAATTTCAAGAAAGTATTGGTATGACACATAGTAAGAGACCCTAGGAAGAAATATAAAATAAAATTCTGCAGGTATTTTCATAAATAATTTTAATGAAAAAGGAAGGAGCTAGGCATGTAAAGAAATCAATGTTGCTAAAGAAAGAGATATTTGAACCCAGATTTTTTTTTTTTTTTAAGATGGAGTTTCATTTTTGTTGCCCAGGCTGGAGTGCAATGGTGCAATCTCGGCTCACCACAACTTCTGCCTCCTGGGTTCAAGCAATTCTCCTGCCTCAGCCTCCCATAGCTGGGATTATAGGCATGCGCCACCACACCCAGCTAATTTTTTTGTATTTTTAGTAGAGATGGGGTTTCTCCATGTTGGTCAGGCTGGTCTCAAACTCCCGACCTCAAGTGATCCACCCACCTCGGCCTCCCAAAGTGCTAGGATTACAGGTGTGAGCCACTGTGCCTGGCCTGAACCCAGATTTTAAAAGGCTACCTTTATAACAGCCTGAAGGCAGGCTACATAATATCAATTTCAAAGACAACAAAGTAAGTTGGCTTTTATTTTCTGCAAGTAATTCTTGAAACCAGAAGCAGCTCAGGGATGCACAGGTGAGGAATGGGGCACAAGGTGAGGAACAGATCTATTGGTTGAGGAAGAGAGTGTGACATTAGCAAATAGAAGAAGCAAAGGAAAGCACTCGGGGCCTAATTTGCTTCTTTCTTCCTCATCAGAGTGAAAATGTTCACTCTTGAAAAGCAGGAGAATGTCATTTGGTGAGCTAGAGGTCAAAGGCATGACACTGAGGCTTCATCTTGATGGCTTAGAGGCCTAGGGCTCAGATAATATCACATTCAGGGGGACCAAAAAAACGTGTAGAAATGATGGAGAACAACTACAAGAAATATTGGGAGAGTGATGTCAGCAAGATAGTGGGATAGTTCCAGCCCTTGATGTCCCCAGAGAAATACCAATTTAACAAACTTCTATGGGCAAAAATATCTTTATGAGAGCTCTAGAGTCCAGGTGAGAGGTTATAGCACCTGTGTAGAGCAAAGAAATAAGAAAAGATGTAATGTGTATTGAAAAAGGGTAAGAAGGACAGCTTCTTTTTACCGATGTCACCCCTCCCCCAAGCTTACATAGCACAATGCAGAGAGCAAAGAGAGGGAGAGAGAGAGAGATCCTCTCAGCCTGAGAGTTCTGCTGTGAAAGGGAGAGTGAAGTGAACTTCTGACTTTTCTACAAACCCTGGCATTAAGCCCATATAACCATAGACTCTGGCCCCTGGCATTAGGTCCATCTGTAGACCCTGGCACCAGGCCCCACTGATGATCCCAGATCCTGGCACCAGGCCCTCTCAGCTGCAGACCCTGGCACCAAGCTTATCTGCCCACAAACCCTGGCACTGGGCCTACCTATGGGCCTTGACATCAAACCTGCCAGTCTGTGGACCCCAGCACTAGCCCCACCTGAGGACCCCGTCACTAGGTCTGTTTATGGATTCTGGACCCTAGCACCAGGCCCACTTGTCTGAGGACCCTGGCACTGAGCACACCCTCCTGTAGACTCTGGCACCAGGCCCACCCAGATTGCTGACTGGGGTGACTGCTGAAGGGCTTTCCCTGCCAAAACCAGCCTAAAAAGACTGGAAGAGGTGACGGCTTCTTCAAATGCACAGACATCAATGTAAGGCTACAAAGATAATGAAAAATCAGAGAAACATGATGTCATCAAAGGAAGAAAATGAAGCCCCAGTAACTGATCCTAATGAAATGAAGATCTATGATCTGCTTGACAAAGAATTCAAAATAATGGTTTGTTGTTGTTGTTGTTGTTGAGACGGAGTCTTGCTCTGTCACCCAGGCTGGAGTGCAATGGTACAATCTCAGCTCACTGCAACGTTCACCTCCCAGGTTCAAGTGATTCTCATGCCTCAGTCTCCCGAGTAGCTGGGATTACAGGTGCCCACCACCACACCCAGCTTATTTTTGTATTTTTAGTAGAGACAGGGTTTCATCATGTTGGTCAGGCTGGTCTTGAACTCCTGACCTCAGGTGATCCACCTGCCTCAGCCTCCCAAAGTGCTGGGATTACAGGTGTGAGCCACCGTGCCTGGCCCAAAATAACAGTTTTAAAGAAGTTTGGTTAATGACAAGAGAACACAGATAGACAACTAAGCAAAATTAGGAAAGCAACACATGAATAAAATGAGAAGTTCAAGGAAGAGATAGAAACCACAAAAAAGAACCAAACAGAATTTCTGGAGTTGAAGGACAGTTACTGAACTGAAAAATTCAGTAGAGAGCTTCACCAACCTATGCAATCAAGCAGAAGAAAGAATCAACAAGATCAAAGACAGGTCATTTGAAGCTAGCCAGTCAGAGGAACGAAAGAAAAAGAAAAAAAAAAGAGTGACAGAAACTCTGGGATTTTTACAGGACACCATAAACAAACCAATATATGCATCACAGGAGTTTTAGAAAGAAAAGAGAAAATGTACAAAAGATTTATTGAAATAAATAATGGCTGAAAATTTTCCAAATGTGGGGAAGGAAATGGACATCCAGATTCATAAAGCCCAAAGGACCCTAAATAGTTGAACCTGGAGAGGTCTACACTGAGACACGTTATAATTAAATTGTCAAAAGTCAAAGACAAAAAGATAATTTTGAAAGTAGCAAGAGAAAAATGACTCATCACTTTCAAGGAAAATTTCCTCCTCACTGCCCAAGACTATTAGCAGATTTCTCAGCAGAAACTTTGCAAGCTAGAAAAAGTGGGATGATATACTCAAAGTGTGCAAAGTTTTTACTTTGCTCCAAGCAAAAGTTTTTACTTTGCCACCAACCAAAAAGTACTATATTTGGCAAAATTGTCTTTTAAAAATAAAGGAAAGATAAATACTTTCTCAGACAAACAAAAGCTGAGGGAGTTTGTTATCACTAGCCCTGCCTTATAAATACTAAAGGGAGTTCTTCAAATTGAAACAAGAGGATGCTAAACAGCAACCTGAAAGTACAGAAAAATATAAATTTTACTGGTAAACAATATATAGACAAATTCAGAATAATATAATATTGCATTGGTAATATGTAAATCACTTTTAACTCTAGCATAAAAGTTAAGAGACAAAAGTATGAGGAATAACCTATGACCATAAAATTGGTTAATGGATACACAATATAAAAAGAAGTGAATCCTGACATAAAGTGTTGGGGAGAGGGAGTACAAGTACAGAGTTTTTGCATGTGATTGAAGTTATCAGCTCAAAGTAGAACAGTATAACTATAAAAAGTGCTGGTTATACAAGATGAATAAGTCTGAGAGATCTACTATACAGCATAGTGCCATAGTTAAAAATATTGTATTGTATACTTAAAAATTTGCTCAGCAGGTAGATCTTATGTTAAGTGTTCTTATCACATAATAAATAAATAAATAAACAGGGTAGAAGGAAACTTTTGGAGGTGATGGATAGATTTATCGCGTAGATTATGGTGACTGTTTCACTAGTGTGTACACATCTCTAAACTCATTAAGTTGTATAGATTAAATGTGTATAGCTTTTTGTATGACAATTATTCCTCAATCAGACTGGGTTGAAAATGTAAGCACACGCACAAAACAAACAAACAAAACAAAAAAGAAATCTTGGTACTTAGGGAACAAGACGGGGGCTCTGAGGTTGGATAGATAGTGATCTCTTGGTTCTTAAGCCTGGAAAGAGGACAAATGCCAAGGTGACTCTCAAGGATTTCCAACAAAAAGGAGACTGCATGGCTTCCTTAGAAAATGTTGAAAGTCAGCCGGTCCAACTCTTGCTTGTACAGTTGAGAACACTGGGGACCAGAGAGGGTAGGTGACTTGTGCCAGGCTGCACGAGTCAGCAAAGCCACGATGAGCATTTGGGGCACTCGCCTTGACATTTGTCTCAGTGTGCTACTGCTTATCTTTGTTGCAGAGACAAGTTTAACCTACCAGAAAGTGTGGAGGCGTTCTTGACTCTTCCCCCTGGCTCACATCTCAAATCCAGTAAGTCAAGAAATCTAGTTGGCTCTTTCCTCAAATTCTATCCATAGCTGGCCACCTCTCACACCCTCCAGGGATTCTCATACCCTTCTCCCTGGCAGGAGCCTCTGCCATCTCCTAGGATTGACCCTTCTCCCTCCTTTCACTGTCATGTCGCCTACAGTCTGTTTCCCAGGCAGCTGTCAGAGTGATCATTTAAACAAGTCGGGTCATGTCAGTCCTGTGCACAAAACCTTCCAAGGCTCTACACCGCACTCTGTGTGGGAACAGATGTCCTTACAACAGCTCACTGGCCTTCCATGACCTGTGTGGAGACTCCTCATCATTGTATCTCTCTGACCATGCCCATACTCACTCCCTCACTCTCACTGCAAAAACCACACCAGCCTCCTTGCTCTTGGTGGGAACACCAGGCCTGTTTGTTCCCACTGTGGGTCTTTGCACAAGCTCTTTCCTCGGCACATGTGGCTTGCCCTTACCCCCTTAAAACCTTTGTCCAAATGTCCCCTTCTCAGTGGAGCTTACAATAACCACAGCCAAAATTGTACCCACTCTTTCTTCCAGCTCTCCTGATTTCCCTTAGCCGGTTTCTTTCCTTTTCTGTAACACTTATTGCCATCCAACATATAATTTATTTATCTAAGTTTACAATTTGTCTCTCCCACTGTAATGTGAACCCACAAAAGTATGTGTTTCTGTCTATTTTATTTACTGGTATATTCCCAGTTTATCTAAAGGTGCCTGGCATATAGTGGGTGCTCAGTAAATGCTGGTTGACTGAAAGAAACAAATAGAGACCAGCACGAGACAGGCCCCTCCAGAGCATCAGCTTTGAACTCTGGTTTCTATTTTGCTTCCCTTGTTTGGTGTGTCCACCATGGAGGAACCCTCTCACCTTCAGACACACTCAACTCTTCCCCATGGGTTAGGGTTAGTGTGGGAGTTGTCCTTCTGTGGCCAGCAAGCGGTGAGGGTACCTCCCCAGGCCTCCTCTGCTGTCTTGGTTCCCCTTGGAGCTTTGTGCTGCAGGTGCAGAAACAAGGCCCTCATCTCAGACTGATGCTTCCTGGGGCTGGGCTGGAACCTGCTCCCTCTGTGTCCATCCTTACGCTCTGCTCCTAGCATGTGACTCTGTCCTCTGTGTCTTTCTTTTGTGAGGAATGTGTGCATGCATGCATGTGTGTGCATGCATATGTGTATGCGTGTGCACACATGTGAGAGAAAAAGACCAGGAAGACTCCTACTCTTTCCTGTGGTGTTTGGCTCTTTTCTAGTGCCCCTTCCTCAAGCCTGTTTCTCTGAGAGAGAGTTCCAGAAGATTGTTTTTTATTCTTGTCTTCATGCACAGAGAGCTCTACTCAAGGGCCTGGGGCTGAGGCGGTTTGGCATAATTGCCTCCAGACTGCTGCTGTGCTGTATAAAAAGGCAGGCACTTTCCCCATTAAGTCCCATTTCCATCCTGTTCTTGGTGTGACACAGACAGTGCCCTATAGGATGGGGTGGGAGGCAGGGGTGGGCTGTCCCTGGCCAAGGGCCCTGCTTTGTGAAGGATCTCATGCATTGGTTTATTTCTCTGGGAATTAGGTTTGTGCTCTGCCTGGAGACTCTGCACCCCCGCCTCTGTTCTCCCTGAAGAGTTGCCATCCTCTGGGACCTGACTTCGGTCTTGCCTCTTCTGTGACCCTCTGGCCAGCTATAAGTGACCTTCCTAGGAAGGCTAAGAACATGCTATCTGTGCCCTTTACCTGGTCATCTTTCCTTCTCTGGCTGTGACTCTTCCCTGCCTCTGTTTCTTCAGTGAGGTCAGGTTCTTCAAAGGCAAACTGTCCACCTAGCTTTATTTCCCCCAGCCTGTAGTTGAGGGCCTGTTCTGGTGGGACCTTACCTGCCAAATGAAGGCACCTGCTCCAGGCCGGCTCCTGAGGCCAGTGACTGGGCCTGGCACATAGTGGAGGGTCAGTCAGTGTTTGTGGACTAGATAAAGATGCTCTGCAGACGTTGGCCGCTCCCTCCTGAGTCCAGTCCATTCATTTCAACCAAGGCTGCCTGGGGACCTGGTATTTACTAGTTGCCAGAGGGGATATAAAGGTGAACAGACATGACTTCTGCCTTCAAGGGGAGCAACACAAAGTCCAATGGCCACCCTATAAGATGAACTGTAGCTAATAGCAATCGTAGGGAAAGGCTTGAAGGGTCTGCCCCACAAGTGCCTAACCTGAAAGGATGGGCTTGGTGGGAACCTCGTGGGACATAGCTTGGAGTTTCAAGAATGTGCTGGCTCAAGCCTCGACTTGACTGATGGGATGATGATTCCTGGTCCTCTCACAGGTTGGAGGGGAATTAGGGGCTTGATAGATATGTCTAGGCCTGTGAGGTTGGAATGGCAAGGGAAGGTTTATTGGGAAGCAGGGTCTCTTTGATACGCCTATTAAAAGAGGCAGGTTGCAGTTTCCCTTGCGGTCTGCCTAGCGGGAGATTCCTATGCTCATAAATGGCATTAATAATGTTCTCTGCCTTTATGTTGTCAGGAGGCCTGTCCCCTGCCCAATAAAAGGCAGGAGCAATAACAGGCCTCCCATGTGAGACTGTATCATCCTTCAATCCTCAGTCCAGGGGACTGTCCCGCAGAACAGAGGCATGGCGAGCCAATCCTGCCACATCAGCTCTGGCTGCGGGGTCAAGAACTTCAGCTCCCGCTCTGCCACTGTGCCCAAGCCTGGGTATCACAGCTGTGTCAGTGCCATGGCCCATCATGGGGTCAGCCCTGGGGGGCTAGGCTCCAGGCGCCTCGGAGGCTTTGGCAGTCAGAGCCTGTGTACGGTGGGGTCTCCCCGGATCGCGGTGAGTTGTAGATGGCCCCTACACAGCAGGGGCAGGTTTGGCTACTGGGCAGGGGGCCTTTGCAGGCCCAGCCCACCCCGCATCACATCTGTTACCATCAACGAGAGCCTCCTCATGCCCCTCAACCTAGAGATCGACCCCAATGCCCAGTGTGTGAAGCATGAGGAGAAGGAGCACATCAGGTGTCTCAACAAGTTTGCTGCCTTCATTGACAAGGTGGGTCTGTGAGCTGTTTCCTGGGACTGTGGCTTAGGAAGGGGAAAGGGACTTGGAACCCGATGATAGGGTGGTTCGAATTCTCCTGTTACTGACTAGCACGTGGCTGTGAGAACGTGGCTGAATCAGGGTCTTGGTTTTCGAATGTTGCCATGTCAGTCAAATGCAAAATGAATCTGAAACCACCAGACAGAAGAGGGGTGTTTGCTGCTGCTGCTCACAGGCAAGCAGCAAGCATGATGTGTGTGCACCGTCCATCTTCCCGATCTCACCGGCACGCAGTAGGACAGTGTGGCAGAGCGGGCCACTCTGCCTAGGCCTGTCTGACCTGCCCCTTAGAGGAGATGCTACCGTCCCTAGCATGGAGCAGGAGCCAGGATGCAGAGGGGTCAGAGGCTCCTTGCCTGCTCCTCCGTGGTGGGGACGTCATAGGAAGGCTGTGAACCCTTAGGACTTCTGCCCGAGGCACTTTATACCCCGCAGCACATGCATAGATTAAAGGCAGTGAGTTGAGAAACTTAAAGCATGGTCCAGGGAGAGGCTGTTGAATTGACTTTTCTGATGCTGCAGTTTCAGAGTCCTCCTGGTTGAGTGTATAGCTCTGGTTTCCTTTAACCTAATGATGCCCTCCCTAGGAGCTCACAGTCTTTGGGGGAGGACAGCCACCAAAGTTTAAAGGAGGAGAAGCTCGTCTTCCAGGGCTGAATGGTGTGTATATCTACACCCTGGGACTGCATAAGAAGGCACAAACTAGGGCGATGGTGGGTGGAAGTTCTGCTCTCAGTTCAACGCTACATCAGAAGTGAGCATATCTGCACACAGAGGTGCTGGGCGTCCATTGTTAACATACCGCTGGCTGTCCAGATTACTCTTCCTTTCCATCAGCACAAAGAAGCTCACCGTAGAGTTAGGCAGGTTATTCATTGCACAAGGACACCTAGCAAGAGCAGGGGAGGTTGAAATCCAGCCCAGGCTTTGCTTGCAGAGCCATGTGCCCTGGCAGGGGGCTGGAGGCATCTTTTCCTAATTTGCTCAAAAGCACAGTGAGAACCCTGAGAGTGCATGCTCAAAGGGGTCTCTGCATGTGGCCTTTTGGGCATCACCCATGAATGCTGCTCTCTCCGTTGACAGGCACCAGTTCTGGGTCTGGGGAGAGGAACTTATACCACTGCACCAGGCTGGCTTTTCCCTCCCTTGGGGTTGCTGATGGCCACCCTCTTCCCTCCAGCCTTCTTCCTGCAGGCTCCAAACTGCATTGAGCTCCAGACTACAAAGTGCATTGATATGGTGGGTTTAATCCTGCCAGAGGGCTGTCCCATGACCTGGGTCTGCATGTTAAAATCCAAGGCAGATGCCTTTTGGATAATCAGAGTTTTTGTTCCTTGTCCCTCAAGCACGGACAATTGGACAGTTGAGGGTTTGTACCAGGCTTGTACTCCCAAGAGGTTAGAGTTGGAGAAGAAATCACCTGCTTTAGGGCTGGTAAATGCAAACTTCAACGGGGGCTTGGTGGGTCACATGAATGAAGCCAAACTTGAGAGGCATGCCCACCTAGAGGGACAGTAGCTGCTCCTCACTCCAGCCACAGGCCTACCTAGCCTTGCCAGAACTTCTGGTATGTCAAGAGGGTCAGAGAGATCCAGATTCTTACTTGAAACCACTCAGTTATTAAGTGTTGGCAACTAATCAGATCTCTATACAACAGTGTGCAAGGCAAGTAAGACATGCCTGTGGGCCTGATAGGGCCTGGAGCTGCCAGTGTACCACTGCTAATGTATTTCTCCTGTCTTGTTTTACAATGCAATTCAGTGAGAATGAGGCAAAGTGGTCTGGTTGGTGGCAGAGTTAGAGTGAGAGGTCTCCTAATTCCTGGTCTGGGATACTCTGTCCTGGGCTTCAGTGCCCCAGCACCAGAGGTAAGGAAGAGTCATGGTATGTACATTGAAAAATTGCTGTTGTACAAATGCCCACAAACTTAGCAGCTTAAAACAACACAAATTTACTACCTAAAAGGCTGATGTTAAAGTGTCGGCAGGGCTGCATTTCTTTTTGGAGGCCCCAGGGGAGCATCTGTTTCCAGGGACATTTAGGCTTTTGGCAGAATTGAGGTCCTTGTGGTTGCAGGACTGAGGTCCCTGTTCTCTTGCTGGCTGACTGCCAGAGGTTGTTCTCAGCTTCCAGAGGCTATCCACATTCCTTGGCTTGTGGCCCCCTCTTCCTCCATCTTCAAAGCCATAATAGCGGTTTGAGTCCTTCTCATGTTTCAAATCCCTCTAGTGCAGGCACCTTTGGGGGGATCATTATTTGCCTAGTATGCATAGTATGAAATATTTCTACAGGATGTTAATTTCATTCTGTGTAGAATAAACGAACGTTTATAAATAGTGTGCTCTTTCTGGGAAGGGGGGTGGGTGGAGAGAAGTTACTTGGGGACTACTTGTGACCTGCACTTTCAGACTTTGCCAATAATTTGGCCTCCTGGGGAAGGTCACAGGCTGCTGCAGGGCGGGGGCCATCCTCAAGGGCAGAAAGAGCTCTGGGGGACCAGGCAAAACCTGCTCTCAGGCTTTCCCCTCAGTCTCTTTCCTCCTTCCTGAATGGCAGGTGCGCTTCCTGGAGCAGCAGAACAAACTGCTGGAGACCAAGCTGCAGTTCTACCAGAACCGCGAGTGCTGCGAGAGCAACCTGGAGCCCCTGTTGCAGGGCTACACGGCGACTCTGCGGCGGGAGGCTGAGTGCGTGGAGGCCGACAGTGGCAGGCTGGCCTCAGAGCTCAACTACACGCAGGAGGCGCTGGAGGGCTACAAGAAGAAGTGAGCATGAGAGGGCTGGGATGGTTCTAGGTAGTGGAGTCAGTCTTAGCTGAGATCACACAACTCCTCCAGAAGCTGAGACTGCTGAAGGCCAGGGTTGCCCTGACAAGCTATCAGACACTTCTGCTTTACCGTCTGCTTTATCTCGTGTCAGCTCCTAGTTCTTGCAGCCCTGTGCTGGGGGCTGGGAAAAGATTTAGAGAAGAGTTCCCTGTCTGGGAGGGATGGGACACACATTCAGGGTACAGACTGATGCAGAGATGAAGAGATAGGAACAAATGAAACAGGAGGAGCAAGGACAGCAGGGCTGGAGAGGAGGAGCCCGGAGCAGTCAGAGCTAGGACGGGGGGAAAGGGAAAGGCCCTGGAGAGGTATCTGAATGAATTGGCTGAAGCCATTCCAAGTATCTGATGAACTTGGATTCTTCCTTTATTTATTCTGCAGATAAACCATCAGGTTATCGTTCTGCAGGGCTCCACAATTCAAATACCAATGTAAATTTGGGTTTTCCTGAGTTATTTAGCTTGTTCATTACCTAGTCTAAACTCACTGGGTCACTGTACTTACCTTGTAGATACAGACAGAGTGAAGGGTGATTTTGACCTCAATCAATCCTGGTAATTCCAACCCTGCTTGGGATTCTTGGAAGTTCAGGTTTTACCATCTGGCTGGACCCAGCAGTGGGTCCTCATGTCCCCTGGGGTGAAGCAAATGTAGACACAATCCTCAGTGTGCAGGCATCAAGGTCTGTCTCCCACTCTGGGGGTGTGCGGGCTGGTAGTTATAGAGCTGAGTGCTTACTGTAGCCCCAAATGACCATGGAATTCAAAAGTTATGAAAACAGGCCGGGCGCAGTGGCTCATGCCTGTAATCCCAGCACTCTGGGAAGCCGAGGTGGGTGGATCACCTGAGGTCAGGAGTTCAAGGCCAGCCTGGCCAACATGGTGAAACCGCGTCTCTACTAATAATACAAAAAAAATTTAGCTGGGTGTGGTGGTGGGCGCCTGTAATCCCAGCTACTCAGGAGGCTGAGGCAGGAGAATCGCTTGAACCCGGGAGGTGGAAGTTGCAGTGAGCTGAGATCACGCCACTGCACTCCAGCCTGGGCAACAAGAGCGAAACTCCGTTTCAAAAAACAAAATAATAATAAAGTTATGAAAACCATGCTCTGGGCTCTGGGAACTCTGGTCTTCTTTGTGGGGGCAGGGCTGCTCCCGGGCTACAATCTCACAGGCAAGAGGAAGAGGGCTGGGCTGATGGAGGAGGGTGGGGGAATGACTTGAACAAGGGGTTGCTTCTAGGAATTCAAGTCCTTGGATATTGGGGCAGGGGGAATAAAACCTCATGGGGGTGGCTTCGTAGAGCTTTGTGTTTTGTACAGTGTAGAATTTAAAGGCTCTGTGGAATATCTGTCTGTTTTTAAATAATTCCACAAATATTTATTGAGTGACTCACTGCACTTCAGGTGATTTAGACCAAGACACAAAGAGATTAAATGTCTTGCTTCAGGTTTTGCAGCAACTTCAGTTAAGCTGGGACCAGATACCAGGGACCTGGACTTCAAGTCCAGTGTCCTTCCAATGGGTTCTTTGTGGCTAGGAAATAGAAGTCCAGAGAGGCAAAGCCTCTTCTCCAAAGGCACAGAGAAAGGAGAAAACCAGGGAGTTTGGCACACCTGGGCTCTGGCCTGGCCAGGTCCTCAGTCCCAGGGGCCTTTCCACCTGGGTTGTTTCTCCTCAGGTATGAAGAAGAGCTGGCCCTCAGGGCCACAGCTGAGAACGAGTTCATGATGCTGAAGAAGGTGAGTAACTGTTCTCACACGGGAAGAATTAAATCCTGGACACCAGACGCTCTGATGCTGCGGGCCCTTTCAGGTTCCCATTAGCCCAATTGTTGGTGGTAAGGCACTGGAGCCCCTGGCACAAGAAGGTGGGTTAGTTTGGTTGCAGAAGCCATCATAGAGCCCATGCAGGAATCCAGACAGTGCCGATAGAGCCTTCATAAAAAGAAAACCTCACCATGCTCCTGCTTGACTTTTTTTAAACTACTGGATTGGCTGAAATGTTCAATTTTAATTCCGTCTTGTTTTTTTGCGGGCATTGCCTCCCCCTGTTATCCCAGACTAGGGGTTGGTTCTCAGCTTGTTAATGATTTCAAAGTGTGACCATCATTCAGTGCAATTGGTGATGATGGAAAAGCCCTGGGGAATAAAACTGTGAATGGTTTCCCTTTTGTTTCATGTTGCTGAGTGAAAGTGCATGTGAATGTTCTTTAACAAGTAATGTGCTTGCTTGCCAGCCTCCTTATTTGTGAGTATCACAGGGTGGAGTGAAGGCTGGTGACAGATCTGCCAATAGAGGCTTGGCCTTGATCTCAGGCAGGAGAGTCAGCTATTTGAGTGCTGGTTGTTTCCTGGCCTGGGCTCTGAGGACAACCTACAGAGAGGCTCTGTGACTGTCACATGCTTGTGCTCTGTGGGTCAGTCTGGCTGGGAGGCAGCAGCCTGACGTTCTGGGCCCTGGTATGAGGCTTCCTTCTTTGTCAAGGTCCTCGGCTCTCCACTTCATTTCCCCAAGTGGTCTCAGTTATGCAATGGGAGGTAACGTCACTGGCAGACAACAAAGGCTCTGTCCCTTCTAGGGGGTCTCTGAAGGTGAAGATCAGAAGTCTAGGTTAGACTTGTAAGTGCAGGGTGGCTGGGCAGGGTCAGGCCAGAGGCAGAGAGGTGGGCCAGGAGGTGGCCTCAGGGCCCGCTGAGGAGAGCCGAGGCTCAGGGGCACAGCGAGGGGGACAAAGGTCACTCCACATCCTCTTGTGTCTATCTCCACCAGGATGTAGACTGCATCTATCTGCGCGAGACGGACCTGGAGGCCAATGTGAGCCGCTGAAGGAGGAGTCAGTCTTCCTGCAGTCCCTCTACGGGGAGGTAAATCTCTCCCCATCTCTGGAAGAGCGAGTGAGAGAGGGGACAGGGGAGGGTTTCCTTGGAGTGTGGCCTGTCCTGGTTCCTGGGTTCTAGGAAAGCCGTACATTCTTGACTCTCCTAGGCCTGGATATTTTTCCTTATGTGACCAGAGGGGATTTTTCTCTTGTTCGGGTGGAACTGGGTGATGCCCTTCCTTTAAGATGATTTGAAAGAAAGTTGCTAATTCCCATGTCATGAAGTGGAGATCTGACAATTAATTTATTAATTTAGGTAGTGTAAAAACCCAAGCAGATAATCCAGGCCTCTCCCTCTGGCCACAATCTGGTTGATTAGATTTGTGCATAGAGCTATAGCTGATCTGGATTATTCAGGCCCCAAGGCGGGGTGAGCCAGGGTGACGGCATACACATAAATCCAGCTCTGTTGATCCCTGTATTAGTAGAATTCCACGTTACTCATTGCTTTGAGGCCACAGTCCCAATTCCAGCCTTTTCCTCTTAGAACTACAGTTTTAAAATTTTCCTGACTTGCTGGTAGTTTTCTAATTTCAGGGTTGGGATTTTTTTTTTTTTTTTTAAATTTCCTGAGGAGATAGGATCAGAAGGGGATTTGGAGTTGAGGGCACTGGTTGCTGTCTTCTACAGGAAATCTGCCTCCTTCAATCACAAATCTCTGACACCTCCATGGTGGTGAAGATGGACAACAGCTGGGAGCTCAACATGGACTTGGTTGTGGCTTAGATCAAGGCTCAGTATGATGATATTGCCAGCTGCACCCGGGTGGAGGCTGAGACCTGATACCAAACCAAGGTAGTCTGGGGGGCAGGGCAGCCCCACTGAGACAGGAGGATAGCTGTGAGCCTCGAGTTTCCCTGGGAAACGCACTCCTGCACTCTAGAGGGGCTGCCGCTGAGGTCCTGGGTAGAGCAGGGCCAGAAGGCAGGAGAGCTGTGGAACAGCAGGCTGGCTGATTGGGTCGGGGACAGCAGCCTCTAGCCATTGTTTCTGCATGTTTGCCTCTCAACCTGCAGTGTGAGGAGGTGAAGGCCACAGTGACCCAACAGGGTGAGAACCTCCGCAGAACCAAGGATGAGCTCAACGAGCTGAACCGCATGATCCAGAGGCTGACGGCAGAGGTGGAGAATGACAAGCAGCAGGTTGGGGGGCGCCGAGACCCCACTCCATACACCTGCCACTTCTTGTCTGGTTCCTGCTTCCCTCCTATCTTCAGGGACTGCTACCATTTGGAGAGGCGTGTATTTGAACTGTGCCAGAGTACACTACTATAATCAGCATGCAAGGGCTCCTGTTCCAACACCCACTATTATCGAACTTCCAAATTCTTGTGGATCTGATAGGTGTAAACTGGCACCTAATTGTTATTTTAATTTTCATTTCTTTGGTTAAGTAGTGATATCAAATCTTTCCTCATACACTTACTAGTTATTTGTATTCCCCTTCTAAGACCTGTCTACTCATATATCTGCCCATTTTTCTATTGTGGTTCCTTCCTTTTTTCTTGGTGATTTGCAGTATTCCTTTGTCCATTCTATCTGGATTGTAAGCCTTTGTCAGTACACATATTGCAATTAACTTTCTCTCAGTCTATCACTTGTCTGTTTGTCCTTTATTGAGCCCAAATCTTTAAGCTGGATGTGCCCAAATCCATCTTAAGTTCTTCCTTCAATGGTTTAGACTTAGAAGGTATTGAGGTAATAGAGGTAGCCTCTTAAATTTCTCCCCCCGTTAGTTTTATAGTTTTACCTCTTGCATTTAGGTCTGTGATCCATCTGAACTTTATTTTTTTTTTGTATACACAGTGAGTAGGGTTCTAAATTAATTTTTCTACATATCATAAGAAAATAGATTATGTAATCCATCCTTTCACCAGTGATTTGTAATACTACCTCCAGCATAACACAGTGCTCCCACACATGCCTGGCTTAATCTCTGTCTTCTGCCTTCTGAGTTGCTGTTCTTCATCACTGCACAGGATGTATCATTAGTAATTTGTTATGGTTAAGAGCTGAGTAATGAAATATGCGAGTGGTTTACTTTTTAGATGTGAAATTAGAGAAGATTCGAAGTTGTCCCGTGATAACAGTGCTTTTGTTCATTTGCTTCTGATATGCTTTCTTAAGCGGGGTGAAGGGAGGGGCTGTAGTTAGTGTGTCCGGACTTGTTGCACATGGGAGCTTCTTTCAGCAAGATGATCTCGACAGGCCAAAGAGTGAGACCCTGCACAGTGGCCTTTGAATACCTGAGCTTGGTGCTAATTAACTGCATAGCTTAGGGCAAGTCACAGCTTTTTGGAGTCTTAATTTCTTCATTTGCATAATGGGAACAATAATGCCTGTAGTGACAAGCTTGCAGAATAACTTTGAAGGTCAAATAAGATAACATCTATGAAAGTACCTTGTAAACGAACAACGGTATATACAAGTATAAGGTAATATCACTAATAATGATCATTCCTATTTCAGTGCTAACATTTCCTCCCTCTAATGGCTCACCTGCCAAACTCAAGTCAGTTTTATGATAAAGTGTACAAAAATGAAGGAAAAAAATCCAAATGGGCCATGTCCCTGCCTAGTTAATTTTCCATTTATATGTATTTCTTTTAAATAGTATTAAGTTTAAAAATTAACCGTTTTGAATGGAGATAAAATAGGATGACCAAGGCCACTGGAGACCCACCAGAGTCCCCACAACCTGCACCCTTTTTAAACTCCTTCCCTTCTGTCCATCCCCACAGCGCTGCAAGCTGGAGGCTGCGGTGGCCCAGTCTGAGCAGCAGGGTGAGGCAGCCCTCAGCAATGCCCACTGCAAGCTGGCTGAGCTGGAGGGCGCCCTGCAGAAGGCCAAGCAGGACATGGCCTGCATGCTCAAGCAGTACCAGGAGGTGATGAACTCCAAGCTGGGCTTGGACGTGGAGACCGCCACTTATCGCAAACTGCTGGAGGGCGAGGAGATCCGGTGAGGACAGGGGCTCCAGGGTCCCTTCACGTTCCTACTCAGAGCTGGACTGAAATCTTCCAGGCAGAGAATGTTCAAACTGGGAAAGACTCTAGAAATCATGGACTCCAACCATGTCCCCATTTTGCAGATAGGGAAACTGACATCAGAGAGGGGAAGGGGCTTGGCCAAGAGCACAGCCAGTTAATGGCTCACCTAAAATGTACCAGTCTCTGGGCTGGCCACCAATGCTCTTCTCCCTCCTGCACGGCCCCTCAGGCTGGAATCTGGATCTCATTCCAAGGCCACTACTTTACCCTCTTGACTGAAAGGATGTTTCTGCAATCAGCTTCAGTGGGTTCTTAAAGCTGGAATCATTCAGAAAACTAGTTAAAGGCCATTTGATTTGGGATGTGCAAAGAATCCTATCAACCTAGATAGCCTGATGTTCAGGACCAGGGAATAGAAATGAGCGGCACAAGTTCTGTCCTTGCAAAGGAAGACAAGACAGACATACATCAGTCCTCCAGGGCCTGGGGTTAGTGGCCCAGGGAAGCTGTCACAGAAGGAGGCTGCCTTCTCAACAGCTGAGGAGAAGCTATGCTGACAATTTGAGCCAAGAATTGAGGGCAGGTGAAGCCAGTGTGGGGCAGAGTGATGTGTATTTACAACTGGGACGGTTGCATGGTCCTCTGGACCTGGGACGGCCACATCGTTAGAGTTTCTAGCTGGGTCCCTTCAGGGCGGGGAGGCTAGACTGGGTAGTAGAGTATACAGGTGAAGAGCACAGGCCATGAGCCCACTCTGGATTCAAATCCCAGCTCCGCCATTTATTAGCATGTGACCTCTTTGTACCTCAGCGTCTTCAGCTGTAAAACAGAGATAATCACAAAATCCACCTCGTAAGGCTGTTGCAGGATTAAGTGAGTTTTAATGGAACATAGTAAGTAAGCCCCAGTAGGAGGAGGTGATTGTCATGAGATGATGGCCAGGCCGGGCTGCCCCCATGAAGAGGGAACTCAAAGGCCTGGTTGGCTTTGGAAACCTTCCATGAAGCGTCACTGATGGCAGCCCGGCCACGTTGCTGGACTTGCTCCATGCTTGGCTCAAGCACACACACTTTTCTGCCAGCTTCCTTGGGGCTTTGGGTGAAGCCACTGGAGTTCTGTCTGCATTCGGATACTTAAGCACCCAACCCACTCACTAGCATTCAGTGAGCAGCTGGCACTTGCACTGATTTTCATTATGATACTAATAATTAATGGATTAATAACTCAATCAGAATTATTAGTACACACCCCCATCCATGTGATTTTAAAGTCAATTTAGCATATTGTGCTATGTGTACTGTGGCCATTGACCTTTTAAGAGACTGCCTCCTCTTGGCATTTAAAATATTTAATTTAATTACATAAGTAATGCTCGCTGCTGCCAATACAGAAAATAAGAAAACAAAAGCATTCAGAGCCACTCAACTCAGAGATAGCTGTCGCCAGCATTGTGGTTTGACAGGCACCACCACGGGCACTGTGGGTTCCTTGAAAGGGCACAGTCGTAAGGCTGTGGCAATGCCAGACTGAGTGGCAGGAAACCGAGCCAGATGCGTACATCCTCACTCAAAAGATGAGTGAAGAAGTGTTTTGAGCTGGGCAGAATGAGGCAGGGTAGAGCTTTCCTGGGGAAAAAGGTTTGAAGTGGGAAGCTACAAAAGGGGAGACAGAACAGAAAGTGCAGAGAGGTGTGAGGGAGGAGGGAGTGTTTATAAAAAGCCCACTGTAGTGGTATATATGTCTCATCATAAATAATATACACATATTTTTTGAGACAGAGTCTCACTCTGTCGCCCAGGCTGGAGTGCAGTGGTGCAATCTTGGCTCATTGCAAACTCCTCTTCCCGGATTCGAGTGATTCTCCTGCCTCAGCCTCCCAAGTAGCTGGGACTACAAGTGCCTGCCACCATGCCTGGCTAATTTTTGTATTTTTAGTATAAACAGGGTTTCGCCACATTGGCCAGCCTAGTCTCGAATTCCTAGGCTCAAGTGATCCACCTCCCTCAGTCTCCCAAGGTGCTGGGATTACAAAAATGAATTGTTTATAATGTTGGTAGCAAACATATTGGATTTCCTTACTATGTGCCAGTCTCCATTTTAGGCACTTTCCATGTAGAACTCAATCGAACTTTACAATAATCCTTTCAGGCGGGTATTATCACCCCCATTTTATGCTGGAGAAATTGAGGCACAGAAAGGTTAAGCGACCTGCCCAAGATCACCCAGCTAGTAAGCAGCACAGCCAGATTTAAGTCCAGGCAGCCTGGCTTGAGAGTCCAAGCTCTTAACCACACCATACTCTTCAGCCTCCCTCTGCATTGAATGAAATGAGATAGATGTCTGGGGTACCATTTAAAATCATGGTATAAAAATGAATCTGTTTGAGTAATAGGCAAGCTTTTTCCTGCTCAGAGACGTCTAGCTAGGTAGCAGCAGCTTCCATCACCACTTTGGCTTTGCTGGCATTTCCAGCCAAGGGACCAGGAGGATGCCCCCCTCATCTCTACTTCCCAGTTCACCAAATTTCCATGGCTGAAAGCCAAACATGGCATAAAGTGGCATTTTGGATCCTGTAAGCTAACATACTCCTGTCCTTTTGGGATCCCAGCAAGCAGGACCAACACTGATGCTGTCTGTAGCAGGTGGGTAGCCTCCCCCTGCCTCTTAGGGCCCTTCTCCTCCTTCAGCATGGAGGAGAATAGGTTTGGTGCAAAAGCAGAGGAACTCAGCACTAACCGTACACTCTCTCCTCTCCCTGCAGGCTGTGTGAAGGCGTGGGCTCAGTCAATATCTGTAAGTTGGGTGTGTGTGGGCATGGCTTTCTGGGGTGTCAGCAATCTTAGTATTAGATTGCATCTAACTGATGACCAAGCCTCTGTCTATGGAGTGGTAGACAAGGGACTCCTGAGCTGATGTCTCTGGGATCCAGACAAACTGATGACCTCAAATATTTGGCCATATGTGGATCCATCTGGAACATCCATGAAGTCTAAGTTAATGAATGGGGCAAATTCTGAACCCCTATTTGGTTCTGCAAAAATAGCTTAAGCCTTTTAGTTACACACAGAATACTACTCAAGTGGTAGCATGTTCTAGTAAGAAAAAAAGCTAGGTTTATATTCTGATCACGTGGGTCTCTGCAGGCAACTTGTAAATCTCTATCTAATAATCCAATGTACACACAGCCCCTGGGCCAGGTGTCTGATTCCCATCCCTCCATTCCCCTCACCTCTCTAGCAACCATATTTCTAGATGACTCGTCTAGTGTGATCTATCAGTTTTTGCTCAAAGATTGTATGAACACGTCTCAACATCAGCCTGGTCCAAGTAGAGTTTGGTGTGCAATTTGCTAACCACACTCCTGAAGAAGCAGATGGCAGTGGGTTCAGGTTTGCCTGTAGTTTAAAAAGACTCATGTTGCTGGTCCCTCAGAGAAGGAAGATAATTAATCATTGGTTCTAAAGGATTCTGGGTCATAACATTTCTAAGATGGAAGAGAATTCTGACCCGTGTCTCTGTCCACATGTGTGAGCCATTCCCAGGGTGGTGTGGTCTGCGGGGACCTGGACTCCACTGCCTCCCGTGGCTCAGGGGGTGTGGCCATCAGCAGTGGTGCACTGTGTTGCCCCTCTGCAGTGGGGGCCTGCTCCAATGCCCAATCTGTGCGGTTTGCATAGAGGGGGTGGGACTCTGGACGGACCTGTTCTGATGGCGGCAGTGTGGGTTGGGGAGTGGAAATCTTTTCTCTTGCATGCCCAAATGTCAGTTTAGTAATTTCCCCTTACAGAGAACCCAGAACTAACTCTCCTGTTTCCTTCTTATTGGAGTTAACGATTTACTTTTTCTGTGTAAACCCTGGGTTTGATATTATTTTCACTTCCATTGCTTCTCCCCTTCCCTGTGGTTCAGGAATGAAATAGAAAGGCTTTTTTTTTGAATAAATTTCTCGGTCATTGTCTTCCCCAATTAACTTCAGGCCAGCAGATGTTAAATTAAGTCCTGACTGTGTGCCAGATCCTCTTGGAACGGAGCCAGCTAGAGGGTGTGGAGTATGTGGGAACATCTCTGTGCTTTGCCCTCGGATGACAGGGGCTCCAGATGCTGCCTCAGCATGGAAGGGTGGTGGGGGTGTGGAGCTGGGCTCCTCACTTGCTCTGAGAGATTGTATATTCCCAGAGTCCCCCAACTATTCATATGTCCAGATTGAAAGACTGACGGAGGCTAATCAGCTGGGTTTATACTGTTTGTTGCCTGGAAGTTCATTGTATTTGCATGATTCCTGTATGGTTCCTTCTTTCTTTTGGTGTGCTTGATTAAATATCAATGGCGAAAGGCTTTTTCTTAGTAACCAAGTTAATGCCTGCCTCCTTCATTGTCTTCCCAACCCACCCAAAGCCCTGACTGTCTTGGTGCATCTCACAATGTGGTCCACTGACCACCACCTGCATCAGAATCCCTGTGGGGTAGTTGCTAAATGTGCAGATCCTGGGCTCCATCTGGAACTCTCAATCAAAAGTTCTAGGGATGAGCCCAGGAATCTGTATTTTAAGAAGCTTCCAGGTGATTCCTAGAAGAACTAAAGCTTGAGAACCACAGGTTTATGTGGGTAGAGGGAAGAGGAGGGTCAGAAAATTCTGGCCATGGAAGTGACTGTCCCTCTGATTCTCAGTGGATCGTTCTAGCCCCTTTGCATTTCTCCTTTGTCTACGGCTAAAAGGTCAGAGCCACGGTCTGGGCCACACAGACACCAGGGCAGGGTGGGGGCAAAGGTACAAAAGCGGTGAGGAAGGGAGCCTGTATTTGTTAAACACCTGCTAGGTGTCTGGCACATTATATATGT
The DNA here is from genome assembly GCF_029289425.2 of Pan paniscus. Lineage (NCBI taxonomy): Eukaryota > Metazoa > Chordata > Mammalia > Primates > Hominidae > Pan > Pan paniscus. Next base: position 41,839,871 of record NC_073259.2, on the reverse strand, counting down.
ATTTCATTAATTTCTCACAGCAACCAGAATATTATCCTCATTTTACGTATAAATAAATTAAGGCTCAAAGAAGTAGCTTTACTAAGTTACCCAGCTAGTCCAGAATTCAAACTCATGTCTAGGGAATGCCGCTGTTCATAAATGTTTCCACAGCATTTCCCTAATTGCTCCTCAGGCTAAACATTCCGGCTCATCAGATGCTCCTGGAGGAGTTCTGCCTGATGCTCCTTCACCAGCTGTCTGACACTTTGGAGATGAGATGGAAGGTGACACATGGGACCTCCTAGAAGCATTTATAGAAACATCTCCCCGTAGCTTCTGTTCTCCAAGAATCTCGGACAGATCATACCACGGGGCGGTTAATACAAGCCTTTTATATGGGAATCCAGGATCAAAGCTCAGACACGTGGTTGGAAGGCATTTGCCCTGATAACCTGGTCAGAGGCAATTGATTGGTGAACTGTGTGTCTGGCCTACTCTTGAACTGACAGTTCCCTAGAAGTCCTACCTAGGGCTGCCTCGCCTGTATGTGATGAATGGAGACAGGGGTTTCTGAAGGTCAACTTTCTTTCACTTGTTGTACAGGAAGAACTATTTCTCCCACCTTATTTTATTTGGAACTTTTTTTTTTTTTTAAGCCTGACTGGGTAGGAAACATTTTGCCACAAGAATGCATATCTGATCTCATGACATAGGAAAGTCTTTAAAAGGTTTTTTTTTTTCTTTTCTTTTCCATGGTGCTCACGCACATTGCCAAACCTTCTGGTACCAGCTCGGACCTGCCAAGGCAATGGCTTGGCACCCCGGCCTAGGGGTGGAGTCTGGGGGAGCAGGGCCTGGCCTTTTGACTACCTGCGGGTTCGCTCCCCACATCCCATTCACTGCAGACGGGTGACCCCCGAGGGTCTTTATAAAACCTCTGTGCCAGGACGCACTAGGCACCTAGACTTCGGAGAGGAGGGCGCTGACCCCGGCCACGGTGCTATGGGCATGTCACGGGGCAGCCCTGAGCAGCCAATAACCCCCAAACACCCTGCCCACTACCCCAAAACGGCGGGCAGGTGGCGCCCAGCTCGCCCTCCCGTCCCTCCCGGCACCCAGGCCCTAGGCCCCTCACCACTGGGGTTAGAGGCTAAGGGCGGGACGCGGGGCGTCTCGGGCAGGGGTGAAGGAGGGCAGCCGGGGCCCAGGCGTGGAGGGCGGGCGCGTTTGAGAGAGGCGCAGGCGGCGGGATCCCGGCGGACGGCAGAAGACTCGGGAACCAGTCCAGAGGCGCCGAGGCGCGAACCTTGCGTGAGCCAAGGACCCAAGGCCCCTGTGGACCTGATCCCGCGGGCTCCAGCAGGGCCCGCGCCGTGCATCTGGAGATGCGCCCAGGATACCCGGTGGCTGGACGTGACGGTGGGCAGGCAGGCAGGGCAGGGCACGGGGCGACCCGTGAGCAAAGCGAGGGTGGGGGTAGGAGGGGTGTGGCCCCTGACTCTCGTGGGTGGGGAGATGGGGGACAACGGTGGCCTCAACGGGAGACGGGGCCAAAGTGGGGACCTGCAGGGAGGACCTGCAGGCCCCTTGTTACACTGTAAACTGTCCCCACCCGGGTGGCCTGCGGACCACCGAGGCTGAGGAAGTCCTGCTGGCCTGGACGGTGACTCGCCTTCCCATCCCGAGTCTCTCGCATCCAGAGGGCCAGCACTGCACGGGCGACATAACAGAGAAGAGCCTTTGAATGGTTCTCCTCGGCCACGCAGTTCTTCTGATGTCTTCAGACTCTGTTTCAGTGACCACAATGGCCAGGCAGTGACTTGACCTGGGCGGACAGAGGTCTATCTTAGTAGGGTGGTGCTTCCCTTGTCTCTGTCTCCCGGACCAAAGGGTCTTGCAGGGGCCTGCCCATCACAGTCCGGATCCCACCAAGTTTGAGCAGCAGTAAAGCCAGGTTAAAAGGGTCACCAGAGTGACTCTGAGGAGGAAACGGTGTCTCAGGGGGCATTGGCTGCCCTAGGGCATGGGACTGTGGACTGGGGAAGGGTCTGTGTTTCCTTTTGATGGTGGTGGAGGGTGGCTATTTGTCTATGAATGCCTTGGGTATTTTCTTCATTTTTAATGCGTAAGCTTATCATGCTGTCCCCGCCTCACCCCACTCCCTGGCTGCTCCCCTGCCAACATGGGGGAGCCCTCGGTTTTTGAACAAAGCGGAAATGAGCAGGGATTTCCAGGCATGCACAGGTTGGGGGTTGGGGGTTGGGGGAGGCAGGAAGGTGGCCTGAGGCTCTGTGAAATAAGCCTCTCCCATTGCTTGTTCTGCCTGGCATGTCCCTACACCCAAGGAGTGTGGCGCTTAGTGCCCATGTCGTTGTTGCTCTGATCCTCAATAAGCAAAACACTTAGTACAGTCACCTCCTAATGCTCATGTTCCCAGAGAGAGACAGGAGTGTGAATAACCCAGACAAGGGGACATTAAGTCCCACATGGTCATGTCCGTGTCTACACAGAACATACTTGGTAATTTTCTTGATAATATGGTTAATTTGTGTTCCTCACTATGCTTGGCTAATTGTGAGTAGTAACACAAAATTCTATTTTCTGAGATCCCAAAGATTGAAGCAGGGAACAGTTAGAGACACGGGCTGGGGAAAGGAACTCTCGTGGGCATAGGTGTTTGTGAGGATGGGTTGAAGCAGAGTGGGTTGAGAATTGGTGGTGGAGGGTTAGTGGTTTCAGGAGAAAGGAAAAGATGACAAATCCCAAGCGTACCTGTTTCTTTGAACGGGTTATTATCCATACTTCTAATCCTCTGGAAGCTTTGTGTGTTTGTGGGGAAGGATATCACTAACATTTACATAAGAATTGAATACAGACAGCAGGTCTGATTTTCTCTGATGCTGGTGTTAGCTTGGTTTGTGATGTTTCTAAGCAGGAAGGAGCCCAGGGCAGAGATCTGGGATCACTCCCATGGCCCACTTTATTGTTTGGGCCTCTTGAACTTCTGGCTTTTCCTCGATCTCTCGATTTCAGGTCACTTGACTTCTTCAGAATTTTTTCTTTCTAATAAAATGTTAATCCTTAGTTACCCTTGGACTGTACCCTTTGCGTTCCGAGGGGAATAGTTCTTTGATCAGGAGAGAGCTGCAGGAGCCCTAGCATCCTTTGAGCCAGAAGAGCTTGCTGTGGTGGGTTTTTGCTGTTGGCTGCAAGGAGGGCTGGGGCAGAGGCTTACCTCCCCATAAGCAAAAGGCACCTCTGGCCAGCTGAATCTGTTGAATGGTATTTGCACACAAAGCACGGAAATGTATTAAAAAATTCATTCCTATCTCCCAGGTTCTGGCTATTTGACTTTTCAATCCATGGTGCCGTTATTTTTTGGGTATCAGATTTGGCATTTTTGTTTTGCTCAGCCCAGATCCATGGTAACATTAAGCTGTTTTCCCCAAGCATAGACTCTCTGTAGCATCTCAGAACCATAGGAGGCAGCAGACCTGGTAAGGACTCTACCCACTCATCTCATAGACCCCAGACTGACATGCAAAGCATGAAAGCCACTTCCTGCCCAAGGACTCACCGAGACCTGGCAGTCTTGGCAGAATTGGGGCTCAAATTTCCATTTCCTGATGTTTCAGCCCCTGGGATTTAACGTTTCCTGTGGGTGAATGATGTCCCCTAAATTGAAAGTTGGCCTATTGTGATTGTCACCATGCCCTCAGGGCCCAAAGAGCTGGGAAAAAGGAGGCAGCAGGCAAGAGACCTGGAGGAGGCCCGCCAGGTGTCAGCCAGCAAACCTCAAACAGAGCAGCAGCCTGAGCACTCAGAAGCAGCCAGCAGCCTCCAGTGGGGCTACAGCCCTTTGGGCCTGAAGTGAGGATGCACAAGGCCCTATCTTCTCCTCTCAGAGAAAGAGGCTGCAGGATGGGGCAGCAGGGGGCTGGCAGACACCTGCTTGATGACGGTGACAGCTAATGGGGAGATGGAGCTGAGGGCAAGAGGACTGGATGTCTCTACCTCCTGCTGCACCAGCTGCCTGCATTCATCCAGCACATCCCAGGCCTGGCATATCTTGGAGCCCCATCCTGGGACTCAGTGGAAGGTCAGAGCCAGGAGGAGATACTTCCTGTCCTTATGGAATTTCCAGCTTGATCCAGACACACCCGTTGACATCCCTGGCCCAGATCCGCAGAGACAAAACCAGAGATTCTCAGGGTTCCAGACACTATATGATGGGGGCGGGGGAGGGCTGGGGGGGTGTAGGGGTGAGGGTGGTAGCTTTGGGGAGCAGAGGAGGGCCCTGAGCAAAGGCAAATGGGAGGAGGGATGTGGGATGGCCTATGTGTCCACAAGGGGTATGTAGGAGAGAGTGTCTCTGGGCTGCCTCAGAGGGTAGACTTGTCTCCTTGGGGTGGAGTCCATGACTGGGAGGATGAGCACTGCATGGAGGGGTTGGACAGGGCTGAGGAGTAGCTGGGGAAGGAGGTGACAGAGGAAGCCTGCATTTGGCATAAGAAGCACACACATGTGCCAGGAAGTGACTTGAGCCAGGCAGGAGAGGTTGAGAGCAGTGAGTTTGGGATGGAGTTCTGGCTGCTGGGAGTACGCAGGGTGGGTCGGGGAGAAAGAGGTCATTAGTGGGGAGCTGGGCTGTAGTCCAGGCCTGAGGGGACCGAGGGCGACTGAGTGGAATCAGACTGTGGAAGTGGACAGGAAGCAGCAGAGTTTCTGGGGGGTGACTGGGGAAACACTGCATGGGGCTGGGCTGGGATTGGTCATCTGGAGATGAGGCAAGAAGGGAGTGGAGAAGTTGCTCACAAGACCACACGCTCTTGCATCGCAGCGGCATTTATTGAAACACAGATCGAGACAACCCAGAAGGCAATGCACCCATAGACAGTCATAAGAAGGAGACCCAGGAAGTGGCTTAACTCTCTGTCCCGCCAGCTCTGCATTGGACAGTCCCCACCTGCACCCAGCAAGGGGGCATCTGGAGCAGCCATGGAGTCTTCTTTGAAATGTACAAAGGTTCACTGAATAGCAAGACCTGTCCAAAGTGCCCTAACCAGGGGCTGTAGGCAAAAGGATGCCCCACGATAATGGGCTTCTCAACTGCGAGGTCACATGAGGAGCCTGGCTGGAACAGGTTAGCCCAGAAGCAGGAAGGCAGTCTGAGAGAGAAGCAAAACATGAACGGGAATGAACAGGCAAGTGCTTGCTGGGGAACCATTCTTCCCAGCCAGGAGGAGGGGGCTGCTGGGGAGGGACTTTCTCCCTGATTCTCGGGTTGTGGGTGGCCTGGCTGGATGGTTAGGATGGCGCCTCCACCCAGAAGGTGGAGCTTCCGTGCTGACCACCACGCTGGGGGACTGGTCTTGTCCCTGAGAGCTGGGGGAATAATACAAATTGGCTACAGGTATTTTGGAGCTAAGTAGGAGTTAAGTGAAGGGCTGGGAATGCCTCTGAAAACAGCTGCCAGGAGGACAACTAGGATGCATCTCCCTAGCATGAAAAGGTGCAAGGGAGCGGCCCGAGGGTCTTTCCCTCTGTAGGTCTTTCCCTCTGTAGGAACATCCAGAAGATTCTGGAAGCAAGCACACATTTTCCATTCACATGCCATTCAGTGCAGTGATGCAGGCAGGCAGGTGCTTGGCAGGAAGCCCTGGCTCCATGACTCTACTAGGCAAAGCGGACCGACCGGCTACTCCCGCAGCTGAAGCTGGAGGAACGAGGCTGGCAGGGGGCACAGGAGTCAGGGGCCACCACCGTGATGCTGCCGCCTATGGCTGAGGGGCCAGAAGTGATCTGGCGCCCTGGGGTGGTGCTGTAGGAGAGGCCCCCACAGGAGACTCCACCACGGGAGCTGCTGACACCTGTGGAGAGAGGAGACATGGAGGGGTGAGCAGCTCCCTGCAATCTCACCCACCCTACAACAGGCCCCAGGGCACTGCAGGAGCTGCCTCCCTCTCCAAGGAATTGGTGGTCAACAATGCAGGCCCTGTCCCTGAGATGCACAGCCCATCTAGGGGACTGGGGCAGGAAGGAAGTGAGGACCCCTGGACCCCGGGGAGCAAAGCTGCCAGGCCACAGGTCCATGGCCTATAGCTCACTGTCAACACTTGCGAAGAGCACTCAGCTCTGCTTTCTCTAACACCTGTCATGGCCCCCACTGAGGAGCCAGGGGAGGGTGAAACAGTTGGGGGAACACTCGAGGCTCCATGGGTTAGGCCAATGAGTTCAGCTTTTCTATCAAAAAAGCCATTTTTCCAGGAGAATTTCAGGCAGATACTCACAGACATTCACAGAGCCCACACCTTCACACAGCCTATGGAGAAAGAAAACTCTGTTAGTTCCAGACACTGAGTTGGATTCCTTGAGACTGATGGTTGCTTGGGGACAGAGAGGGTCATCCTGTGTACAGAGTCTACCCCTGAAAGGCAAGAAGGGCTCCCTCAAATCTGCATTAAATGCTTTCTTTCTTTGATGGTTTTAACCATGAAGACAAGGCTTTCTGATTTTCAGCAGCAGTGGGTAAGATTATGAACAGTGCCCCTAGTTTGAGTGATGGTGGCCAGCCTGGATGGTGCCAATCAAGCTCACAGGAAGGAGAGTTGAATCAGATACACCAGGGTGTGAAGGGGCTTTGTGGTTGATGAAGAGCTAAATGCATATAGAAGTGCATCATCATCATAACACACAGGCCTGTGTGGCAGCAGCTTCAGTAGGAAGCTATTCAACAAGGACGGATTTGGGAGGCATGAGACTTGGGTGCAGGTCCCAGCTCTTCTGCTTATTAACTGCGTAGCCATGATAAAGGCACTGAATTCTGAGCCTGCTTCTTTATCTAAAGATAAAAAGATGGGAAAAACCATATCTATCTTATTGGATTGTGAGGATTATAAAATAAACACTTAGCACAGGTCTAGCACAGAAGCATTCAGTTATTATTATTATTATTATTATTATTATTATTGAAGCTATTGTATTAGCCATGGCCAGAGTTGTAGCTCACACTCAGCTCAAGGAAATTCACTCCTGGAGGACCACAGCCTCCACCTCTGAAACCCCACAAAGTCCTCTTAGCCCCACCTGTGTTCCTCGCCCTCCAGCAGGCGCCTGTAGGTGGCGATCTCGATGTCCAGGCCCAGCTTGGAGTTCATCACCTCCTGGTACTCCTTGAGCAGGCAGGCCATGTCCTGCTTGGCCTTCTGCAGGGCGCCCTCCAGCTCAGCCAGCTTGCAGCGGGCATCGCTGAGGGCCGCCTCACCCTGCTGCTCTGCCTCGGCCACAGCAGCCTCCAGCTTGGCACGCTATCAGGTGGAGATACAAGGGCCAGGATGAGAAAGAGAAGCCACAGCTTGGCTCACCCAAGCTGATGGAGCCAGGGCAGGGAGAGGAGGGTCCTGGAGAGAAGGTTGGCCCGTGGCCAGGTAGTTAATGGGGCTGTGAATATGAGGGAGGAGATGGGTGGGCTTTTCATCATCTCTCCTTGATGGCGATCACAGGGTGGCCAAGGAAGGGGCTGGATCCTCCTTTGGAAGTCAGTGACATGGTCTGATTGCTGTGAAATATGATAGAGCCCCTGCCTTCCCTCTGGGTCCCTGCTTCCTCATGGGCACACTGTGAAGCCTGATTAGGGCCAGGTGCTGCAGCCGGCCTGTGCTGCGTATTTGAATCCTCCACAGACCCCACCTGGCACTTGGCATTCTCAATCTCGGCCGTCAGCCTCTGGATCATGCGGTTCAGCTCGTTGATCTCCTCCTTGGTGCGGCGCAGGGTCTCCCCATGCCTGATCACTGTGGCCTTCATCTCCTCACACTGGGGGAAGTAGAGATGCTCATGAGGCTCAGGGTGGGGCCCCCCATCCATTCAGGACACCACAGATGACTATACAGGTTGTACGGTGCTCAGCCTGTGCAACCACACATGGCAGTCCTGCCCTGCCACTTCAACCTGAGAACTACTGGCTTTTCTCATACTGTCCTCATGGGTCAGAATCCCCACGCAAGAGAAATCTTTTCTAATAGATGCCTCACTTCCCTCCCACTGCCATGCTTAGCAGGCAGGTGTCCTGTGCCACTCACCTTGCTACGGTACCAGGACTCAGCCTCAGCCCGGCTGCGGCTGGCAACATCGTCATACTGAGCCTTGATCTCAGCGACGATGCAGTCCATGTTCAGGTCTCGGCTGTTGTCCATCTTGACTATGACCGAGGTGTCTGAGATGTGGGCTTGGAGAACGCGGATCTCCTGTGGGGCCAACAGCCAGTGCATTTGCTTCTAGTGCCTGATCTGGGCCACGTGATCCACCCCAGGGGACAATGTCCACTTCCCAGACCGGGCACTGGTCATGAAGGTTACATGACTCCTGCTCCTACCACCTTCACTCATGCACAGGCTCCTTAAAAACAACAAAGCTGAAAGGGGCTGTAGAGGCCATCTGGGAACAGTGTCTGCCTTAAAAGTGGGAAAACTGAGGCCCAGAGGGTGAAAAAGATCTGGTCCAAAGTCACCCAGCAGGGGAGCTGGGGTTTGGAGGCCAGCATGAGTGATTAGTCAGTCCATTAATGAGGACCATGCCCTATGTGCGAAGCCATCCTGACCCCCACCACACATGCACACTCTCTTGCCCATCTGTAGACTGGCACTCACACAGGCAGCACACCAACATGCAGAGAGGTCACAGACACAGAGCAGCCCAAGAACATGTACACCCCATGCTCCTCTCACACATGAACGTGGACATGGCCTCTGTATTGTGGGCCCCGGCACGTATGTGCAAGCCCTTTTCATACTTACATTGCACATTGGCAAACATAGGCACACACATGCACCCTTGCCTCACTGCTCCCCTGTCTCCAAAACACCCCTCCACCTGCTCTGGCTGGGTGGCAGGTGCCCCCTTACCTCTTCATAGAGGCGCCTCAGGAAGCTAGACTCCTCCACCAGGGCCTCCACATTGGCCTCCAGGTCTGATTTCCGCAGGTAGGCACAGTCCACGTCCTGGCAGTGGGACAAAGAGGAGGGGACATGCATATGAGAGGAGACCAAAGAAAGGTGCCTTTGGTCAGCATGGTGACCCTGCCCCTCGCTGGAGTTTGCACTGATGGGCCCCCTCCTCCTTGCCCCATGACCAGCCCCTCACCTTCTTTAGAACGACAAACTCATTCTCTGCTGTGGCTCTCAGGGCCACCTCCTCTTCATACCTGGGTGTGGGAGAGAGAAGGGCTGGAGCTGAGAAACTGGACCTTGAATACCATCCCAACTCCTGGGCAAGTTCTTCCGGGGATTGAAAAGGGATTAATCCCCCCCAGATGTTGTCTTGGCCCCTCCAGGATCTATTTTTTGTATTATTCATGGGCTAGCCCTTGTCCTAGCCTGGCTTCATTCCACCACAGTCCTTCTGCCTCTGAGATGGGGTTAGGAATGCACATTCCTTCCCCCAAGTCTAAAATCATCTGTGCATCCTAGGTCCCAAGAGAGCTGGTTCCATTGGCAGGGAGATCACAGAGCCATGTCATAAAGGTAAGCTGTGAAGGACAGGGACATAGAGAGTGCTAGAATTCCACTGGATTTCCTCTCTTCATTCCCCCAGAAGTAGCTCTAAGGCTCACAGGGGTGGAGTCTTAGAGGTGAATCCCAGGAATCTGAAGAAATCTAGGCCCCACTGGATATCTGCTCTGGGTTCCAGGCAGCCTGCTAGAGGAATCTGAAAGAAGCTGTGGCAAGAGGGCTATGGGCAGAGCCTCCCAGCATTCTCTCTGAGTTTCCCCTGAGTCCCCCCAGCTTGCTGCCACTCACTTCTTCTTGTAGCCCTCCAGCACCTCCTGCACATGGTTGAGCTCTGAGGCCAGCCTCCCGCTGTCAGCCTCCACGCACTCGGCCTCCCGCCGCAGAGTCTCGATGTAGCCACTGAACAGTGGCTCCAGGTTGCTCTCGCAGCAGCGCTGGTTCTGGTAGAACTGCCACTTGGTCTCCAGCAGCTTGTTCTGCTGCTCCAGGAAGCGCACCTGCCATTCAGGTGGAAAGAAGAAGTCAGAGGGAGCCTGGGGGGAGGCACCTGGTCCCCCACAGTCTCTCTGCCCTCGGGTGCTGGCTGAATGGGCTGAGCCATAAAGCTGAGTGTCTGCGGCTCAAGGGGCCCATTCCCAGGCCCCCAGGGAGGCAGTTGTGGGTGTGAGGGAAAGCAGTCTGACTCAAAGCCAAAGGTCTGTTTCGAGCCCCAGTTTTGATACTTTAGAGAGCAAGTTGTTTAACCTCCTGGGGCTCAGTTTTCTCCTTTCCAAAATGGAGCGAATAGTGTCTGTCTTAGCACTGTTGTGAAGCTTGAACAAGTTAATGCATATCAAGTGCTTAGAACAGTCCCTGACACATAGTAAATGCTCAGTCTATTTAACTATTATTATAATTACCAGTTGCCCTTCACTTGCTCATTTATGCAACAAACACTTTTTAAATATTTACTACTTAGTGCCGAGGCCTGTGGTAAGATATACACATCCATGTCTAATGTCTGTGTCTATGTCTATATCATCTAACTATACATTCCATTCAATTATCACAGCCCTGTGGGATGTAGATATTACTTACCCCATGTTGCACATGGGGAAATTGAGACCCCCAAGGTGTGAAATGCCCAGCTCATGGTAAGCGATAGTCTTGAGATAGGCATGCTCTGCCTCCCCCTACAGCATGTCTGAGATGCTCGTATACACCCCCTTAGCTCCAAGTTGCTGTCTGATAAGTGGAGACGCTGATACCCACTCCAACCCGTCACTGTGAGGATGGACTCAGATCACTAAAGAAAGAGTGAAAACGGGAAGGTGACTGCCTCTGCCCCCAAACCCTGATCCTAGGCCCCCAAAGCTGCTCCTTCTGCTCTGCTAGAGGCCTGTGGACACAGGAGGAGCCTGTGAAGGAGGCTCCCAGCCTCCCCCCACAAAACTTTCTTGGGAGGCAGCCTCACAGCTATGCAGCGTTCTCCACACTCTGGCTGCATTAGGGGGCCTCCTCCTACCAGCCTGGCCACCTCCCCGTCTGCATTTCAGCCCTCTCTCATGAAGGGGCTGCCAGGCCTGGGTTGGCTGTCACACCTCCTCACCTACCACTGTCCTTGGAAAATAATGATAGTAGCAGCTAACATGTATTGAGTGCTGACTATTTGCCATCATGTTTCATGCATGGACTCATTAATTCCTCACAGGTGGATGAGGCAGTCCTGTTATTCAGCAGAGTAACCTGCCTGGGGTCTCACACTGCTGAGTGATGCAGCAAGGACTTGGGAGAGGCAGCATGGCTGTGGGCATTACCCCAGCCCCTTCACGGGCTGCCTGGCTAGGAGCCACAAGGTCTTTTGGTCTCCCCGTTATCTCCCACTGTTCCAGCACCTGCTGCCCAGTCTGGTTTTTCAGACACAGTTCTGATAGTCCTATGTCGTCTTGACTCAAGAAACACACACACGCTCACACACATGTACACACTCACATGCATACACATATGCTCACACACGTACACACACACACATATACACACCACACACTAACATATGTACACGCGCACACACCGCTACACACACACACATGCACACACACACATACACACACTTTGGATCACAGGCTCAATTTCTAGACCACACCTGGACCTCGTTAAATGCTGCGGGAGTGAAGTGATGGAAACTGACCCTTCCACCTGTATGGGTCTGCACGTCATTCCCTCTGCTGCCTCAAACCGGCAGCCATGCTGTCTCCTCAGCAGACTGGGACCTCCCCAAGGGAGGGCAGGGCTGGAGGCTTCTCTGGGCCGTCTCAGGCCTCACCCACCTTGTCGATGAAGGCCGCGAACCTGCTGTTGAGGGACTTGATCTGCTCCTTCTCCTCCTGCTTCACGCACTGTGCGTTGGGGTCGATCTCCAGGTTGAGGGGCGTGAGGAGGCTCTCGTTGACCGACACGGTAGTGATGCATGGGGGGCTGGGTCCGCACACGCCCCCGGAGCGGTAGCCGAAGCTGCGTCCGCAGGAGCCGGCTCGGAAGCCACCTACAGCTATCCGGGGCCCACAGGAGCCCAGGTTGCAGAGGCTGCGGCTGCCGAAGCCCGTCAGCCCTCGGTAGCAGGACACCCCTCGGTAGGGGGCGGCGCTGATGCAGCAGCGGTTGCCAGTTTTGGGGGCCACAGCTGAGCAGGAGCTGAAGTTCCTGGTGACCCCGCATCCTGAGCTGATCCTGTAGGAGCGGCACGACATCGTGTGAGGCTGAGCAGAGTCTGAGAGGCAGCGGAAGGTGGTGCGGGCGGCAGAGTGCGAGGCTCAGGATCCTTCTGGTCTCTCTGATCCTCCCTGGTCCTTTTATTGGTGGGGAGAGCTGGGGTTGGCTGCATAAAAGGAGTGAAAAGCCATTTTATGTTGTTTATGGGCTTGGGGAGTTTGCCAGCAACTCCCCACGGACTCATCTTAAAGGTGAGCTCAGCAGCGACTCTGGGGCTCTGTGAAGTCTTGAAGATGTTATTAAGGAGACTGCGTTTGCACTTTTCATCTTCAAAGCTCGTTTACATACATTAAGTAATTAATTTTCTCACAGTCTTTCTGTGAGATGGCCTCAACCCACACTTGGAGACGGATTTGAACTCCACAACAGCCTGGGGGTGGCTGGGTTTGGGATACAGGCAGGAGCCATTGTCTCAAGAGAGAGGTTGGAGGGTCCTGGGTTAGGTGAGACTTGGGGGATCATTGCATCCATCTATCTGGTTCCACAGAGGACACATTCTCAAGTAAATCATTGCATTTCAGGGGCCAATAGGTCAGGTGAATCCCACCCCATCTAGGCAGCATTGCTTGGAAGGTGGTTCAGGACCAGAGTGGTCATTTTGACCATGCCCGTGCCAGGATAGAAGGCTGGGGCAGATGATCTCTTGGAACCTTCTGGATTCCAGCCCAGAAGGCGCTGGTCCAGAGCTTTCATTTCTCACCCAGCAAAAGTGCAAACCACAGAACTCTCAGTGGCTACAATAACGGCCACTTGCGGATTATGGGGAGACTCCCTCTAGCCACTTTCTTCCATTTGGTCAAAAGGATTGGAGAACTCAACCTTGGGATAACCTGGGGGCTATAAATTTGCTGTGGGCACCTTTGCTTTGCTCTTTAAGAAGAAACAGGTCATGTGAGTCTCCCTTCCCAGACCACCAGCTACGAGAGGTATTCCTTTTGTTGGCCAGCCCTTGAATTGTCATCCCTAGAGGAGTGTTTAGAGACCGCATTGCACAAAGCTGGAAGTGGGATAGTGGTTTATTCTTGTCTAAGGTGGCTATGACTTCTGGCTCCTGGGGGTTCTGGGAGCCCCATCCTTCTAGTTTCTGCTTCCCTGTGTGTCCTTGGGCCACTTATTAGGATAACAAGTGCTATTCTTTTAATGTTTATGGAGTACAAACCTTGGGGATGTGGGTCTGCCCCCAGGAAGGTTAGCCAGACACCCAAGTGTTAGGAACTTAAGGAAGAAGAGCCAATGTGCTTCCTCAGAGGGTGACTCCTCCTCCAGGAAGCCTTCCATAACCAAACACTGCCATCATGCTGCTGTTCTCATAAGTCCTTCACGAAATGCCGTGTACTCTGTCCTGCATCTGCTCTAATCTCCACAGCCAGCTGACCTCACCCAGGACCTTCACCCAGGATCAGGCTGATCGATTCCCACCTCACCTCCACATTCCACATCGTTCTTCAGGGCAGGGTAGAGAGACCTTGGCAGCTGGTGGGGGAAGAGCAGGTGGTCTCACCAGCTGACCCTAGAACATATGCAGATCATAATCATCCATGGAAAAGCAACTGGGTCTGGCAACCCGGGCAATGGAATCAAAGCTGGAAGACCTGGTTCAAGGGCCAGTTTGGATCCTTCCTAGCTGTATGGTTTTGGGGGAAGTTCTTAACCTCTCTGAGCCTCTGTTTCCTTAACTGTAATGTGGATTCATCCTTACCTTCCCGGGCTGTTGGGAGGGTGAAGAGGATGATATGTGAGGGAAAGCTCTGTGTAAAGGAAAGGGCCTGTTGCTTCCCATGAGAAACATTCCCACCTGCCTCACCCAGCAGAAAGGGCCTGCTCCTTGCCCTGCCATGGCCTTCACCTCCTCTGCACATTTATGACTCCTTCACCCTTTCAAGACTGCTTTTAATGTTTTTTTTAGTCTGATTTCACTTGTATAGCAATTTTGGGTGGAGTCTGGGGACAGAGAGAGGAGGCTGTATGGGGGAGCTCAGTGTAGGGCCTGTTGCTGGGATACAGGGATGTTTGGACAGTGAGTTCACTGACTGACTGCCATGTAGACCTGGAGCTGGTGTGGTATGGGCCAAGAGGGATTCCTGGAGAAGGATGGGGTCTGAACGTGGCAGGTAGAGGGGCCTGAAAGCCCAGAAACACCTGCCTCTCTCCACAATTCCCGTAAGCCTCTGCCCTCCTCCAGGTTCTTAAAGATGATGGGACCAGAGACATTTCTCTTCCTTCTTGGGGGCAGGAGGTTTTGTCCTGGAGGGAGGCTCCTGTTTCAGCTGCTTTCCCTTGCACCCAACACACACTCCATCCAACCCTCCACCCTAAATGGGAAGGGAAGGTGGGGCCAGGGGATTCAGGAGTCTGGGGGTATTCCACTGTTTCCAGAGCTAAGATACCTCTACAGGACCAGCAGGTCTGTCCAGCCCAAGGGTGTGAGCCCCTTCGAGGGTGTGCGGGGGTGAGACAGGCCCACCCTGCCCACAGGAATGTGCTCGTGCATGCTGGGTGAAGCTTGCATCACTGCTGATGGCAGTGCTGAGCCCAGGGCTGGGGCTGGGGGCTTCCCAGGATGCTGTCCAGGTGGAGCTTCGGATTGGAGGAGCTGGGCTGAGGGCAAAGCCTTGAGGGGAGCAGATTCCTTATGGGGCTGGCCCCAGGTGGTCCAAGGCCAGGGAGCAAGTCAGGCCAGGTGGATCTGGCACAGCTGCCCTGGAAAGACCTGGGCCTTTGCTTATGGTTCTACCCAGGGAGGACACAGAGAACACATAGCCTCCTGCCTGCCTCTAGCCATCACCCAACCACTCTGCCCAGTGGAACCCAAGTCGTTGCCCTGAGAGTCAGGATCTTTTGGGGGCTGGGAGCCCCATCTCCTTTCAGTGTCTCATCCTCATTCACTGTGCCCTCATTCACCTGTGCCCTATTGCATCCCTCTTCCTTCCACCAACCTTCTCCCTGTTACACCTTGGCCTGGAATGTCTCAGAATACCTGCCTCTTCCAGGAAGGCTTTGTGAGCTCATCGGGGGAGGCTGTGATTTCTCCTCCCTGCTGTCTCATAAATGCCCTCTCTGGGGCTCCCCAGGTAACTCCATTTATCCCCTTCTACACTCTCTTGTCCTAAGGACTGTCACTCATCACCTCCTTTGGCTCTGTCCCCTCTTGTACCCTGCACCTTTTGAAGGCCCCATCTAGTTTCGGGAATCTGAAGAGTCCACGACCCTCCCATAATTTAAAGTGCTCCCAAGTAGCTTCTTCTTCCAGAAAGTCTTCAAGAACTACTTGAGGAGAGAAGTTCTTTACTCTACCCTGGAGCTCCAGGCAACCTCTGAGACCTCCTGTGAATCTGCTCCACTCCAGAGGTACATATTCTGGGGTTTTCTCAGAGGCCTCACTGCTCCCACCTCAGCCCCACTCTCAGGCGGTGCTTTTTACCTGAGCTGGGATGCTCCCTGGGGCAGCTGGCTCTCCCCAACCCCAGAGGCCCACTACCTCCCTTCCCTTCTGCTTTTTCTACTGTGCTAAAATCCCCTCCTTCTAGGAAGACTTCCTGGATTTGTCCAAAGACAGGAGGGTGCTGACACCTTCCCCATCCTGCACTGTCTGTCCTTAGGGCTGCCTGTCTGTCCTCCCAGTTTTGGGTTTGTGTCTGCGTGGGCTCTTGTGGGTTGTCTTCCCATCCCTCCTAGTGGGCTGGTCCTCCTCAGTCAATCCTGATGGGCTCCCCATGGACAAGGCCTGCACAGCTGATTCAAACTGGGTACCGCCCTTTGCCTCTGCTGGCCACACTTTTATTATGCATCTAAGGCTACGCCACTGCCGCTGCTGAGACGTAGCTCTTGGAGGCTCTTCTTAGCCCTCTTTCCCTCTCTTTGACTTTCACAAGACTTGGGCATGATTCAGGGACCCCAAGTGAGAGAAAGGAGGGTCAGAGCAACTCTACGCTCTCCAGTGTGTCATGGCAGGGTTCCGTGCCCAGCTGACACAGCTGCTCCCTGGCCTGCTCCACGGGAACTCCAAGAAACTCCATTCTCCTCCTGAACTCTGTCCACGTGCCTTCCTATTGGCAGCATTCCCTGGTGCTTTGCTGTTTTCAATGGTTACTCGGGATCAGAGCAGTGGCTCAGTCATTACAGAGCCTCTGATTTCAGGAATGTACTGCATGAATGGTTTTGAAATGTTTTCTTTCTTTCTTTTCTTTTTGGCGGTTGAGCCATCTCCCCAAATCCTAGGAGGAAAACAGCTATATAAAGCCATGTATTTACTTATGTAGTTATAGAATAGATAAGATTGACGTGCTGGTCTCCCTGTTTGCCCCTGGCCCTCCAACTCCATTCTCAGCCGAGGAGAGTAAGCCCCGTAAAACATAAGTTGGATCATGTCTCTACCCTGCTCAAACACCCAACTCCCCATTTTGCTTGGAGTCCTAACAATGGCCAACAAGGCCCTGCACTGCCTGTCTGTGTTGTGGCCTTTGTCACCGGTCTCCCTGTGTTCAGCAACCACAGTGACCTCCCATTGGAGCACCAGGACAGGGTGCACTCCTGACTCAGGGCCTGTGCCCTGCTGTCTCTTCCACCCAAATGCTCTCCTGTCATCCAAGTGGCTTGCCCATTGCCTCCTGCAGGGCTTTGCCCCTATACCATCTCTCTGACCCTTTAAAAAAATGGCAACCTGCCCTCCACCCCAGGGCACTCTCCATCCAGCTTATCTTGCTCTTATTTATTTATTTTTCCATCACACTTAACACAGTCCAGAATTTACTTATTTATTCTATTCGTGGATTATTGTCTGTCTTTCCCATCACCCCAAAGTAAACTCCATGGAAGCAGAGATTTTGTCTGTTTTGTTCATTTTGTTCACCTAGAAAAGTGCTGGGAATATAGTAAGCGCTCAGTAAATATTGTTGACTGATGAATGTATAAATGAATGGCTATCTTGGATACTTTAGATATTTGAGGTTTGGCAGAAAATGACAGCTTGTGGGAAGCCTTGGCCCTTGAGCCCCGAGGAACACATGCAGTTTGAAAGCCATGGGACTAAGACCCCTCCCTGGCTCTTTCCTGCTTCAAGGCTGTGGTTTTCTGAATACCCATGGAGACAAAGAACACAGAACGGTGAAAACGGCTGGGTTGGGCTGGTGAGAAAGGAGATAGATTTATTTTTAAAAGCTCTTACTTATTGTTTTTATGTTTGTGTCCTAATTACAAATCTGGAGAAAAACAAAATGGTTTTACAAGACTCTAAGCTCCCTCCTCTCCTTGCTATATTGCACAAGCCAATCCTGCTGGTAGCCTGCTTTGAAAATCTCCTACGCCTTCTTGTCCGAAGTTGGTGGCCAGAAGAGGGCAGCAAATTCCCACAGCTGGCCTGGCAGCAGTTCAGTCGTGGCAGAAGCAGAGAAGGCCAGGGATCTGCCTGCAGCTGGCTCTGGTTTCCAGATCTTTGGAAGCTGGAGACAGTCCCTGACGCTTCTGCATCCACCTGTGGTTGGTACTGGAGTGGCTGAGCTGCTGACAAAGCTATTGTTCATTGACAAAAGTGAAACACCACCACCACCACCACTACTGAAGCAATTGTGTACCCACTGTGGGCCAGGTTGAGTGCCAAGCACCTTGGATTACCATTGCATGTCATCCCCACATCTCTTTGAGGTACGACATATTTTTCCATTTTACAAATGAGGCAAGAGGCGTATTGAGATTACGTGACAGGCAGAACAGCACAGTGGTGGTGAGCATGGGCTCAGGAGTCAGAGCTCCTGTGTTCACCACTTATTTAACCTCTCTGGGCCTCAGTTTTGTCATCTGTCAAATGGGAAATAATAAAAGCACCTACCACCTAAGGATATTGAAAGAATAAAATGAGTTAACCTGTGAGAATTATTTGGAACACTACTCAGTTCAACATATGTTAGGTATTATTGTTACCTCTCATTACCTTTGGTCACGCAGCCAGTAAGTGGAAGACCTGGGATTGAACTCAGGTCTGCCTGTGCCCTTGTCCATGGGTTTGACCCCTATGTCATCTCTGGGAGATAACTGACATATTAATAATATTGAGTCTTCCAGCTCATTAACACAGTATATCTTTCTATTTATTTAAGTTTTCTTTGATTTCTTTCATTAATGTTTTGTAGTTTTCAGCATACAGATCCTCATATACTTTTTAAAGGTTTATGCCTAAGTATTTATCCTTTGGAATTAAATGGTACTATTGGAAATGATATTTCAATAATTTTTTAATTTCCATTGCTGGTGTATAGAAATACAATTATTTCTGTATATTGACCTTGCATCCTGCAACCTTCCTAAAGTCACTTATTAGCTCTAGTAGATATTTAAATAAAGATTTCCTAGAATTTTCTATATAGAAAATGAAGACTTCTGAGCTGTATTTCTTCCTTTCCAACCTGTATATTTTTGCCTTAGTTCAGTGGCCAGGACAGCTTGTACAATACTAAGAGTGGTGTAAGCAGACTTCTTTATTTTGTGTCTAATCTTAGAGAGAAAGCATTCAGTCTTTTACCATTAAGTATGCTGTCAGCTGTAGGTTTTTTTTTTTTTTAGATTTCATTTGCCAGGCTAAGAAAGTTCCCTTCAATTTCTAGTTTGCTGAGAGTTCTCTCTCTTTTAAGCCAAGAATGGATGTTAAATTTTGTCAAATGCTTTTTCTGCATCTGTCAAGATAATTATACTGTTTCTCCTATTTAGTCTGTTGATATCATGAATTACATTAATAGACTTTTGAAAGTTGAACCAACCTTGCATTCCCAGGCTAAACTGTCATTGGTTATGATATACTATCCTTTCATTTGTTACTGTGCTTACTTTACTAATGCCTTGCTGAAGATTTTTTCATTTCTGTTCATTAAGGATACTAGTTTATAGCTTTTTTTCTTATAATGTCACTGGGTTTTGGTGCAGGGTAATGCTGGTCTCAAAAAGAATTGAGATGTTTTCCCTTCTCTTATGTTTTCTGGAAGAGTTTGGGTTGAATTCTTTCTTAAATGTTTGGTAGAATTCACAAGTGAAAATGCTTAGGCCTGAATTCTTCTCTGTGGGAAGGTTTAAAACTGTACATTCAGTGCACACTTACTAGATATAGAGCTATTCAGGCAGGACTGGCTACATAATTTACAAGGTCTATCTTGGTGAATGTTCCCTATTATCACTTGAAAAGAATGTATATTTTTCTGTTTGGGGTGGTGTGCTCTATAAATGTCAAGTAAATGAGGTTGATTGAAAGTGACACAAATTACCAAAGACAGTGACAGTAGCCATTAAACTTTCCTTCTGTTAATCTGTCTTTGGTCATCTTAATTCACAGACTCCAAGCACTAAAACTAAGTGGGTAAAGGAAAGCTTTTTCTCCCTGACAGTGTGTTTCGACCATTTATGCTATATGTAATTATTAATATTGTTTTATTTAAGGTCTGTGATTTTATTATTTTTTTTCTTTTTGGCCTTTCTGATGTTTCTCTATTTCTTCTTTTTTATCTTTTTTGGATTATTTAGATATTAATATATTTTCCTTTGATGTATGACTTAAAAAACTTATTTATTATTATAATTATTCTTATTTTTGCAGAGAAAGGGTCTTCTGATATTACCAAGGCTGGTCTCGAACTTCTGTGCTCAAGTGATTCTCCTGCCTCAGCCTCCTACAGTGTTAAGATTGCAGGCGTCAGCCACCACGCCTGACCTCTATTGATTTTTGAGTGTATCTCTATGTATTACTTTTTAGTGGCTACTCTAGAGATACAATGTATGTAATCTACTTTTTCACAGTCTACTTAGAGGTAATATTTTATCACTTACGTTTACCTTCCCCAGTTTATGTGACAGTCGTCATAGATATTGCATCTATGTAAATTAAAACCCCATCACTAGTTATCATTTTTATTTTCAATAGTCATATATATTTTAAAGAACATAAAAGAAACAAAAATAAATTTTATATTTACCCAGATATTTACCATTTCTGTTGTTCTTCCTTTATTCCTGAAATTACGTTTCTCTCTGATATCGTTTCCTTTTAGAGCAAGTCTGCAAATGGCAAATTCTCTTAGTTTTCCTTCGTCTGAGAATGTCTTTTTGTTTCTTTGTTGGTTTTGTTTTCTTTTTGCCTTTGCTTCTGAAGGAGACTTTTGCTGGCTGTAGAATTCTGTGTTTACAGTCCCTCCCCCCTCCACCACCCTTGGCACTTTAAATGTGATGTGCCACCATCGTCTGTCTTTCATGGTTTCTGATGAGAAATCTATGATAATTTGAACAATTATTCCCCTATATGTAATGTGTTATTTTTCTCCAGCTTAAAAAAAAACTTTTAAAAAATCTTATGTTCTCTTTATTCTTCAGATTGGATAATTTCTATTGATCTGTCTTCAAGTTATTGACTCTCCTTTGTCTACTTCTTTTTGTTATGGGCCCATCAATGACTTTAAAAATGTCAAATATTAAAATTGCCCCCAAGGGGTGTGTGTGACTTTGCACGTAGAAGACGAGGTGGGAAGTCATGAGCTCCTGGAAGCAGGAGGGCCAGTGGCTGGTGACCCCACCATCATGCAGGGCCTGAGGCTGTGAGCAGGGCAACCTCTACATCCTCAGGGTGCTGGCTGGGGTCTTGGCAATGCAGAACCTATAAAAATGAGAGATGTGCTTCCTGCTCCCTTAGAAGAACTGTCTTGGAGTGAGGCTGACCAGCAAACCATTCCTACTATGAGACATGTGCCCCAATGGAGCTGTGCTGTTCGTGACTGTGCCTTGGCTGACTCCTGTCCCCACCTGATGCTATGTCTTGCACTCTATGCTATAGTCATGGCCAATTTCAACTCCAGCCAAATCCTCAAACTTCTGCTCTCTCCAATGTCTTCGTTTTTGCACATGCTGTTGTTGCCTCTGCTTGGGACACTTCTTCCTTCTTAGTATGGCTAATTCATCATCCTTCACACCTCTGCTGGGACATTATATCCTTCAGGAAGCGTTTAATGTTGCCCCAAGTCTGGGCGGGGCCTCTTGTCTGGGTAGTACAGCATGAGTTCTGCTTTTAATATAGTACTTAGCATATTGAGTCAAGTGCTTATGTACTTGTCCATCTATCAGACATGTGCACTTGTCCATCTATCAGACAGGACTGTAAGCTCTTTGAGGGCCGGAATTGAATCTTGTCAATTACCATTTTCCCAGCATCATGCCTGGTATGTGATAGGCACTTCTCAAATGTTTGTTGGATGAATAGACAAAAGATGAGAGGTGGGCAGTGGGCTGTGTGGAGGGGATGGCTGGGGGTGGAAGTCTACGGGCAGATCACACAGGGCTTGTATGCCATGTTAAGGAGCTTGGGCTATTTCTGGGAGGCAATGGGGAGCTACCGAAGGATATGAGCTGGGGGGAACCACAGTCAGTTTTTTATGTGAGAAAGGCCTTTCTAGCAGCATCGTGATGAATGAGTTGGATGGAGACACGAGTGGGAACAGAAAGACCAGGAAGGACCTATAATGAACTGATGAACTGGGGGAACTGAGGGTGGGTGAGACCTGGGGAGCAACAGATGGCAGGGTTCACTTTGGTCAGGGGAGGGTGCCTCTGAGCACAAGGCTATTCCCAGTGGTGGGGGAAAGTGTGCAGAGGGCTGGCTGGCACTTGTTTTTGGAGCCTTTGCTACCTCTCCTATGCCCTGCAGAACTGTCAGTCCCTCCAGGGAATGGCCTGGGCCCTCTTTCCTCAGTGCCTTCCCTGTGCCCAGGACACCAGTCTCTGCCCTACCTCAGCTAGGCAGGCTGTGATCTGGTGGAGTCTAGGAGGCAACTCCTCCAACCCCCAGTGTGATCCAGAAGGAGAGGCCAGAGTCCCTGTGAGGTGAGCTTGGCAAGTTTATTGAAAACCCAGGAACACAAAGAGCAGTGCACACAGGCAGCCCACCCCACCCAACCCCCAGGCCTCCTTGGAGCTTGCAGACACAACCCTGCAGTGGACGGGGCTGGGCCTCACACCATGAGCAGGGGCAGGAGTACGGGGATCATTGCAAAGCCCGCCTGTCCGCCTGCACCCCACCTCGTGGACTCGCATGCTGGAGTTACACCAACAACCCAGGAAGAGAAACAGCCGGAGAGAAGCCACTGGGAGAAAAGCCATCTCGGGGTTTAGGGAGCCTGGGGCCACCAAGGACTGGGATCCCCTTCATCAGGGAGAGAAGGAAAGAACCTTCTCCTACCAGAGAAAGGAAGAAGAAGGAAGTGAAGGATGTGGAGTTAAGGATGCCTGCAGTGTGGACGGTCAACTCCATTCTCCAAATTAACCCGAAGCCACGGGTGGTGAGGGCACTGGGTGGATTGTTGTTATTGCACGGAATGTGCATTTCTCCAGGCTGTTGCTGACAGGGAGAGGAGTGATCCAAAGGACAGAAATTGGGAGGCAGGGAGAAGCCAGCTTAGCTGGAACTGCTAATGGAGCATCTACATGGCAGAAAAATCCTCCAAGAGGACATGGGGCCAGGCAGAATAGTCGGGGGAGTGCTAAGGGGTGGCTTCCTGGCAGAAAGGGGAGCTGGAGACCTTCAAGCCCAGAGCCCACGAACCCTGGGGGCAGAAGCAGGAGCCGTGGAGCTGGTTCTTCTCTGGGCAGCAGCTGTCTGGGGCTGGGCTCTCAGTACTTGGTCCGGCAGGAGGTGGTGGTGGACAC
The DNA here is from genome assembly GCF_029289425.2 of Pan paniscus. Taxonomy (NCBI): domain Eukaryota; kingdom Metazoa; phylum Chordata; class Mammalia; order Primates; family Hominidae; genus Pan; species Pan paniscus. The sequence goes on along the minus strand of NC_073259.2, from coordinate 41,816,964 downwards.
GAAGCGGACGCTGGAGCTGCGGCCGCCGCTGCAGCTGCTGAAGCCCCCCTGGGTGGGCAGGGGGCAGGGGACGCTGGGGACACAGGCCTCACTGATGAGCGTGGAGCCACTCCTTGTGCCAGTGCTCAGCAGGTCCCCAGTGGCCGGGGCGACCCGGGCTCCAGCCAGGGTGGGGCCACAGGAAGCCAGGACCCCACTGGTGGCACAGACGCTGCTGCTACCTGAGAAGGTGATCCCGCCGCGGGAGAGGGTGGAGCCGGCAACCAAAGGCTCAGGCCCGCACACCAGGCCGCCCCGGGAGCTGCTGACGGCTGCGGAGAAAGAAAGCATCAGGGAGGCTGCCAACACCAGGGCCCTCCCCCTCCATGCTACCCCTGGGCTGCACCTCCGGGTCTGGTGGGGAGGGAGTGGGGTCAGGATTGTGGCATCTGGGGAAGTGGTCCCTATTGTCTATACAGTCAGTATACACTTTTTCCCTCTCTGGATGGCTCAAAGACTGTGACTACATTAAAATCAAACATCCAGATGAAAATGACGACTTCATCCAATTCCCCAGATGTTTGCATGCATCCATAGGTTGACTGTCATTTATATACGGCTAAAGTCAAGTTGGGTTGTGAGATGTAGGTAGTGAGCTGGATTATCCAGACAGCTGGAACAGCAGCTTCCATAAAGCCATGGGCCTTTTCTCTTCCAGTTGTATTATGCCCCTTGGTGGTCTCCACATTTCCCCTAGCCCAGCACACAGGAAACCCCTCCAACACTAGTCCCTTGTCGCCTCTCTCCTGACCCACTGGTGGCTGTGCTCTGCAGCCCTCTGCTCTCCCTTGGACACAACTCCATGCCTCAGGACTCAAATCCACAGAAGAGCTTGCTAGACCAGCCCCATCCATGGAGGGGTACACTCTTTCCTGCCCTTTCATCTTACCCAGAATCCTTCCTGCCATCCATGATGTTCACTCAAGCTTGACCTCCTGCAGAAAGCCATTGCCTGCAGCTTCCCCTGCCCACTCACCACCTCCATGGGAGTGGGAAGTGACACTGTCTTCCAAGTACATGTAGATCTGACTGTCTGACCCACCCAGTTTAGCACTCGGTTCCACTACACGTCAGTGTTCATTTGTTTTTGGAGTCAGAAATCTGGGTTTGAAATCTGGTTCGCTTTCTAAGTTCTGGCAAATCATGTACTTTCTCTGAGTGGGCAAAACAGGGATGCCAGTATCCGCTTTTCTCCCCAGGGATCCTTCCAGGGTTAGGTTGATGGTGGCTAGGACTCATCTTCTCAAGAAGATTCTATTTCTAGAGAGCGTGGGCTGGGTCTTGCCTTGCCAGTGTCCCCAGACTGCCATGCCCGGCACACTGCCCTGCGTGCTTTGGGTACAACCCATGCTTCGGCTGCAGCAGTGGGGAGACTTCCATTTGGTCTTATTGCATTCCCTGCCATCAGGGGATGAGAGTCTCCCCTGGCAGAGGCGTCCCATTCCTTCTAAGTCCCATTCCTTCTAAGTCCTTCTAAGTTCCCTTGAAGGACAAGGCCGCTCAAAGCAAAAAAGCTGGCTGTCCTCCACTTTGGAGGCCTTGAAAACCTTTATGAATGTTTTGCTCTGGGGAAGGCAGGCTCTGGGGAGATCTCAGACCTCAGCTAAGAAGATGCTCCCCATCCAGGGCTGGATGGTCCCAGCTCCCCTGACTGTCGTGGCCAGACCGGCCATGTCGGATGCCTCCTGACCCCAGTGTGAGCCTGAGTTTAAAGGAAGTTTGAAGAGGAGAGAAATGTGTGAAGAGGAAAAAACAAGTTTCTTACATATGTTTACTGGTCCAACACCTTCACAGAGCCTGGAAAGGGAAAGAAACAAATCATTTCACATGCACTATTGTTTCCTGAAAACCTATTTGCCATAAAAAGGGCTTTCTTGTCTGAGTAGATCTGTGGAGCAGTAGTTCTCACCCCTGGTTATACACACATCTGGGGAGCGTTGAAAAACACGTTCTTAGACCCTATCCCAAAACCATTAGATTAAAATATTTAAGGAAATTTATCATTAGTAGTAGTTTTAGCAAAATTACTAATGATTCTGGTGCAGCTTATCTAGACTTGCATTTGAGAATCACAGGTCTAGAGCCTTCTTCTGATTCCCTGACAAGGGCAATGCAACTAATGTTTGCAGAGAAGGTATTGTCATCTTTAAAGACTATGTATTTCTGCAGTTCTTCACTGTCCCCTTCTCTTCCTTAGTCTTTCTAGATGCCTAAGTCTGACTTCACTCTCCTGCTGGACTGAGAGTACTCACCGGCTCTCCTCGCCCTCCAGCAGGCGCCTGTAGGTGGCGATCTCGATGTCCAGGCCCAGCTTGGCATTCATCAGCTCCTGGTACTCGCGCAGCTGCCGCGCCATGTCCTGCTTGGCCTGCTGCAGGGCACACTCCAGATCTGCCAGCTTGCATTTGGCGTCACTGAGGGTCGCCTCGCCCTGCTGCTCGGCCTCGGCCACTGCAGCCTCCAACTTGGCACGCTGCAGGGAAGGCAGTTTGCAGGTAGGCTTCGGCAGTGCCAGGGCATCCCCAGGTTGGGTTAGAAACACTGCCCCTCTTAGTGGGAACATAGCCTGGGGCCAAGGCAGGGATGGACCCCATGGTGGCTGCTTTCCCAGGCACTGGAGATCCTGTAGTTTGATGTCACTATGGGGTAGGGCATTGCTGTTGTTTCCATCCCCACTGACTTTGTCACTGCTGATTTCAGCTGCCCCAGAGCCATGGCATCTAGAGGGTAAACTTATTCTTTCTGTACCACCTTCCCTGCTGGGTCTGCTCTAGCCCTTTACTTCTATGTGGGAAGCTCTCCTTCCCTTCCATATTTTTATCCTCCAGAAAGCCTTCCTGGACTGATCCCTCCATTCCTTGGTTTCTGGGTCTTGATGGTCTCCCTCACCTCATTAGACTTGGGGGTTCCCAAAACCTGAGGCCCTGGTTCTCCCTCATCTGAGGCTTTCCCTCCTTTCCTTTGCCCACCTGAGCCTTGGCGTGCTCAGTCTCTGCCTTAAGCCTCTGGATCAGGCGGGTCAGTTCGTTGATCTCGTTCCGTATGTTGTGCAGGTTGTCACAGTGTTGGCCAGCTGTCACCTGCATCTCTTCATACTGGGGAGAGAGGAGGGTATTTTGAGGGTTCGGAGGTCAGGTCAAGATCACAGCCCCCACTGAGTTGGGGGCCTCAAACCTCCCTGGGCCCGATCTGTTATATATGAGTCATCCCCAGAGCTGCCTACATCCCTTCCCCAGCCTCCACTGCCCACCTTGGTCTGGTACCAGGCCTCAGCATCAGCCCGGCTGCGCCTGGCCACCTCCTCATACTGGGCCTTGACCTCAGCAATGATCCCATCAAGGTTCAGGTCACGGCTGTTGTCCATCTTCACAATGACCGACGTCTCTGAGATGTGCGACTGCAGCAACTGGATTTCCTGTGTTGGAGGATTGGGGAGACAGATGTGCTTAGAGTCTCATTTAGTAGCTGGGACTCTGCCACAGGGGGCCCAGGAGGTGGTGTCAGGGGCAGAGAGCATCACTCATTGGTTCATAAAAAAGCAAGACCATCTAAATTGATGATAAAGAAAAAGACATGTCTGAGAACCATCTCAGGCTGACTTTAGAGCCCTTGTGATCTACTCAGAAACATCCATTTAACACACTACTTTGCTCAGTAAGTATTAAAACCATGGGGACCTAAGACATGGTGGAAGAAAGTGGGAGCCACTCTAGGGCTTAAACTTTTCTTAGATTATCTACAAAGTGGCTGGGCTGGTCACAGACCGTTGAGACCTGACAATATTTTAGCACATGGTGGTCTAGGAATTCCTATATCCCAAGCCCTTAATAGAAGAACCGAGGGGCTTGGGACTGGCCTGCAAAGAGAGTTCCAGAGGAGGCTTTCCTCAGCCTCTTCACTTACAGCTAGCAATTCAGCTCTGGCTGGGCCTATACCAGACTGGACAGATTGCTTATGAAGCAAAAGACAGCTGGTATGGCTAATTAGGTCAAACACATTTTTTCTTACCTCTCCTGGCAAATCAATTTTTCAGTCTTCTGGTCAGTACACAGGAAGTGACATTTCTAGATCCCAGTCTTTAAATTGGTAAATAAGGAGTTGGATCATAGATCCAAGGAGTTTGACTTGCATCAGGCTGCTGAAAAGCCTGCTCACCTTCCCTTCCCCATTTGAAGACATATTGGCATATATAGCATACAGATTTGAGTGAGAGGAAAGATATATGATAGCAAATGTTTGAAAATATGCTAGCCCAGGCTAAGCATTCAGGGAGTCCAGGCCAAACATTGATCTCTTTGGGTGCCCTAGAGAAGATGAACCCTCACCTCCATGTAAAGTGTTTTTAGAAAGTCAATTTCCTGAGTTAGGGTATCCACGTTGGCCTCGAGATCAGACTTGTTCATGAAAGTTGCATCCACATCCTGTATAAAACAGAGAAGGATAAATACTCATCGCCTGGGCACTGTTTCACCTTCCCACCTGTGTCTGGAGATGGGTGGAAAGAGGCAGCCACTTCCCACAGATGGTAAGGTCGCTGGGTAGAAGTGAAGCTCAGCAACTTTTGCTCATTTCCCTATTACAATGCCAACATTCCCCCAGGGGCTGCTGGACATTTCCTGATGTTCAGTTAGAGGCAAAGAAAATCTAGATAATCCAAGATGCTTAGGTCACCTTTTCATACCTCTGCTCTCATGTGACCCAATCCTAAAGAATCTGAGGCTGAACCTGAACTTTGTAGGAAATCTCTTATTATCTCTGAGGTTCCACTGTCTCCACTGTCTTGGTGTGAGTAGTCCCAGACTCCACAGGGCTGCCTGAGCAGTTTCCTGGGGAGTCTTGAGAACATTTGCCAGTCCAGAGGAGAAGTTGGCCTGCCCTGTGGTTCCCCCTTACCTTCTTCAGAGCCACAAACTCATTCTCAGCATTGGCCCGACATACCACTTCCTCTTCATACCTGATGATAAAGGTTAAGAGGGTGAGTGCTTACTCTGAACTGAGAGGCAGTTACTCCCAACTCCCCAGTGAACCTTGCAAGATCTCTCAGTCGGTGCAGGATCATGGTTCCCTATTGCTATCTGAATGCTATAACATCATCCCCTCTGTCTCATCTTTATGACCTTTCATAAGCCAGTGCCTCTCAGTTTCTCCAAATCCCTTCCACTTTCTTAATGTGGGTTTGGGATCTGAAAACCTGGTCTATTGCTATGTTCCTCTGACAGAAATAATGTAGGATCATTGCACTTGACTATAGAGCAAGTAGGGCCCAACTGAAAAAGATACTGAACATGGGCACCTTTTTCCTCAGGAGGGCCTCCTCTTCTCTGTTCACATATCTCTACCCACCCCCACCTCCCCAGGCTTGATGTGGTAACCAGCATTCAACCCTGATCCTTCCAGCTGCTCTCATCTGAGCTTGGCAGCTAATTCTGGGGCCAGGCCTGGCCTGTCACTGGTCTGTGCAGCTCAGATCCCACTCACTTCTTCTTGAAGCCCTCTAGGACATCCTGCAGGTGGTTCCTCTCAGCCTGAAGCCGGGCCTGATCGCTGACCAGCACCTCCAACTGCCTCCGCAGGTTGCTGATGTAGCTCTCAAAGAGTGGCTCCAGGTTGCTCCTGACACATTTCTGCTCTTGGAGGAAGCTCCACTTGGTCTCTAGGAGCTTATTCTGCTGCTCTAGGAACCGCACCTAAATCCACAGGGCACAGAAATGGCATTTGAAGTGCTTGATAGGGTTCATGCCTTGACCAAGCTCTTGAGATGGCCAGCGATGACTTGACCACATGTCGACAGGGTTCTCTCCTCTGCTGACTTTCATTCCTCCACTAACTCAGCAGAAGCTGGAAGGGCAGGTTGTGACTCCCTTCTTGTGCTCGGCTAGGCCTAGTTACCAATATGGGGTTTTGAACAGCACTTCAGTACCATTCCCCTATCCAGTCTCTAAGAAAGCTGTACACTGGTACATCAGGAAGTTGGAAGGGTTGATTCTATTTAAGCTCGGGTTTGCCTATATCTGAAAACTGATGCCAGGCATCCCTGGCAGAGAATGAGGAGCAGAGTAAACTACATTTGGGGTGGGATATGGTACTGGGAGGTAGGAATTCTCAGATTGTAAGTCCTATCCAACATCGCAGATATTCCATTGGCTGAGATGTGTAGAGCTGGAAGAGAACTTACAGACCCTTTACCCCAGCCCCTCATTTTAGAGAGGAAGAACCCAAAACTTACAGAGGTTATCCTTCATTCTCAGACATAACCATTCCATCTCCACATAGACATGGTGTGTGGGATGTCAGTTCTTTTGGGTTATCCACATCACTGTTCCCACTCATCTGCCTGGAAGCCAGTGACTACCAGTGGTCATTCCCTACAATTTCCCTGAATCTAGGCAACTTGGCCAAATTTTGATACCCCATGTGGGGGTATGAATTCTTCTTCTTTTTTTAATTACTCAACTCCATTCTCTACTTTTCTAAGCCTGAATAGATGAGGCCACTCAGCCTCAGAAACTATGAACACTTCATAAGGAACAAAAGGACCTCAAAGAATAAAACCTCTTAAACATATACCAGCCAACACCTGGCTAAAGTCCCAGTGTTTCCAGCCTGTTTCAGAGACATTTCTAAGTGACCAGATGCAACATCTTAGTTTGTCGAGATGCCCTCGAGTTTGGCTGGATGCTCCTCTGTCCTCCAGAAGATATCAACACTGTCGGAATCTATCCCACCATGCAGCTCGTCCTCTGGCTTGGCCTTGCTCTGCAGCAGAGCAACCCAGAAAGCATACCACAATGCCTGAGGTAGGCACTTGAAAGATCTGAGGTCAAGGTCAAGTCCCCAGAACCGGGCCAGTTCTTTTTAAGGGAAAGAGCACTCTAGTGCATTTTGGCTGTAATATTCCTAGACCCAGAGATTCAGCTATCATAGGTACCTTGTCAATGAAGGAGGCAAACTTGTTGTTGAGGGTCTTGATTTGCTCCTTCTCATCCTTCTTCACCCTCTGGGCATTGGGGTCAATCTCCAGGTTGAGGGGGGTCAGCAGGCTCTTGTTCACAGTCACAGCTGTGATAGATGGGGCTGCTGGGACTCCAACCCCTGCAACTCTGTAACCAAAGCCAGGGCCACCAAAGCCATAGCCAATGCCACTGCCAGCTCCAAAGCCCAGACCAACACAGCTGTCAGCCCTAGGCCCCAGACCAACACCTCTCCCATCACCAAAACCCATCCCACAGCCAGCACCAAAGCGGACTCCACAGTGGATGGGCCGAGAGCCTACAGCTGCTATCCGGGGTGAGTACGATCCAGAGGTGATGACACTCCGACTACCAAAGCTGCCAAGGCCCCGGAATCCGGGCCCACTCCAACAGGAGACAGAGTTGGCCCGGAAGCGGTTCAGGTTCTGTGGTGTCATTGCTGAACAAGAGCTGAAGTTGCCCACCCGGTGACCAGAGCTGACTCGGTAGGAGCGGCAAGACATGATGGCTTCCTGGTTGGGAGCGAAAGAGCAAGTGTAGAATGGGTGAGCTGGAGCTGGGAGTCCCTCTGAGGCCAGTGGAACCCTTGCACCCCTTTTATGTGTGTGGTGATCTGAGGCTTGGCCCCATAAAAATGAAAAAATCCATTTGCAGGCATTTATGAGCTTGGGTAGTTAGCAGAAACTCTGCATGCCTATAACCTCCTTGACAATGAGTTAACTTAGACACACCTAGTCTCATCGGGATGAGGGCTGTAACAGCAAACCAATAAACATTAAAAACACATAAACACATAAACATTATAGTCCTATTTTTCCCTATAAGTCTACCACAATTGCCATTAAGGGGACATTCATTTGCTTTGGTCATAAATGCAATAGGTTTTTTCACTGTGAGTGTGGCTAACCACCAGAAAGTTAGGATGGCGACAGCTCCAGCAAGAGGCTCACATGGGATGCATCCATGAAGATATAACCCCCTAAAGAGGTGGGAGTGTGTGCACATCTCCAAGTAAGAAGTGATATGGAGAAAATACAGTTTGTTGCATTTCTGCAAATCAATTAAATCATCAAAAAACCTTCTGCCATGTTTTATCCGATATGGCTGTTTAGTATACAAGAGTTGAATCTACAGTAAAGCTCATTTGGGCTAGTGTAGACACATCTGTGATTTGAGACACTCAGAGATATTCATTCATTCTACAGTTTTAGAGTGCCTGCTATGTATCCAGCAGTGTGCTTGCTGCTGAGGGTACAGAGATTACAAAGACAGTCTCTATCTTCATGGCAGTAGGGGAAGATTTATCTTAATTTTTTTTTTTTTTTTAGAGACAGGATCTAGTTGCCCAGGCTGGTCTTGAACTCCTGGGCTCAAGTGATCCTCCCGCCTCCGCCTCCCTGGTAGCTGGGACTACAGGCATGCACCACCATGCCCAGCAGAACATTTATCTTGAGGATTTCCAGCAGTCAACACTTTGTGGCATGATTTGAGGCCAAAGCATTGGAAAGTTTCTGTATGGAAAGCTAACTACATGATTTTTAGCCCTCAAATATAACATAGGTGTGATTTATGGGCCTGTCCATTTAGGTTCCTTGAATTATTGATGAATCTTTGGTTAGGATAGAGAGACACAAAGCAATATACATCTGGATAGAAAAGGAAAAGTTCTCAGCAGCTGAATATTATCATTGTTAGCAATATTGCAGCTCTTTTAGGACCCTGAGCCAGGCTGGTGTTTACCTTTTCTATTCTAGTGCGTCCTTTGCCCAGGGGAACTCATGTTTGACTGGACGCTTGAGATTCTTTGGGATGCTTGCAATTCCACTTGGAAGGGGATGTATGCTTTTGACCAGAAGCATCCAGCTCATTTGTGCGGTATTTTCTTTTTCCAGCTATCAGCTGTATGTCTAAGGGGGAAATGAAGCAGAAAAACAATAAGAAGTGCATACTTCTCGTCAAGACCACCAGTGGCCTCCATGTTAAATTCAATGGTCTGTCCTCAGTTCTCACTTTCTTCACAAAGCTGACCATGCCCTTTCTCTTGAAACATGCTCTTCTTTTGATTTTCGGACACTACACTCTCTCGATTTCTTGCCACACTCTTTTCAGTCTTCTAAGCCAGTTCCTCCTCATATCCCCAACCTCTAGACACTGCAGAGTCCCTGGCTCAATCCTTGGGTATCTATTCTCTTCTTTAGACTCATTGCCTTGGTGATATTATACAGACTCAGGACTTTAAATACCATCTGTTCATTCATGACTGCCAAGGCACAACTCTATCCCAGACCTCCCTACCCCTAAACGCCACACATATATTTTAACCAACATCTCTATTTGGATATCAGATAGGCATCTCAAACTTAATACAGTCGTCCCTTGGTATCCCCAGGTAGTTGGTTCCAGGACCCCTTGTGGATACCAAAATCCATGGATGTTCGTCGAGCCTCTGATATACAATGGTGTAGTATTTGCATGTAACCCACACACATCCTTCTGTATACTTGAAATCATCACTGGATTATAATACCTAATACAATGTAAATGCTATGTAAATAGTTGTTATACTTTATTGACAAGAAAAAAGTCCGTACTTGTTCAGCACAGATGCAATTTTTTTAAGAGTTTCAATCTGCAGTTGGTTGAATCCACAAAGGTGGGAGCCACAGATACAGAGGGATGACTTTATGACCAAAACTGTTCTCCTAATTGTTCCTACTAAATATGTTCCACTTGCCAACATCACTATCTCTGCAATAGTTCATGCCAGAAATCTTGGAGTCATCCTTTTGTCCTCTGTTTTTTATTTCCCTTTTCCCACATTCAATTCATTGGCAAATTCTCCCTTCAAAATATATCCAGACTCCTACTCCTTCTCACCATCCTGCTGCTCCCATGCTGGTCCAGGCCCATCTCTTCCCACAGGATCTTCTGAACTACACTCCCAGCTGGTCTCCCAGCTTCCTCCCTTGCCCCTTCAGGCTTTTCTTAGCAGCACAGAGTGATCCTTTAAAAACATGTCAGATCATGCCATTTCCATGCCGAAACTCCTCCCATGGTTTCCCACCCATTCAGAGTCAATGCCCTGTAAGACACTATGCAGTGTGCCTCCCTGTTCCCTGACCTCATCCCCTCCACCTGTCCTGCTGCCCACTCTGTTGCAGCCACTTGAGCATCCTGGCTGTCCATCAAACAGGCAGAATGACTCCTGCCTTGGATGCTTACCCCCTTGCTGTTTTCTTTGCTGGGAACGTTTTTCCTCAAATAGCTGTATGGTTGGGTCCCTCAACTCTTCCAGGGCTTTGTTCATATGTCATCCTCTCAGCTTCTATTGGAAACTCCCTGTCCTCCCTGTACACCTGCCCCGCTTCCTTGTCTCTTTAGCATTTACAGCCATCTGAGGTCCTCTTCTTGGGTGGATTTGCCTGTTGTTGTCGTTGACTTGTACTGGCTGGAGCAAAGCTTTAGGAGGCAGACACTGCTGTGCATTTTGCTCTCTTAGGGGTCCCCAGGACTCAGAGTGGGGCACATGGTGGGCATTCTGTATAGTTTCGTTGAGTGAATGGAAGAGGCTGCGAAGATTAAAAGCAGGAGGAGAAAGAAATAGGAAGTATGAAGAACAGGAATTTGGGCATTTGATTTTGCAGATATTTCGGGAAAAAGAGACTCCAAGTTCTCAAATGGACAGGAATGGCCCAGGAGGGGACGGTGGTGCAGAAACTCAAGAGCTCAAAGGAGAACCAATCCAGTTTGTCCCCCAGTTCCAGCCTCTTGGGGTTTGAGCCAGGCTGCTTGAACAAAAGGGCATCCCACTCCTCTGAGGCCAGGCGAGGGGTTCCAGGAGATTGGGGCAGGGGGACCAGAGGCTGTCTGGTGGAGGTGAAAGGGGAAGGGAGTGGAAGGGATGGCCTGCCTAGAGAACCCTGGTGGGGACCCAGAAGATGATATCGATTTTAGAGTCAGATGGACCTGGGTGAAGCTCAGATTTGTCACCGACTAGCAGTATGATCTTGGATAGTGCTATACCAAGGGCAGGGTGGTGGCCAGGTTCTGCTGCAGGTGCAGGCACTAGGGGAACTTTTCTGCAGAGAACTTTAAAACCAAATACAATCAGCTTATTAACAATTTTCAGCATGCATTGGCCATTCTAAATAATGATAGTAGTCCCTTCCACCCCTATGGTATACCAATGACCTTGGGGAAATTATTTAACCTCTAAGCCTCAGTTTCCTCATGTTAATATGGAATATTCCCTGTTTCATAGTATGATGAGGATTGACTAGGAAGTGCCTGGGATGTGCACTGTGCAGTGCCTGGCAGCTGCTACTGTACTCCATTCCTTTCCCTTGCTCTTTCCTCCCTCCCTTCCTCCCTTTTCTTCTCTGTTTTGCACAATCCTCCCTTCACTTCTACACAGTCATCCCTGTTCCCATCCACACCCGCCTCCTTTCCGCTCCCGTGGCAGATGCATTCATACCCCATTAGCCATTCCTGTCCCATGTCCCAGCTTCCCTCAACCCTGATCAGGCTGGGTGGGGTGGGGGTAATTGTAATTGGGACCAGTCAAGCATAGTCCCTGCTCTGTGATGAACTGTCACCATCAGCAGTTTGCAGTTTGGAGGCATTATTTCGCCAGACGATGCATAACACAACCCCCAGTCATTTTTTAGGGGTTGGCAGGTGGGGAGAGGGGGCGGAGTTGCCCTGGCAACTTTGGGCGGGAGATTTTGCTGCTGCAACAGTTTCTTCTTGCTGTTGTCAGTCAGCCTGAGTGTAACTCCAGAGACTTGCGGGCTGAGCCCAGGCTCCGTGGCTGCATTACCATGCCTGGCTGCTGGGTCATCAGGATCCTATCTGTGGAGCAGGGAGGAGGCAGAAACGCTGAGCAGAGGAAAGGGAGGGGAAGGGCTGCCTGAGGGAGGGGGACATCCTGGTTGGCCATGCAGGTTCTGGGAACGCTGTTTGCACTGTGGCTGGGTGTGTGTGTGGGAAAGGGGATGACAGGGGAAGCCCAGATTCTGAGAAGGCTTCAGAGGGCTTCTGTTTAGCCTGGGGACGAGTTTGTGCTGGAGAGAGGCACTGGCTGGAGAAGTTTTCATGCTAAGACCTGCTCCTGCTGGGAAAGGAAGCTTCAGAGTCCCCCCAGCAGGGGGAGGGGTCGGGGGGCAGGGGGTGTGTGTGAGAGGCTAGGTCCACCCTTGCCAGTACCTCCTCCTCTCTCCCCTCTCAGATGAATGAACACGCCTCCCCACGGGAGATAAAGCACCCCCCTCTTGTTTTCTACCCACCCCTCGCACTTCTTCCAGGAAGGATGGTTTTTTCAGGTTTAATGCGATGTCTCACATGGCCCACATGGCTGTCACCTGTCCAGAGTGAAAATGTTGCTCCTGGTAGACATCTAGTTCAGTTTGCTTCAACACACCTTTATTGGTTGCTAATGTGTGCCTGGCATTGCACTTAGGTGCTAGGATGGCTAGGACAGCCTCTTCCAGGTTCAGCGACTCCAAGCACCCCCTCCTCTGCTCAGGGTGCCATTTCTAGAGCCATTTTCCCAATTCCAGCCCCTGCCAGGATTCTTTCTGGGTACTTGGTGACCCTGGCTGGAGTGTGGCAATCGTGGGTGGACCTGGGACCACAGATGTGACTGGTGTGAGGAAGGGCCATTAGGGGCAGAGTCACCCAAGGGAGGGGCCAGGGGAACAAGGAGGAGCTGTGTGGGAGGGAGAGAAACTCTGGTGAGCACTTGAGAGCTTCAGGAGGAAGAGGGCCAGGAAATGGGAGACTTTCTGTGGAGACAGACACAGAAATACAGAGCTCCAATTCAGGTCCCCCCAGCCTCCCTAGGCCTCTCTGGGTTGTTCCCCATCCTATCCTCACTGGCACATTCTGGAGGGGCTGGGATTAGGAGACTCCAGGCCAAGCCGAGTACAGTGAAACTCTGGCTTCATGCAGACGGTTCTCTTTCTCACCAGGGCCGGGGGCCGGGGCCTGTTCCTACTGTATTCCAGCACCCATTGCAGGGCTGACCCCAGAAGACACTCAGGAGGTGTTTGCTGTGTTGAATGGAATGCAGGCATCCCAGCCACCACCAGGAGGCACATCTGTCCCGCCTATTTTGAATGTCTCCTCTCCTGGGGAGGAAGGGGGAATGGGGACACAGCTGCACGATGCTGGGGAGTCCCTGGTGGGTGTCCTGGAGGGGGTGCCCTGGTCTCTGTGCTCACATCCAGGGCTGAGCGCGGGAGCACACTCCTGGGATGAGCAGTGCTTATGGGATGACTCCAGGCAGCCTCCCTGCCCAGCAGACACTTATCAGGGGCCAGGCACTCTGGAACCAAAATCCCAAGAGGGTGGTTACCAGGCCCCGAGCCTGCCTCACCGCAGTGGGGGGAGTCTTCCTTCCCTCTTCTGCTTCATTCTTAGCTCAGTCCCAACACCAAGGTGGGCCATTTCCTGGACCTCGAGCAGCCATCTGTGAGATGGGGTGGCCAGTCTCCTTGGAATCTGTTTGCTGACTACAGGGCGGAGGGTCACTCTGGCTCTAGGGTGCTCTGAATTAGTCCTCAGCAGGGAGTGGAGCTGGATCCAGGCCCAGGTCCAGAGAGACGAGGCTTCAAGTGGGAACAAGGCTCTCAGATCCATCATTTCCTTCTCTCCTTCCCAGCATGTGGATGTGCATCCCTGGAATCACACTCACAGGCCCCAGCCATGTGCTGCATGCCCAGCTGGCAGCTGCGATGCCCCAGCCTGGAGCCTGCTGCTGGCATCCTGCCCAGACAGTCCTGTGGGCCTCCAGGACTCAGGCTTGCCTGCCCCTCCTCCTGGGAGCTTCCAGAGCCTCAGGACTAAGGTGGGACTCTCAGTTCTGTCCCCATGGTCTTCTGCTCTGCCACCATCACAACAGTCCTCACAGCTGTAATTTTGTGTCCCCGGTCTGTATTTCCCGGTAGGCTGTAAGCCCATGGGGCGTGCGGCCAAGGCCCCATTTAAAAAAAATAGCCTTACTGAGATATAATTGCTATTACTGTATAATTCATTCATTTAAAATGTAAGAGTCAATGGCTTTTAGAGTGTGCAACCATCAATACAGCCAATTTTAGAACATTTTCATCACCCCAGAAGAAACCTTTATTTTTTATTAAAAAAAAAATGTTTTTTAAGCGACAAGGTCTTGCTCTGTCACCCAGGCTGGAGTGCAGTGGTGCAATTATAGCTCACTGCAACCTTGAACTTCTGGGCTCAAGTGATCCTCCTGCTTCAGCTTCCCAAGTGGCTGGGACTGCAGGTGCAGCCACCACACCGGGCCAAAGAAACCTTTAGCTGTGGCTTCTATGACTCCCCTAAGCTCTGTATTCTCCTCCTTCCAGCCCTAAGCAGCCACAGCTCTGCTTTCTCTGTGGATTCCCATATTCTGGACATTCATACAAATGGAATTGTAAAATAGGTGGCCTTTCGTGACTGGCTTCTTTCACTTTGCATAATGTTTCCAAGGTTCATCCATGCTGTAGCATGTATCAGCACAGGACTCCTTTATATGGCAGAGAATATTCCATTGTGTAGGTGTGCCGTATTTTGGATAGACACTGTGACATGTCTACACAGTGTTGTTTCCACATTTTAGTTATTAGGAGTAATGTTGTGATAAACTTTCACGGGCATGTTTCTGCATGGACATAGGTTTCTATCTCTCTTGGATGTATGCCTAAGAGTGATAGTGCTGACTCACCTTGTACCTCTGTGGGGACCACGCTCAGGAACTGCCAGTCTGTCTTCCACAGTGGCTGCCCCATCTTACATTCTCTACCATCGGCCCCACATACAGTGTCTACTGCGCTTATGGGGTAAACTGGCCGTGACCAGGGCTGTCTCATTCCGCACTGAGTCTCCAGGCCCTGGGTAGCCAGCCCCATAGCAGGTGCTTGAGAGATGCAGAATGAGCCAATGAGAATGTGAAGGAATGGGTTCTGCTGACTATGCTTGCCCTCAGATCTGACTCTAGACTTCCCTTCAGCCCCTGTCCATACAGTCTTCCCTGTGATCCTGTCTCTGACCCTCGCCAGGCAGTCGTGAGCTGCTTCTTGGGGCTCCCATGCTGTTTGGCCCTCATTATTTATGAATCCTCTCTCCGGGAGGCTGAGCGTCCTTCCAAGGTTAAGAGGGAGTCTTAGTCAATTCTGCAGCACCAGCCTCTAATGCAGGGCTTGGCGCAGCATGGGTGCTCTTTGGGGAGAGTGGGGAGTCATCCCAACTCTCAGGAGAGGGAAGCCATAAGGGGGAAAGCACCCCCCAGGAGGGGCTGTTTCAGGGGGTCGGTGAGGCAGAGGAAAGGGGACTGAGGCCTCACAGAGGGTGGAAGCAGTGCCGCCAAATCTCCAGGTCTTGGGCTCTCTAAATGGGGAGAGGAGACTGGAGTGTCCTGGTCCTCCTCACTCCATGGGCTGCCACCATCTTCACTGCTTTCCTGGAGCTGGGGGTATCCAGGCACTGAGAATGGTTCAGGATAGGGACAGAGCCTAGGGCTTGGGGGCTGCTAAGTCTAGACACAATAGAGGACCCCAAGGATTTTCTCTAGGATGTGTATAGGGCACCATGTAGTGAGGAGGCCTGTGTGCAATGGGCTTGTGGTTTTTAACACGGCAAATGACTTGCAAACCATTGGGGTGTGACATGCGGGTTTTAAGTGTGATTTGTATAGAGCCCTATTTCTTCCACAGGCCATTTGCAAATTATTTACATGCAGTGTTTCTGTTTGTATAATAGTCTTCATTTCTGTTCCGAAGACTCCAGTCCCAAAAAGCTGCTCACCAGTTCCCCCTCAGCCTTATCACACTTTCCACAGAGCAGAGTAAATAATCCTGATTGCTATAATCCATGAACAGAGTAGGTTTATTTTGAACAGAAGCCCAGATGTTCAGGGCAGAGGCCCTGGAGCCCCAGTGGGACAGGCTTGGCATGAGGGGCTTCTGGAAGGTAGTCAGCCCACACCTCCTCCATCTATGAGCTCCTGAGCCAGGGCCTCCAAGTCAGCTGGGGCAGCCCCACATCACTGTCATATCAGACTCAAAGCAAAAGGAGCTAAAGGGTTGGGGAACAGGAAGGGGCGGCTATGTACAGAAGGGGATGGGTGGAGGGGGAACTGATTCCATTGAGCAAATGGTATCTGTTTTTGGTTTTCCATCTGTCCAGTAAACATTCCATATCCCTTTGCCCTTTGTTCTAGGCATTGGCCTGACATCACCTGCCAATGTGAGCTCAGGAGAAAGATTTATTCTCACAGTTTGGGTTCAACATACCTGAGAAAGTAAATCTACTGCCCAAAGGCCACCTCTTGATTCTCTGTGCTGAGAGGACATTGGCAGGTCCTGACTGATCCTGAAATCGTGGCACTTGGCTTTGGAATTTAGAGTGGGATTTGGGGGTGTCTCCTTTTGATATTTGCAGTGTGCATGTTTCAGGTGGTGTTAAAGGAAATTCACTTTTCTTAGGGGCATGAGAGCCTAAAGTAAGGGCAGTGTGAGCCTGTGGTGGGAGAGGAGCTGGCTTTGTGAGGAAACTTCCATGGGATGATCCACAGAGCAGAACTGTGGTGTGCCCATTTGACCTTTTGGGGGTTATTGCCATTCTGCGGTTAAGAGCAATGCATTCTCTTTCTCTGCCGTCTGTCCCCACCCTCTGGGCCTAGCTGAGGGTCTGCACACAGGTGAGTGGAAGGTGACTCATGAGGCAAAGGAGGGGTCCTAGGGGCAGCTCAGCTCTCAAGGAGGGAACACTGGAGGGGAATGTGGAGTCAATAAAGGGAGGTGGGGTTTTGGAACATCTTTGTCTTCAGCCCTGGTGGGAGTGTGACATCCAGGGCCATGGGGCAGGGGCTCTGTCTCCTGGATGTCTCGGATCATGCTAACACTTGTGGCTGGGGGAGCTGCCCCCAGCTCCTAGCGTCATGCTGGATTTCCGCCCACTCCCACAGCTCAGTAGCCCCTGGGGCTCGCAGGGGACATAGAGTTCACCAGTGCCCACGATGCTGCAGCCCCCATTGCTCCTGAGGACGCCAGTGCTGAGGACAGGCGTGCTGACCCCACATGGCTCGTACAGGAAGGCGCCTTTGGAGCTGCTCACTGCTGTGGGAACAGGAAGGGGTGCTCAGGGCCCCACACGGTGTGGCTCTCAGTGTACTGCCCTGAAACTACTCAGCCAGGCCATTCCTCCCACCTCCTGCCACTCACCTCTACAGACACCCCATTCCAGCCTCCAGCCTCCGCGTCTCCCACCCTAGCCACATAAAGTGCTTGCAAGGTCCCCATGCACCTCTCTCCTTTCCCTAGAGCCTGGGCAAGGCCAGGCCGGATTCAGCTTCACCATTTCTCAGTTTCTACTGGTCCCTCCTTCCTAAGCTTGCTTCAAATCCTCTTCCTCTAGAAGAGCATCCTCTTGTCAGGGTGGTTATTTGTGGCTTCTGGGCCCTGAAGCACTTGGACTATGTTGTTGCAAATCTGCTCCTAGTCTGACTCCCAAAAGATTTGGATAGCCCTTTCCACCAGCCTGGAAGCTCACGGCAGACAGAGCCCTTCCTTTGGGGTAGGGGAGGCATCAGAGGTCTAGGAAGGGGTGGTGTGGGCTGCCTGTGTTGGGGTGATCAACCCCCAAGACCCCAGAGCCAGTGGGGCATGGCTCATCTACTTACAGATATTCACGGGCCCGATGCCTTCGCACAGCCTGGGGATGAGAGGAAAAAGAAGACAGGTAACTACATCAAACAGATGCAGGTAAATGCAGCATCTCCCCGCTCCCGCCCTCATTGTGGACCATGTGCTGCTGTGGGTTTTCAATGACTGGGGTGGGGACAGGGGTGAGAGATACTAGCAGCCGCCACCAGAGGGCTGGGTAATGGCCATACCTGGTAGCCCATCTTTGACCCCCTCCTGGAGGAGCTCACCTGTGCTCTTCACCCTCCAGCAGGCGCCTGTAGGTGGCGATCTCGATGTCCAGGCCCAGCTTGGAGTTCATCACCTCCTGATATTCCTTGAGCAGGCAGGCCATGTCCTGCTTGGCCTTCTGCAGAGCCTCCTCCAGCCCTGCCAGCTTGCACTTGGCATCATTGAGAGCCGCCTCGCCCTGCTGCTCTGCCTCAGCTATGGCACCCTCAAGTTTGCAGCGCTGTGGGAGGGGCGCAGAAAAGCATCACTGGGGGCCCTGGAGCCCCAAGCCAGACTCGCAGAAGAGCAGAGAGAACACGGGGGTGGCTACGTGCCAGGCTCACATTTGCGAGCTTCATCCTAGGATTGCGACATCTGGTTCCTCCAGGGAACTGGGATGGGTTTTCTGTCTAAAATACCTCCAAGAGAGCGGGGATTTTCCTCTTAAGTATGCTGAGAAATTTCTGTGGGGTTAATATGTTTTAAATGCCCAGCTGGTCTTCCCTAGCCCAGGAGAATGGAGTGGGTCTGATTTTATGAACAACTGAGAGTCACCTTGAATTTCAGGATCATAGAATCACAGTCTTTGGGTCTGAAGGGACCGTGGAGCGCATCTTTTCTATACTTGCACCTAGTGAAGCATCCTTGCTTCTCATCTTTGACATCGGTCACCTCGTTTCTGTTGGGGACCTGACTATTTCCTGTGGCTGCTCATCCTGCTGTGGGTCAGCCCTTTGGTAGAAAGGGCTTGCTTCTGCTTGAGCAAGGCAGCACAAGTTTATTCCCTCTTCAATGGCACTCACAGCAAGGATTGAACCCGCCCTGCACGGCACAGACTGGCCAGTCAGCCCAGGATGGCTGTTGCAGCAAGGAAGTCCTCCCCAGCCTCACCTGGGCTTTGACATTCTCGGTTTCTTGCTGCAGCCGCTGGATCAGCTTATTCATTTCCAGGATCTCGTTCTTACGGTTGCGGAGGTTGTCACAGTGGTTCCCAGCTGTGACTCTCAGCTCCTCATACTGCCAGGACAGAGAGGTCAGAGCCCCAGGCCCCACAAGGTGGCATCTCCTAGCCTCTTTTCTCACTGTTCCCAGTCTTTTCTCCCGTGACTTCCTAGTTCAGGTGCTCTCTGGTTCTCATACTGGTTCTGCTCCTTTACCTTCTTCCGCTTCTGGGCAATTTTGGGGTCCTTTATGTGGGCTGCTCCTGATTCCCATCTCACCCCATCCCCAGCTCCAGGCTTGTTAGATTTTTCTCCAGCCTCTGAGATCCCCTCCTCTGTTGAGCTGTTCTGTGTCTGGTCCTTTTCTCTGTCCCAGAGCCCAAGTTCACCTGAGGGCTCCCTCCCTTTTAGATATGCCTCTGGAACTTGGAAGGGGTTTCTGTGCTCAGCCTGGGTTGCCTAACAGACCAAGGACTGCCCATCAGGATGGGTCTGCCCATCAGGATGAGAACATTTGTATGTTTTCCACAAAAACAATAAAAAAAAAATGCAATTTATGTCCTACCTTGAGGTAACACTTTTTAATAAAAACCTTTGCACTCTGAATCCAATTTCTGAATAGTAGTGTGTACAGATTACATCTGTAAGTTTTAAAAAATTAGCTGACTTTAGATTTTCTGATAGTGAGTGGGAGCATATTATATACAAAATGCAAAATGAGAGATAAGCACATAATCACACTCATTGGCTCTTTTGTTATTTGGTTACAGTAGGAAAGTCTGCAGTTGCCTAGTAAATATCCATTGTCCTCTTCTTAAAACAGAACCCCTGGCTGGGCTCAGTGACTGACACCTGTAATGCCAGCATTTTGGAAGGCTGAGGCGGGCAGATCATTTGAGGTCAAGAGTTCAAGACCAGCCTGGCCAACATGGTGAAACCCCATCACTACTAAAAATACACAAATTAGCTGAGTATGGTGGTGCATGCTTATAATCCCAGCTACTTGGGAGGCTGAGGCAGGAGGATCACTTGAACCTGGGAGGCAGAGGTTGCAGTGAGGCGAGATTGCACCACTCAGTGCACTCCAGCCTGGGCAATAGAGCAAGACTCCATCTCAAAATAAACAAACAAACAAAAAACAAAAATAACAGCAACAGAAAAAACCCAGAACCAAATAGAACCCTGCTTTTATTTAGGGTAACAATGAGCCCAGATAGGAGAATATTTCTCAGTCTTCCAATCAATGAGATCTATGACCATGGCTGGGTAGGGCTTCTGGGTAAGCTCTTTAAAGGGGGGAATGACCCAGTTGGCTTTTTTCACCTCTCTTCTCCTTACTGCCAGGCGTAAGCATGTGAGATTGGAGGTGCTGCAGCTTTCTTGGAACATGAGGCAACCAAGAGGATGGAGCATGTATTACAGATGGCAGAATGGTGAACTCAAAGGATCCTGGGTCCCTGATGATGTCACAGAATCTCTGTGTCATCCTGGGCAGTCTATTTTGTACTTCAAGCTACTTTAGAAAAAAGTAAAAATTCAATTTTAACTTTTTTTTTTTTTTAAGAATTTCTGATCCTGGTAACCAAATGCAATCTTCAACTAATAGAATTTTCTCTAAGATTCTGACTTAGCAGGATGGGAAAATGAGGTGGTTGTAATCCTGAACCCAACATGGCTGATGGTGGTTGCCAGGGGCAACCAGAGGAAGGGCCAGCCAGAGTGAAACCTGGCCGTGGGTGGGCCACAGACAGGTTCACCAGGAGCTGACTCCATTTCAAGTTTTCATACTTCCAACCACCATGGAGCTCCAGAAAATGGGCAGAGCATCACTTTGGGCACTCCCTGGGCAGTGGCACCCACTGCCTTCAGAACAAAGCCAAATGACTTAGCACAGCCCTGCAGATGCTGTGACCTGGCCTCAAGCTACCCCTCCAGCCCGATCTCCACAGCACATGGCACTCCAGGCCCCTCAATTTCTGCTGCTGTGTCCTAGCACCTGCTGCTCAGCCTGGCATACCCTCCCCCCATCTCCCCTTTGAATCTTATTTGTCCTTCAAGATTAGATCAAATGACAACACCTTTGCCTTTGTGACACAATTTGTTCCCTCTGTCATCAAACTCCCTTTACCTGCTGCTCCACCTTTGCAATCACTTCCTGCTAGCTGGTGTTTTGGTTTGGGAAGCACATCCTTGCTGGCCACCCTAATTGAAACTGCACTCCAACACTCCCTACCCTTCCCCTGGTTTATTTGCTTCCTAGCACTTGGTATCACAGTCTAACATACATCCACTGCACTTATGTGCCTTGTTTATCATCCATCACCCTGCCCCTCCAACCCTACCCTGGAACCCAGCTTGTCTCTGGAATGAAAGCGACATGAAGGCAGGGACTAGTGTCTGTTCTGTTCCCTGCTGTGTCTCCAGCTTCTAGAACTGTGCTTGGCACGTGGTTGATGCTGAATACACAGTGTTGAATGAGTGGACCAATGAGTGCATGCATGCATGGCGCCTTTCACAGGCAGGGCAGGAGAGGCTGAGATGATGATATTTGTTAAATCTAATTACCCTTAGGGCCCCCCTGCCCTCCAAGCAAGCCCCTAATTATTAAGTCTGAGGCCATCTTAATCACTGTTTCTGCTCTACCATTAGTAGCCACCCCATGCCACTAGCCTCCTCCCACGCCTCGAAGCTTAGAGCCCTCTTTGCCATCATTACAGTTCAGTAAAACCAATTAGTGTTTACTGAACGCTGCCTACAGGAGCACTTCCAGTGAGTCTGCAGGTAAAAACTGCTGGGCACCCTGGCACCCTGATGACAGGCCTGGATTGTCCGGGGCGGGGAGGGGTCCCTCCCACGTGCTCTGCAGGGAAGTGGCCTGGGGCCTGGCAGAAACAACAGCAGCTGGGCTTTATGGGATTCCCTGTGTCTGTGGCATGGCGTGGCTCTCATTAGCTCCTCACCCACTTCTGCGGAGAAGGAGTCTGGGGGTCCTCCCCTCCCCTGGTTTGTCACCTCTCCAGTCTCCCTGCCCCCAACCACTGGGCCTCACCCGGCACTGGTACCAGGCCTCTGCTTCGGCTTTGCTGCGGCTGGCGATGTCGTCATACTGCGCCTTGATCTCAGCGATGATGCCGTCCACGTCCAGCTCCCGGCTGTTGTCCATCTTCACAATGACCGAGGTCTCAGAGATCTGAGACTGGAGCAGGCAGATCTCCTGGGGGCAGGGCCCATGTGAGAAGGAGTGAGCTCTCTGAGCGTCCGGGGACAGGAGAAGGGGAGAACCCATTCTGACCTTCCCAGAGCAGAGTGCATACAACTCTGCTATGGCTGTTCTGGGCTTCAGTCACCAACTGACTCCTTGTCCCCACCCTCTAGTTGCCCAGAGCTTGGTGGAGACTTTCCCAGAGGGGCCTGTGAGCCATGGCCTGGATGATCCAACTTCTGTGAGTCTCACCGCCTGAGAACGTCTCTACAGTGCAGACCTCTTTCCATGCTTGCCCTGAAATGTACCCACCGGGCAGCCACTCTGCTGCCCTCTCGATCCCTTGGCTCCAGCCCTGACTAACCACCCAAGGTCAGGGCTGTGGGTACCTCCTCATACAGGCTTTTCAGGAAGTCGATCTCCTGCACGAGCGCCTCTGCGTTGGTCTCCAGGTCAGCCTTCATCAGGAAGGCTGTGTCCACGTCCTGCAACAGAGCAGGGACAGAATGTGACCTGGCTGGGCCACCTCCCAGGCAAGCTGGTGGCAGGGGGAAGGCGTGGGGCTCACCTTTCCTCACGGACACCCACGGGCAGCGAAGGGGTGATGGAGCCGAGGTGGGGAAAAAGGGTCCCTAGCCCTGGGACCCCAGGCCTGGGCCTGGCTTCCTGATGGGAAAGGATCTGAAGGGGGTGGGGCTTAAATGAGCCTTAGCAGCAGCCTCTCAGAGCCCACTTTGCAGAGCCTGGGCCTGGAAATACCTGGCTACCTGTCTGAGGAACCATCGCAATTGTTGTCGTATTTGACAAAAGCTTTTGAGCTTTTGTTTTGGTTTGGCGTTGGCATCTGTCCCATCTCCAGCTGCTTGGGCAGGGTTAGACGTGACTTTAACCCAGCTTCGGCCTGCATGAGTGGGGAAGTGGAGGCCAGGCCAATGGCTGGCCTTTTGCAAGGGGACAAAGTTGGGGGAGAGGAGGCCGGCCTTCCTCATTCTCAGAGTTAGTGGGGCTGGCACAGGAGTCTGAGGGGCGAAAAACCCTTTTTCAGAGTGGGTGGGCTGCAGACACGTTTGGACTGAGTTCAGGGCTAGGTGGCCTGGGGCAACGCAGGCCAGCTCAGGGGCTCTGCCTCTCTGAGCTTCCTCCTTACCTTCTTCAAGGCAACAAACTCATTCTCGACACAGGGACGCAGGGAGAGCTCCTCTTCGTATCTGATGGAAAAGGCAGGAAAAAATGCTTTAGTCGGGCTTGTGGATTTTGGAAGAGATCTTGGCATCAGGCCTTTGGGGGCAACTCTGCCTGTCACTGACTGAATGCCCTGGGGAGTGCCCAGGTCCAGCCCTGTCTTGGCAACTCTAGCTCCTCCACCCACTTGAGATGGATGAGTAGCCACTTTTCAAGTTTACTCTTCTCCCCATTCCTCAGGAACCTTCTCCCGCGATGAGTCCTCCCTGGGAGGTCCTCCTTAAGGCTACCTTCATTCTATCTTGCTGCTGAGGAGGTTCACTTCACCTAGTGGCCTCCCCTGGGAACGTAGAAGAAGGCTGTGCTGCTGGCCTAGCTGTTTTTTTCTGAGTCACTGAAATTCCCGGCTGACCCTGTGCATCCTCCTCGCTGGGAGGGTTCAGAGCCTGGCCTCTACCTGTGGTCCATTTGCAGAGGTAGCAATTATCCATCTTACCAGACCCACAGAGACAGCCAGGCTATTTCCTCAAGCTCCTTGGGGCTCCTCAGCCCACTCACCACTCCCCTAAGGCAGAGGGAATTGGTCAGGGGGTTCAGTTTGATAAGCAGCATCAATTCATTAAAAGCTTCTCTGCTTCATCATGTCCATCTCTCTTTTTTTCCAGCAGAACTGCTCCAGCAACGGCCCTGGACTCTGGAGCCTAGCCCCCTGGGTTTGAATTCTGGCTGTGTCCCGTGCAAGCTGTGGGCAAGTTGGGTAAGTGACTTGGCCTTTCTGCCTCATGATGCACAGCTTCGTCATCCATAGAATGAGGCTAACACTAGTTCTGCCTCACAGGGCTGTTGTGAGCTAACATGTCACATGCATTAATACCTGAAGAGCACTAGGACAGTGCTTGGTACAGGCTCTGTACTGTGAAAGTGTTTGCTATTATTCTTAAAATACCAGTTGGACCTCATCCTTCCCCGATTGTCTCACTTTTAAAAGCCAAAGTTCTCATCTTGAGCTGCAAATCCTGTCTCTTAATCTCACCTTGCTACTCACTCCTCAAGAAAGGCATTGCTTCTGCTGACAGGCTGGCCTCCAGCCCTCCCACAGCCTCACTGCATCTCACCTGTCACAGTCTGCTAGAGTTGTCCCCTTCACTTGGCAGGCCCTTCCTCTTTCTTGCCACCCATTCCTGTCCTTTCCCCATTTCCAAAATGGAGGATAATGCCATTGGAATGAGCCATTATCCTCCAAGGGCCAGAGCAAATCGCACCTCCTCCAGGAAGGCTTCCTGGACTCCTGCTCTTTCCCTTTCTTGGGATTCCTCTCCCTTCTTCTCTGTTTGTGTGTAGGTGCAGGTGGTCTGTGCACACTGGACTGGGAAAGAGTTAGCCTTTTTTCTTTCAATAGCACCCCCACTTTCTAGCACAGTGTCTGGCATTGAGTAGGCATGTGGTTGACACCTGCAGTGAGTGTCCCCAACACGGCTCCACTTCACTGACCCAAACCCTTATGACCTGTTGCTCTCAGTATATTTGCCCTGTTTCTCCTCAATAGAAAGACACCTGTTTCAACTTGCCTGCCTCTAACATGCACTCCCATAGGACACTGGACTGTCACAGGGCACTGGATTCCCATGGGGCACTGGATTCCCATAGGACACTGGATTCCCATGAGGCACTCGGCCCAGGACCTGGTGAGAAAATTTATCTGGGCCTCAGCCTCTTGCAAGCACTTAATTACCATATGCTTATCAACCACCTGCTCCAAGCTGTGAATCAGACCTGGAGCTCGTCCTCAGGGGGAGCAAGTGTGGCAGAAGACAAAACAGGAACCACAAAGAACTGGGAAGTGAGGCAGAAGGAGCTAGAGCCTGATATGCAGGGAAAGGGCAGAAGGGCTGTGCAGGAAGCCAGAGTTGGGGGTGAGAGAAAAGGTGGGCTGTGGTAGCTTGGACATGGAGCAGAGAGATGCTGAGAGGGGTGTGTCAGGCAGGAGAAGCATCAGGAACAAAAGCCAGGAGGGAAGAGGCCTGGGGATCTGTCTATGGAATAGGAAGTAGTTCAGGATCTACAAAGGCACAACAGGCAGTTTCAGCTGGAAGCTGGAGCTCCAGAAGCCACACATGAAAGAGCTTGTTTTACAGAGAGAGAGAGATCTGAGGGCCTTATTTAGGTGGAGTAGTGGGGAGAGAGATGGCAATACACAGTCTCAGAACTCCCACCATGTGCCAAGTGGGGTGCCCTGCTGACACCATCCCACCTAACTGTTCTGCCACCCAGTGAACTAAGTTTAGGCTTCCCATTTTATAAATGGGGAATCAGGGCCCAGACTGTTTCTGTCCCTTGCCCCAGGTCCACCAGTGGGGTGAAAGCAGCACTGACTCACTTTTTCTTGTAGCCCTCCAGTGCAGCCTGGAGGCTGCAGAGCTCTGACTCTAGCCTCACGCGGTCCCCGGACACACAGTCCAGTTGCCGCCGAAGGGCGCTGATATAGCCCTCGAAGATGGGCTCGATGTTGGTCTGGCAGCACCTCTGCTGCTGCATGAAGTTCCACTTGGTCTCCAGCAGCTTGTTCTTCTGCTCCAGGAAACGGACCTGCAGCCAAGAATGGAATGTCACCAGGCAGCAGAGATCCTGGGGACCATGACTTAGAGAGGGCAATGGAATGAGTTTGTGCCCTCTCTCCCAACACATGGCTACCAGTGCACTAGAATTTGCAAAAATCAGGGTCTCTGCATAGACTGGCATCTGAGGGCATGTGTGTCTGTGTCTCCCCTGCCTGGGAGAGCCTAGTGGACCCCTACCTTCCACTCAGAGGTTGCGTGTTGTAGTGGATGGTACTTCTCCAAGAGGCCTGGGCAAGTCCTGTTTCAGCACTGCCTGCCTGCCTCTCTCTATCCTCGTGACCTTGACCAAGACATCCTGTCCCTTCAAGCCTCACTTTGCTTCCCAAAGCTCCTACCTGGGACAGTGTATGGGAAGGGACTCTGTTAACTTCATACTAGTGTCAGAGGATGTGAAGCTTGGGGGTCGAGGCTTTCCTTTATGACAGCCTAGGGACACTCACGGGAAAAGACAGATCAAGGGACTCTAAGCTCTTTTCACCTACTGTGCTGCATCCTACATGGCTGTATCTGAAAAAAGTCCAGGTCCTAGTAATGTGGACAGCTGCTGGCCTCCTCCTCCCTTTTCGTAAAGTGGAAACTGAGATTAGGAGTTGAGTAAGTTCACCATGGCCACCCGGCTGGACATTGACTAAGGGAACGTGGTCTCCAGCCCTTGCTCTGGAATTTTCCACATCGTGCAGTGTCTGTCAAGAAAACTACAGAAGTATCATTGCCCTACTTCTGGTCAGTGGCTGCATCAACAGGAGGCTCCCAGCCTAACAGAAGGTGGTGTGATGTTGTTGCTAATTCGGGCCCATGTTTTTGGAATAAGTTTATAGCTAGAACTTAATAAGCTTTAGAAATAAAACTGCAAGTTTGACTAAACAAGTTCCTCTGTGAAGCACTTTGGCATATATTACCTCCTGTAATCTCCCACCGTCACTCCTCCCCTTCCTCACTGGGCAGCACCGTCCAAAGGCCAAGAGGTGAATGGCTTGCCTGGGGATTCCGGGTGTAGGAGTAGAGTCAATGCCAGTGGCCACGGCTCCTGACCTCTGGCCCAGGACTCTTGCCCCTAAACCTTAGGGTCACCAGAAACACCAGCTCAAACTGTGGAATGAATCCTCACCCCAAGAGCCTCCCTGGGGCGTGGGATGGACCCAGAGGCTGCTGAGGGATGGCAGGCCAGTTCAGCACCTTCTGAAGGCATGCCTTCCTAAGCAGCCTTTCAGTGGCTCTGGAGATGACAGATGTAAGACTTTCGTGACCGTCACCTTGTGACTCTAGCTCTGACTGTCCACTTTCCTCTCATCCCAGGCCTAAACTGATTGGAAATTCTGAGGTCACAGTGTCCATCCTCACCTTCAGGCTCAAGAGTTGTGACACAGCTCAGGCACACAGAAGGCGGTTCTACTGTTAAAGCCTCATCAGGAAGGTCATTTCTCTGCCTCTCTGGTCATTCCTTTCAGTATTGCTTTGGAAATTCCTCTTATAGTCTGACCTCAGGCAACCTTGGTGATTGGTGATTTTGTCAGATAATATTCAGAGAAAGATGATATATTTTTAAAAAGACAAGGAAGCAGAAATGTTTAGTGCAGAATCTGATCTAACTGGCTTTCAAAGGCTGGTGGTCGTGGAATGTGAGGGAGGCCACTGGATAAACTGAGGCCTCCTCAATGTCAGTCTCCTCCTGGTTCCCTTGGACCAGAGCAAGACCAGACCCCAGATCTGCAGTGGGTCCTCTCACAGCCCTGGGCCACTGCCCCCTTACCTTGTTGATGAAAGATGCGAAGCGGTTATTGAGGCATTTGATCTGCTCCTTCTCATCCCTCTTTACCCTCTGCACAGTCGGGTCTATCTCCAGTGCCAGTGGGACCAGCAGGCTCTCATTGATGGTGACAGGGGTGATGCAGGCAGAAGGCCCACAGGTGGCCCCCAGTCGGTACCCGAAGCCAGGCAGGGTACCTCCACACCTGGAGGCTACCCGGGGCCTCCCAAAGCCCACGTTGCACAGGCTCCGTGAGCCGAGGCAGCCCAGAGCTCGGAGGCCCCCACCACCCCCGGGCCGGCATGGCCCCTTGCTCACTGCATAGTGAGTGACCATCCGGGGCATGACAGCCGAGTATGAGCTGAAACTCTGACTGCCACACCTGGAGCCTGGCTGGAAGGAGTGGTACGACATGGCAGGAGAGAGAGGCAGAGAAATGGGGCCCTGGAGGAAAGAACGGGGGCAGGATGATCAAGTCAGGCTCAGCTTCCCCCCTTTTATCTGGTAGGGGGATGGAGGACTGAGCTGGGTCAAACCCCAAATCACCATTAAACTAGGTTTATGAGCTTGGGATATTGGCAGAGCTAAGTAGCAAGGTGGATAATTAGGGTAGCGAAGAGCAAAGAGAAGGGACCAATGGTCAGTGCTGGTGGGCCCTATAAAAATCCTATTTGTCCTCCTTCCTTGATTGTGGGGGTGATGAAAGGGGCCAACCAGACAGACATGTTCCATGTATCCAGTGGCTCAGCCTCAAGGAAAGGGAGAGTTGGGACTACGTCATTTTGTAGGAGGGGAGGCGTGCCATGAATTATACACCCTGGCTTCTCTGGGATTAGAGGGCAAGTTCCATATGCTTAAAGATGCTCTGGCTCTTTCCCCAAGGCTGCTCCTAGGCTTTTTTGCAGATCCTCAACCCAAGTGCCCTCTGTGGGCTCCTAGGTGAGTCAGGAAGTTCCCAGGAGGAAGGCTTTTGGGGTGGGAGAATCCTCCCTACAACAGGCCGGACCTTAACCCTCCTGAGCTCTGGCTCAGTGACCCACTGTCCCATGAGGGTCTTGAAGGTAGACAGACTCCAGGCATAGACACTTTTCTACAGGGCCCATCAGTCCACAAAGGCTGCAGGGAACTCAAGAGAAGAGGCCTGGTGCTTGAGAAGGGCAGAGGAAGGGACGCTCTCCTCAACACTTCTGGGGCCCCCAGAAGGCATGATTTCAGCATCAGGTCTCGGCTTCCATGTGGCTGTTCCTTTCCCCTTTTGCCCAACCCAGCCTGAGTGTCCCTGAGGTCAACAGAGCCAGCTTTGGCCTGAGGATGTCTCTGGGGAGAGTTGTTGCCCTTGGGAATTTTCAGGTGGAGGTGGGATTCAGGTTTTCTTTCCAGCTCAGGTCGCAGACACAGATCTTTGGAGATGTCTGAAGCCCCCGCCTCACTCTCTTTCCTCCTCTTTTCCATCAATTTCATCAGTGAAACTTTTGCCATGGCCAAATGGCCTTTCCCTTCCACACTGAGACTTATCACCAGGTCAAAATCAAACCAATAATAATAATAATAACAATAATAAACATTTATTGGGCATTTATTGTGTGTTGGGACCACTCCGTACTCTTTACATCCATGGTCTCATTTAATTCTCTGACCACACAATGAGGTAGTTACTATGCCACAGACAGGAAAATGGGGAGCACAGCAGTTAAGAGCAGCATCCCCAAGTCACACAGCTTGTGGCTGATCAGCTGGGAGTCCATCCTGTTCCTTTTGACTTCACCCTGCCATGCTGCTCCACAGCAGGGAAGCCGAGGTGAGGAATTGGGAATCTGCTGCCCATAAATGTTCTGTTGTCCCTGTCCCTCAGCCTTCCAACGTGTGGATTAGGAGACTGGAACTCAAAGGTTTCCTGAGCCTCAGAAATTCTTAGTCTCATTGTGACATTTCACACTCCCTGTCCCCTTTTTCATAGTCCTAACTGTGGGCCCCAGAGTAGTGGAGGAGGAGAGGTGCAAGGCGAGACCACAGGCCACGATGGGAGGCAGAAGGTTGGGTGAGGGGGTCCAATTGCAGGGTGTCAGGGGAAGAAGACCACACTCTTCCCTGGACTGAGTCCACAGAGGGGGCCCAGGATGGTGTGAATGTTGATGGAGACACTCAGAGGGCCCACCAGAGAGCAGATTCCCATTAGAGGGGGTGAGGGAGACAGTGAGCTGCACCGGAGGGCAGGGGTCACTGCAGCAGTGGACACAGCAGAGTCTCCCCACCATGTCCAGGCCAGAGGAGGGCCTCAGTGAGCATGTTGGGCTCCTGGAGCCCAGAACCAGAGCTCAGGAGCAGAGGGCAGGGCGGTTCCTTGGATTCATTGTGGGTGGAAGGCACCTGTTTCCTGAGCCCCCCGAGTCCAGGGTTGCCCTCTGAGTGTGAGCTAGGGCAGGACTCAGTCAAGACCTAGACAGTTTGGCGGCATTTTATGAAAGTGGGTTCAGGAACTAGGGGGCATAAGGGAGCAGGCAGTTGAGAAGGGTGTGATTTTCTTCTGGAGCAGTGAACTCCATCTTCACTTTGGCAGTGCAGTAGACAATCTCTACCTGCCTTTGGAATGCGTTTTGGCAGGTGTCTTGGGGGTTGATGACTCTTCAAATTAAATACAGAAACCACCCTTTGAAGGCCTCAAAGAAGAATCCCATGCCTACCTCACCCCCAATTCCACGCCAGCCTCCTCCTGTGTCCTTCTGGGGCTCAGCAATGTGTCCCCTCAGAGCGAGGAAAAACACCAAAGAAAGAGCCACCTCTCCTCTGAGTGCACTATCCTGGGCCTCTGCTGTGGGGTAGAGAATGTGGTGTCCTGGCTTAAGGAGCTTCAGTGTCAGCCACGGCTGAAGACACGGAACAGAGACGTTCAGAAGGAGGGAGATAGAAAAAGGGAGGTCAGAAGAGAAACAGCAGGCAATATTAATAGATTGTCAAATGGAAAGAGTGGGAGAGGAAGAAGGGTGAAAAATATAGGACAGGAGGAGAAAGGGGGGTTGAGAGAGAGGAGGTGCGTGGGGCAGCAGTGGGGAAAGGTAAGTAGAAAAAGAAGTGAGAGTGAAAGGTGAAAAGGGCAAGGTTAAAAGGAAGGAAAACTTTCCAGAAGAGAGATGTGTCTAGCACAAGAGAAGAAGAATAGTCCTGAGCCTGGAGGATTATTTTGCAGGAATCTCACAGGGCAGTTCCTAATGCAGGAGAATTAAAATAGGCTTTTCCTGGTGTATTTCTTGCAAACATTTTGGGCCAAGTGGCCTTCCCACACCCTCACATGAGCCTGCTTCCCTCCCACTCCTCTGTCATCAGGGCATTTCTGTTTAGGAACAGCAGGTCTAATATTGACTTAAATAAAGCAGACTTGACAGAAATTTGGCCATGAACTCTCATTCATTGCAGCCCTGGGCCATGGAGGGCTTTTGAGTTCTTGATAACATCATTCCATTATATTATGAATAAGCAAGAGTTGATCATATTTTGAAGGGTGTTGATTTCTCACTCAAATATCCTGCTGGTGGGAGTTGTCAGGGGACTTGGCTGGGGCCTGGGCAGGGGGAAGAAAGGAGGTGAGGAGGTGGCATGTGTGGCAGGGTTTGCAAGATGTGTCCTGGCCTGAGTGGGAAAACTGTTCCATCTGCAATGAGAAAGGTGTGTGGAAACTTGGGCCCACACTGCACTCAGTCTCTTTGGGGCACCGTGGTCAGTTCTGAGGTCCTGGGAAGGACTGCATAAGAGGCCTTGTCTTGTGGTGCTGTGGGTCTGACTTAGACAGGAGGGGAAAGACCCTACTGCACCCCCTACTCTGGAAGCTTCTTAAGGGCAAAGTGCTAGCCCAGGTCCTGGCACAGAGCAGTTGAGTCAACGTTGGTTGGAATGGATGCCTGTGGACCCTGCAGGACCCTGCAGAGATCGGGAGCAGGTGGGGTACCTCTGTGGGGACCTTCTGGAGGCAGAGGGATGGACAGGATGACCTCATAAGCCACTTCCTGCTCCCTGTACCTCCTGCTGTTGATTTTGTGTGTAGTATGTCAGTAAACATCAAGCCTTGGAGCTGGGAAGCTTGAGGGCTTGAGGGGAGTGGCAGCGGAGGCAGGGGGGGTGCATGGCTGCTGTGACTCTCCTTGGTGGGCCATCTCTTGGAGACAATGAATATGTTGGAGCTGCTGTGACTGCTGGTGGAGCTGATGCCACTGCTCCTGTTGTTGTGGCAGAGGCCACTGCTGTGGCCACCCCCACCCACACAGAGGACGCTGCCCCCACTGGAGCCTGTGGCCCCAGGGGAAGAGACCTCAGCTGTGGAGAGAGGGCTCAGGATATGTTGGCAGGTTCTTCCCATTTCCCACGACGCCCTTCCTGGGTGTGATCCCCATGCCTGCTCCCCTCCCGCAGTGCCTTGTTCCAGGCAACCCTCCCTTCCCTGAGAGCCTCGGGGAACGCCTGAGCCAGTGTGAGAGAGGGTGGGTGTGGACTCACCACCCCGTCACACGCTACCTTCTCATGAACCTCTGCACAGGGCATCGCCATACTCAAGGCACATTCACAGCTGTGACCATGTGGATCTCAACGGGGCTGAGAGGACACCATTACTACAATCACCCCCATTTTGTAGAGGAAAAAATGAGGTGCAAAGAGATCAAGTGGCATACCCAAGTCCACGCCCACCAGAAGCCAAGGCTTTTAGCTCCTGTGCTGGGTTCATTCCCCTGTCTTGTAGGCAGCTGTCACATTGGATGGAAGAGGAGGCCTTGTATTCTGGAAGGGAGCCATAGACTTCCTTTTCGAAAGAGGCCTGAAGGCCACCTGGACGAGCCTCCCCCAGTACCAGAACCCCTCAATGACATTGCCAAGATACAATTGTTCAGCTTCTGCTTCAATATTTTCAGCAACGGGAACTCCCTACTTGGATGCATCTTTGCAAGCCAGGTAAACATTTGGAAACATCTCATTGATTTCCCCTCTTGGCGTCCGTTTTTCCTGGTGAGGCATTCCTGCCCCTCTGATGAGTTGGTTCCAGGCTCTCCCCAATCCTGGCAGGCCAGCCTCTCTAATGTGATCTGACCCACATGGGTCTCAAGGGGATTCTACTCCCATGACCAGGACTCAATGCTCCCATTAATGCCGCCTATGATGCTGAGCTTTTACACACAGCCCCAGAGCCCTGGTGGGTCACTCGGTGAGGTCACTGCTGCTCTCCCTCCTGTGAGTTGAGGCCACGCCAGATCAGTCACTGTTCTATTTGTTGAATTCATATGCTTCAATTCTAAATATAGGTCTTTAAATTTAATCTGTTTAATAGCCTCTTATTTGTGTTAGTTTGAGTTCCTGACAGCACTAGCTGAGAAATCAGGCATTCAGACTGGGGACCCACGATTGTTTGAATAGTCTTGTCCTGTCACTGGGATCTTCTGGGACCAGCCCTGGGGGTGAGGGGTCACCTGCAGATTAATCGCCACAGTTTTTGTGGAGATTAAGCCAGAGTGAGGAGAAAGTTGTTGAGCTCCTTAGTGACATGGAATGTGCCCCTTTTGAGTTCTCTTGACCTCAGGGGGAAGAAGGGCACAAGAAGAGTCCCCATAGAGCCCCCAAGAGGGTCTTTGTGACATCCCTGCCCCTGCCTGCTCATCTTTGACCCACCAGACCCTCAAGAGTGATGCTCCCAGCTTCCATTGTGCCCCCCACTTTTCTACCATTCCAAGACATTGACTCACAGGTACTGACAGCTCTGACACCTTCAGTGAGTCTGTGACTGCTAGGGAGAGAAAGAGTCATTTTGTTTGCTGAGAGGTTAAGGGGCCCTGGGTTCTTGGTATTTAAAGTTATCAGCACAGAATGCTTACATGTATCAGGCACTGTGCTTGGCAAGCTCTTCCCTCAGCTTGTTAGCCTTGGGAAGCTCAAGTGCATCTGTGAGGAAAATCCAGGAGAGAGAACAAGTCACAAATACAGAGAGAAATGAGAAGAGGCAGCTGTGGTAGAGAGGTAGTGCGAGACCGTCAGCTTGCAGGGAAATTCCAGAGCCCCTGAGGCTTGTCCCAAGCATGATTGCATTTCTCACAGGACTTGGGAAGAAAGGGTCTTGCTTAGCGTCCCTTCCTTGACCCCTTTGACCCTCACCCCTGCCCTGGGTCCAACAGCTGTGAGAGGGGCTGCGACTGCAGGACGCCTTTAAGGGAGCAATTGCATTTTAACCCTGTTTCTGACCTGGGAGCTTCATCTGGAGGGCTGACACTGTGGGGCTCATGGGGCCTCTGTGGCATTGCTGTCGTGGTCTGGTGCATCTGTTTGGGTGGTAGTGGGAGGGGAGGGGTGGCCCACCTGCTCTTCAAGCCCTCCAGCAGCTTCCTGTAGGTGGCGATCTCAATGTCCGGGGCTAGCTTGACATACATTGGCTCCTGGTACCTGCACAGCTGCTGCGCCATGTCCTGCTTGGCCTTCTGCAGGGCTATCTCCAGCTCCACCAGCTTGTTCTTAGTGCCAGGTTCCCATGCTGCTTGGCATCAGCAGGCGATGGTGGCCTGGGGCATGGCACACTGCCAGGTGGCGATGAGAATGTGTGTGACATTGTTCATGGAGGATGCAGTAAGATCCTCTATGAACTTTAAGTTGAAAATATGAAAGAATTCCCTGAAGTGGATTTAATGCAAAGGAGGTTGGAGCTGCATCATCTTTAAAACTAAGATTGATTTCTGTCCCCCTTGGGTAGTTTGAGACTTAGCCAGAATGGAGAAAATGATGTTCTGAGGTCCTTTTCTTTTTTTTTTTTTGAGATGGAGTTTCACTCTGTCGCCCAGGTTGGAGTGCACTGGCACGATTTCTGCTCACTGCAACCTCCATCTCCCAGGTTCAAGCGATTCTCCTGCCTCAGCCTCCTGAGTAGCTGGGATTATAGGCGTGCACCACCACGCCTGGCTAATTTTTGTATTTTTAGTAGAGACGGGGTTTCACGCTGTTCGTCTGGCTGGTCTCGAACTCCTGACCTCAGGTGATCCGCCCGCTTCAGCCTCCCAAAGTGCTGGGATTACAGGCGTGAGTCACCACACCCAGCCCTCTGAGGTCCTTTTCAATGCTGAACTTTTCTGGATTGCGAGTAAGTAAAGCAAGCCAAAGTTTTGCCATTTACTCTTCCAGAAGAAAGTGCCTTTCTCGCATTCTTCAATCCAATCAAGTTGACAATATTAACCATTGCACTAGGTGAATGCATATTTATATTCCTGGAAGGCCACTCATCTGGGAGGCTTCTCTCTGCAGGGGCTGAGTGAGGCCCAGGCACAAGTCCACCTGGAGGCAGGAGCATGGATGGAAGGACACCTGGGAGCTCAGCCCTACCTGCTTCTACAAGTTATCAATCTCAGAGTGCAGCCTCTGCATTACCAGTTTATCTCAGAGATCTCCATCTTGGTGGTGTGGAGGTCATCCCGTGCAGGCTAGCAGAGTGCTGTAGCTCCTTGTACTAAGAGGGAGGAGAAGCAGACCTCGGATGGGGGATGCGTGCAGTGGGCAGGGACAGCCAGGCCAGGGAAGAGAAGGTTGTGGCTTCCCACAGCCCCATAGGCTTTCATGTGCGTCTGAGAGCCTCCCTGCTGGGCCGCCTCTGGCCCAATCAAATTCATCTGCATTTTCTCTTGACTCTGTCCCTCACTTTCTATGCCCACTGGCTTCACCCTACAGCTGGACAGCTGTGGCTGTGCTCTTTCTCTTCTTCCTATACCTGGTCTTTCTTCCCTTTCCCTCGACACCATGCATCTCACCCTCCCAAACTCAGCATCAGGTAGGTGCCAATCACTTTTCCTTTGTTCGTGTTTTCCTCGGCATTGCAAATTATCATCCCAACGACTCCCAGGGCAGAATGTTTGCTCTCATCTGGAAAATCCCATTCTGTGACTTAGATTAAGACTTTGCCCTCCAGCCCCTGGGCCCCAGCCAGTTCCGCCTTTCTTCTCTGGATCCTCCAGCCTCCTCCACAAGGGGTTAAACTTTCCTCTTGTCCCCACCCTCCCTCTCTGTTCCTCCTGTTGGCACTGATGGCTGGAACTGTCCAGCTGTCCCTTTTCTCTCTGATACAGGGCATTGGAGGTGTGTCCATCTTCCTCTTGGCAGAGGGACTGACCACCTCCTGCCTTTATCTGGCTGTTCCCCAGGTCCTGACATGCTTCCCCCAGGTAACATAGGGTGAGCCCCAAGCTGAACTCAGATCCCTTGACCCTATCAGACTGGGACATCTGAGAGGACATGGCTCTTATCTTGTTTGCCTTTGAAATCTCGGTTTTTTGTGCTTGTTTAATGAACTTGACCTTGATGTCTCACTTTGGTTTAGTACCAGAACTCAGCCTCAGCCCTGCTGTTGTTGGCGATGTCTTCATGCTGGGCCTTGACTTCAATGATGATGCTATCCAGGTCCAGGTTGCAGTTGTTTTCCATCAACAGGAGGACCATGGAGGTTTCAGAGATCTGGGCCTGAAGCTGAGCCAGCTTTTGTGGTTGGGTCCAAATGAGAGAGCTGAGGCAGAGTGTGCATGTGCATGTGTGTCCGTGTGTGTGTGTGCAAGTGTGCATGTGCGTTCGTATGTGCATGCGAGTGCATGTATGTGTGTGCATGCATGTGCGTGTGTGAGCATGTGTATGCATGTGTGTGTGGGGGCGTGTTTTGGGAGGCTGTGATCTGCCCCCTGGAACAGACCCTGGCATTGAGGGTCTTGCACGGTAGGGATGGAGTGGCCTGTGTAGGCTGAAAGGGCTGGGAAGAACATTAGGGAGGTCATTGAGTTTATAGCTGTTCTTTGTCATCAGCTCATCTGCGTGGAGGGAGCAGCAGCACATGTAACTCCAGCCAGCATTCTCCAGAAGCCACTCTGTTGTCACAGGAGCACACCATGTTGTGACCTGTCAGTATCACAGATGTCTCATGTTCTGAGAAAATACAGCCCTTCACACCAAATAAGGAAAATATCTTGTGAAAGAAAACTGAGTCAGAAGAAGCCAGAAAACTTGGCTACTTTCCAGTTGCGTTTCCCAATTTGGCTCCTCCCTGCTTCTCGGGGATAGGATGGGAAATGGAAATCAGCTGGAAATAGCAGAAAGGGCACCCAACTGACAAATTCCAGTCTTGTATCTGCCAATCACATTTAAATAGCATCCCAGATCTCAGCAAGGCTGATCATAATACTGGCCTCAAATGAATTTGTGAAGATTAAATGACATCCAGATAAGATGTTCTGGAAACAGTGAACCCACAATTAATTTGTTAATGGTCCATTTTCAGGATAATCTAACTCAGTGGTTCTCAAAATGTGACCTCAAACCAGCATCAGCATCAGCATCACTGGAAACTTGATTGAAATGCAACACTGTGGGCCCAGCCCAGACTTACTAAATCAGAATTGGTGTTTGGCAAGACTTCCAGAAGATTCTGATGCTCTTTAAAATTTGAGAATCAGTAGGCCAAAGCAGAAGTCTAAGTAAAAATATTCCTTTTCTCTCTTTATTGATGACTGATTCATACATTTCCCATTTCAACAAATTATTATTTTCTTATTGTGCTGCAGCTTGTTTTTCCCAAATAGTTTTTCCTGGCAGCAGATCTAGTTCAAAGGTCTTGTCCCACAGGCTTGCTGGCTGTGGGCTAGTTCAGAATTCAGAGCCAATATCACCCTGGTTGTCAGCACTGAAGAGAACAAGTAGAGAGGAGGCTGGTTATCCCCCTGTGGGTTGTAAGGTGGAATTGGAGCCCACCCAAACAATCAGAGCTGAAGCCCCAGGTCCTGGAACAATGTGACCAGCTTCTGTTGGGCATCACATGTGTGTGACCCTATGGGCATATCACCTGTCCTTACCAGGCCTACCTGGAGGCACTCCACTCACCCTACACCCCACCTCGACACTGCTGGCCCTATCTTCACCACTCTCCCCTCTGCCCCAGCCATACTGTCCTCCTCCTGGCATTCCTGGATCACACCCGGGGGCATTTATACTTCCCATTCCCTCTTGCTGGAGCACTGCCCCCACCCACCATGCCTTCCTGGCTGACATGCTCAATTCCTTCAAGTTTCTTGTCCAATATCACCCACCCACTGCCTATGATTGCTTTCTACTGTCATTTCTCTTCATTGCCTCTGTAGGGCCTGAAATAGTACAGTGATTTGATTATCTCTGTTGTGCCTTTCTCCTGCACTATACTGTAAGCTTCAAGAACTTACAGGCCCCGTTGTATTTGCTCAGCATTGTGCCTGCAGCTCTGTGGAGGACACAAACGGAGAACCAGGCAATTGTGTTGTTTGCGCCCAGAAGCACCTGAGGGCTCACTAATTGCCACTTGATTTGTGTAATTGCATCACCCTGCAGTTGCTCTAGGAAGAGCAGCAGGTAAATTTTGGCAGGGCAGGATGAGCCAAGTTGCTCAGAAAGTTCTATGGAAATCCATATTTTAATGACAGGTGGTCCATTTTTCTGCCTGCCCAACAGAACATGCTTGATCCAGATGGTTAAGGCTGAATTTTTCATCTCTCTTGACCTGCCAGCCGCTCTATGGAACCTCATTTTCTCCTGTGGTAGGGGAAGTGGCATCTGCCCTGCAATATGCATATGGGATAAGGAGCAGAGAGAAGACCAGGGAAGGAGCCCACAGGCTCTGTGCCCAGCTGAGGCTGTAAGACCCAGCCCCCAGCCCTCCTGTTGGAGGGGGCACCGGGCACTCTCACCGCCTTATAGAAAGTGCTCAGGAAGTTGGTTTCCTCCATCAGGGCATCCACTTTGGCCTCCAGCCCCACTTTGTTTATGTAGACAGCATCCATGTCCCACAGAACATGCTATCACTCTGGGCCTTACCCTTCCAGGGATAACCAGCCCCCTCTGTCTGTGAATTAGGTGGGAGAACTTCAGTTCCCAAGGACAGAGCATCTGTCTACTCCAGGCCATGGAGTAGAACTTAGAACTTGGAAAGGAGGGAGGGAGTAGAACTTCCAAACTCTGTGAAGACCAGGGCCTTCAGGGGTGCCCACCTGCTCATCAGCTCTGGTGCCACATTGAAAGGTCTCCTGCATCACCTCACATTGTGAGGACAACCCTGTTCTGGCCCTGGCCACCAAGCAGGAAGGCCCAGGACTCCGTGGAGCTGCTTCTGGGCTGCCCCGTCCTCCTGAGCCTGACTGGGTGCCTAGAGACCCAGCCCAGGACAAGGCCCATTTTGCTTCCCCTGTCTCCACACTGGACTCCACACGGCGGGGGCTGGTATTGGGATTTGCAGCTCAGACTTTGGAGTCCTGGGTCCTGACTCACTCCTGATTACCTAGGTAGCCTTGGGCAAGTGTCTTTACCTCTCTGAATTGCAGTTTTCCCACTGTTAAAGTAAGACCTACTTCTAGGCTTGCTGTGCAAATTAAATAAGGCCTTGTATGAGGCCACTGGGAGCTGGGCAGGAGGAACTCTGTCCACTCATCTTGAGCACCACAAACTCATTCTCTGCCTCAGTGCACCTGTTGAGTTCTTCTTCATACCTGTGGGAAGGATCAAGAAGTGGTTTGGGGTTGGATTGGGTGCTGGTAGTGAGGTCAGAGCAGTAGGGTGGAGGTGGACAGGCAATGGTGGGTCTGCAGAGCAGCCTTAGCAAATGCTCCACTGTAGCCTGGCTCTCCTATGACACACATGGCCCCAAATCCCAAATCAAATAAACCACCAAACACAACCCAAACCCAAAACAACAAAACAGATCCCCTCTCAGTCTACTTGAGGTTTCTTTTCTCACAGCTCAGCTCCTTGGAGTATTTGGGTCCCATAAAGGGGCATATACATTTCCTTTTTTTTTTCTTTTTTTTTTTTTATGGTCTTGCCCCAACCCAGGGCAGGGAGGAGAGGAACAGGGAGAAAGGTCAGAGGCCGGCAGCCCCTCACTGTACAACACCCGCATTTCCCTCACTCTGTTCAGGCACACTGAACTGTGGCCTAAGGAGCAGAGACTTCAGGACCATAGGAACCCTCTCCCCCAAAGGTTTCTCATTCTTCAACTTACCTGTAGGCAGCAACCCCACCCTGTCTGTCCCCCAGGGGCATGTGGAGGTGCCTCCTGCTCACTGATCTCTGGGAAGGAAGTTTTGCTTCTGTTCCAGGTGACCCATTCCCCACCCAACCTACTTGGGTGC
Source organism: Pan paniscus (assembly GCF_029289425.2). Lineage (NCBI taxonomy): Eukaryota > Metazoa > Chordata > Mammalia > Primates > Hominidae > Pan > Pan paniscus. The sequence goes on along the minus strand of NC_073259.2, from coordinate 41,777,211 downwards.
ATCAGCACACCCCACCCTCGTGGTGCTAGACAGCTGTGGTTTTGATCTCAGCTGCTCTGCCCATCAGCCATATGACCTCTCAGAGGATCTTTCTCTACTATGTAATGGAAAGTTGTCATTCTTTTAAAACCACAGAGTCCCATCACACATGACTTACATGAAGCAGGATCTTCCTGGCTTTCATATTTCCTCTGCTGCTCTATAGGATCTGAGAAAATCTCTTGCTTGCCATTGAAATTTCAGTATTGTGCTTTCTCTCAGTGTTCTCTGGGAAGAGCAATTTGGTTTTCCTCATCGTTTCTTTGAGTTGCCTTTTAATGAACTCTGAATGTCTCTTCTTCACCTAACTCCATACAACTGTCCTCGTCTTCCATGTGGCCCAGCTCACAGTCCCTCTGCTGAAGGGCAAGCATCGCCTGGCCCTGCACAGGCCACTTTGATACCACAGGAACACTGCCTGGTCGTTGACTAGGAACACACTCTTCAACAGATGCCCTACCATATCCCTCCCCTGTGCCTTCTTCCTTTTCAACGCTAAGCTTTAGCCTTTTCCTCCAGGAAGTCTTCTTGTATTGAAACACTGTTAGTCCACGCTTGCATACATGTTATAAATTACCCATCTGCACTTGCTTCTCTTGTCTGCGTCTGTATCACTACACGTACCTAATCATAAATACAATAAACATAGCTAACACTTATTAACAACTTAATATGTGCCAGGCACTGTGAACCCTACCAAGCACCTTACATGCAAGTTTTGATTTAATAATCTCAATGCTCTTGTGAGGTGGGCACTATTGATGTCTCTTTTAACAGATAAAGAACCTGGGGCTTAGAGAGATTAAATAGTTTTCTTAAGGTCATTCAGCCATTAAGTGGTTGAGCCAAGATCCTAAAACCACTGACTCTGAAGTCTATAGTGCTATCCAGGAGAACTTTCCACGATAACAGAATTGCTCTGTATCTGTGTTCATTACAGGATCCATTAGCCATGTGTGGCCATTGAACACCTGAAATGTGGCAAGTGTGACTGAGGAACTGAATTTTAAATTTTATTTAATTTTAATTAATTTAAACTTAAATAGTCATCTGTGGCCACTGGCTCCTGGCTACTATGTTGGACAGCACAACTCTAAAACCTGAACTTGTGCTACAGTATACAAACAGTGTTAACCAAAACTCATGATCCAGTTACTAATTTTGGTTAGACCAAGAGAATTAAAAATAATTAGAACCAGAAAAATAAGAAATAAAAATAAGTAAAAACAATAAAATCAAGAAATTTGTATCTGCAGGCATGAGCATTTGAGCATCTCATTACGTTTAGTGGTGTGTGTGTGTGTGTGTGTGTGTGTGTGTGGTCCTGGGAGAAGGCAGCAAATGTGTCCTTTCTTTTTTGTTCTCCAGCCTCTTGGCCTGGATTAGAGTGAATATGTGAACACTGTGCAAATTAGCAGTGAGATTTAGTTGCATTCATGTGAGAGTGAGATTCTATGGGATTCATTCTTAACTCCTGAGTTGCCACTTTGTGTCATCTTTGGTATGCTATCTCAGAGCCTTACTTTCCTTATCTGCAGAGTTTGAAGAATGCTGTGTGTATCATGCTTTTTGTACCTATGTTAGGTATCATCATCTACAATCCCAGCCCTTCACTAAAGCCTCAGCATTCTTGACCACAGGGTGGGTCCCAGCTCTCTTGACACTTTTATGTTTACTTCTGATTCCACCTCTGTGCCCTAAGTGTGTTCCATTTCCCCACTAGACTGGACATTTCTGGAGAGCAGAGGCTGTTTCTCCTGCCCCCTCTGACCTCCCCTGGAGCCCCAGGGCAGGACCCTGGCCCAGGCACTGGCTGACCGTCTGCTCACTTGTTCTTGAAATCCCCTACTACGTCCTGGATGTTCTTTAACTCCACATCCAACCTCACCTACCCTCCACCCAGGCAGTCCAGCTGCTGCTTCATGTTGTTGATGTGGACATCAAACATGGGCTCAAAATTGGCCCTGGTGGTTTTTTGGTCTTGCAGGAAGCTCCATTTAGTCTCCAGGACTTTGTTCTCCTGTTCCAGAAACCACACCTGCCCCAGTCAGAGGTAAGAGACTGAGAGAGCTTCCATGCAGGAGCCTCCCAGAGGGCTCTGGGATATGGGATCCCTAACAGTGCAGGGAGGCTCTGCACAACATGGATCTCAGAGTCCAGGTGGCAGTCTCTTCCTCCTCTTCCTCAGCCTGGAAGGAACCTGGAACATAGAGAGCCAAGCAGATGTTGGTGCAATGGGCTTGGGGGACAAATGGTTTTGTTTGGAGAGGGGAGAAGCAGGAAGAATCAGAGGGGCTGGCACCAACCAGGTGCATGTGTGATAATTCAAGAAAAGAACACGCCACCATCATATTACTGGGTGAAGTTTTGAATTCCATTAAATGGGCAGGAGGTTCTTGGCAGAAAGTTTAATATGTCCATTTTCTTTCTGACATGATCTCTCTAGACCTAGAATCTGGACTCAGTTGTCCATATACTCTGGGAATGCTGCAATGGGTCACACTGGAGTTGCACTGTGAGGACGCAGGTATGTCCCCAGCCATGTCCATCATGAGCTGTGTGGCCTAGGGCCAGCCCCCACACCCCTTCCTCTGTCTGCTCTCTCGAGTCCTTTGTGGTCTTGTGCAGCCAATTTGGGTTTCTTGAATAACCCTTATCTCACCTCAGCATGGAAGACAGACTTGGGAAATACACACAATTTTTCCCCTTAAACAAAGCCCCCAGGACAAAATCTGGGGATTGGAGTCTGGAGCAGACTTGGAGCAGGCCTGGGGGTTTCTGGGCCCCCTACCCACCCAGGCTCTCAGCCACACATTGTGGACACTCCTGTAGCCTCTCATCTGAACTCCCTTCTCTATTCCCAGGTCTTGGGCTCTGAACCCAAAGTCACTAAATTATGCTCCTCCCATTCTGTTCACTTATGATTTCTAAAAATTCATTTATTGGAGATTCAGTCTGTGCCACACCACACGACAGGTCAGCCGCAAGCATGTTTTCATTTAATTCTCATAATAACTTTGTGAGGGTGGATGATAAAAATAAGGACAATTCTGAATATTTTTTGAGCAGCCACTATGGGTAGCTGGTTTCCATGTATCTTCTTTAATCTGAAATAGCACTACAGGGGTTGCTGTTAAGATCCTTGTTTGACAAAGGAGGCCGATTGAGACACAGTGTAGTTAGGCACCTTTGTTGAGGTCACATAGCTAGTGAGCACTGGGGCCATTGTCAGAACCCTGACTCCTGGTCCCATGCCCTGAATCATTGCACCCCACACAGTTGGGAAGATCAGGCTCAGAGATGAGAGCCAGCTTGGCCAGTGGAGAAAGCCTGAGAATGTCACTCCAAATTCCTGTCCCTCCACTTCTCTCCTCTCTTGGTCTGAACTCGCCCTCACCCCAACACCAGGGATTTCACAATTGTTCTCAGTGTCATTTCTCTCCTTCCTGCCGTCCTCCCTCTCCCATCCATTCCAAATTTTAGCCCCTGGTTTTACACTCATCTTCCCTCCTGATTCACGGCCTCCCTCTCCCCCGACTTCACTTCCTGCTCCTTCACCCTGGACAAGGGTGTTTTAGAACCCCGTCCCAAGTAGCTCACATCAGTTCCTGAGCATTGAACTCACTCTCTCCAAGCCCACATCGACTGCCCCACTCTGGGTGAGCCCACTGGGCTATGCCCCAGCTCAGGCCTGATGGGAGGGGTCCAGGAGACTGTAAACTCAGGAATGTGGGAGCTTACTGGATATCTCACTGCTGCCTGCAATTGTGGGCTAAATGGCTCCTCTCCTTGGTGAAAGCGTTGCTCCCAGGGCTGCCTTTTAATTCCTCTTCGTGGCCTGTTATTTCTCTGCTGGGTCTGCAAGTTTGAAACTGTCAGGGAACAATCAGCCCCTCTGCTGGGCTGCCCACCCGGCGTCAGTATTCTGGAATACTGGTTTGGAATGGGGACGGCACTAACAGAGCAGGGAGGCCGGTCTGGGCTTCTCCCAGCAGCTCCGGCTTCCCAAACAAGGCATGCCAAGGAGAGGAAAAAGGAAGTCTGGCCAGCCCTGCACTCCCTGCACCTCTGCAGGCCGCCCTCCCTTCCTCCCAGCCAGCTTTCTTAGCTCAGAGGGAAGGGGCAAGGGCTGATGCCTCTGAGCACTGCTTGTGTGATCCCCATGCTGGGAGCAGGCCTGGGAGAGGAGGAGAATTGCTTTGGGTCAGTCACCATTCCAAACAGAGGGCCAGACACCAAACAGGTGACACATGCATTTAATAGACACATTCCAGGGAGGGAACAGAGGGAGCACTCACTCCCAGCAGGCCACTTATAAACACTATGAGACAGGTGGTTGACAACCTGGCATTGAGAGACTCCCCAGCCTCTGCATCTGGAGGGAGGGAGGGAGGTGGAGCTGGAGGAGGACTTTCCAGCTGCCCGGGCCTCGCAAGATAGGCTGAATGAGAGCCTTGGGAGAGAGCAGGCTTTGGTTTCACATGTGTAACAGACGGGTGCTGCTGGCAGTCTGGGCACGGTCAGGAGGGAGAGGTTGGCTTAGGCCTGGGAATGGGTGTAGCCAGTACTCCAGGCTCCCAGCAGCACAGGTGCACCTTACAAGGAGAGAGGAAGGAGGAGGACCCTGGTGTCCAGGTGTGACTGCAAACAGGCCTCAAGGCAGGGGAGAGGGAGCCATGGGGCTCTCTTAGTGCATGTAGCTCTTCTGGCTGGAGGATGTGGTGGAGACAAACTTGACGCTAGAACCACTGCCCCCTAGGCCCTGGTTGCTGGTGGCACTGAATCCAGAACCTCCCAGGCCTGCACCCAGGCTATGCCCACCACTGGTGGTGAAGGAGTAGCCGCTGCCCCCACCGAGGCCCAGGTTTCCACCTCCAATGCTGCTGCCGCGTCCATAGCCACTGGAAAGAGTGGAGGTGACCACAGCTGCCGGGAAGAGAGGAGGTGTGGTCAGATCAAGTGCAAGCGAGAAGACAGCTGGGAGTGTCAGGGCCTGTGCCCTGGAGTCCTTGGGTGGGGAGGGGGTGGTCTCGTCAGCCAGCAGTTTGCCTCCTTCCAACGTCCCCTGCTTAGTGAGATCACTGCCTGTGTTCCTGAGCTGCAGCTCCAGGCAGCCTCTTAGGCTGGAATGGCTTCCTCCTCCCCTTCCAGAACCTACTGGAGCCCTCTCCTCCTGGAAGCAGCTCCAGTCCACCTGCTTTCCCTTTGATCCTCCTGCTGTGCCGTCTGGGTCTGTCTCCCTGTCTGAGCCTGACTCCAAAGTTTCTCTTCCTTCTGGATGCTTATGGGGGGAGGGGCACACTCCTCTTCCCTCAGCGTCTCCCAGCCCCACACTCAGAATCCCAGGGTGGAGGCTGGAATATTCTTGATGGATCAAGTGACAGATTAACCTGTTGGCCAGTGAACTCTGCCCCCGTTCTCCTCCCAACCTATTCTTCTCCTAATTTATAACTCATCCCCTTACACATTCTAGCACCCTACTTTGGGTCCTGCAGAAGGAAAATCAAATTTAAAAAAATAGACTCCGTTATAGGATGAATTGTGTCCTTCAAAAACCTATGGTGAAGTGTTAACACCAGTATCCGTGAATGCAACCTTATTTGGAAATGGGATCGTTGCAGGTATAACCAAGTTAAGATAAAGTCTGTAGGGTGGGCCCTGATCTAACATGACTGGTGTCCATACAGAAAGAAGGAAGACATTCATCTGATGCCACAGACACACAGGGACACGGTCATACAATCACAGAAACAGACAGTGGAGGGATGCAGCCACAAGCCAAGGAACACCGAGGATGGATGGCCACCGCCAGAGCTAGGAGGAGGCTGGAGGGGGGCTGGGCTGCCCATGCTGCCTCCGTGTTCCAGAACACCATCTGGTTTGGACAGGGGATAGTGCCACTCTGCATGATATACAGAGCAGGAGGCTGGCCCAGGCTCCAAGTTTCAGAGGGACCAGGGCCCTGCTAACCCTTAATTTCAGCCTCCGGAACTGTGAGACAAGACATTTCTGTTGCTTTAAACCACCTGACTGGTGGTACTTTGTTGCAGCAGCCCTGGAAAACTAATACAGACAATTAGGTGTTTTCAAGAGAAAAGGAGCTTCAAGGTTATGCTTGAAGGCCTGTCCCCAAAATTAGCTTTGAGGGTCTCTGGCACCACTAGACAAGGACATCAGGGAAGAAGGACACCTGGGTGGTTCAGAGGGCTCTGCCTTCTAGACTCATTGGCTAATATAATGAATTGCCCTTATGAATGCCCATCAAGAAAACCAAACTCAAACTCACTTGTAGAGGGTGAGTTGTAAGAGTCATATCTGTTGCCCTTGTGATGCCAGCACTGAGCTCTGCGAATGACCACTTCTTCTCTCACCAGCACAGGGCCATGCCAGCTTGTTAATACCTCTCCTGTTTTAGAGCTACTGTACCCAACTGCCATATTTTATGCTGCCCTTACTGCCTTGAAAACCCTTGGCATCCTTCTGCAGTTATACTCGGCAGAGTTGAGCCAAGCAGTGGAGCTTCTTCTCAAACTGTTCAGGAGAGAAGCTGCCTAGTTTGCAATGCTCTTGTCCACAGCATGAAGGCTCCCTTCAAAGGTCCAAGCCAGACCAGGAATTTTCATAAATCCCGTCTACATCAAGTGCTCACCTCTGTGCTAGGCTTGCAGCCCCAACAAAAAGGCAGGGAATTCTGGGAGGTAGGAGATGTGGCCAGGATCTTTTAAACCCACTCAGAACAATGACATCAAACCTCTCATCACCCCTTCTGTGACACCCTCACTCTCAAAGAGGAAAGAACTGTGACATTAAAGACTCCTAATATGGCTTGCTTTTTAAGGGACCCAAAACCTCAAACCTTCTCCAAATGAACGCTGTCTGTGAGATCCCGTCTAACCCGTCATATCTTCACCCTCTGGCAAGCCCACCACATCCCCATCCCCTCTACCACACACACTCCAAATGGCCCAAGAAGTATGTCATACTCACAAATGTTAACTGGAGAAACTCCCTCTCCACTCAACCTGATTGGGAAGAGCAGGGAGAAGGAAGGTTACCAATGTGGCCAGCAGCTTACGGGCCTTTGCAATGACACTTTTGTAATTGTTGACAAAGCATTTAAACATACTTTATTATTTTTATTGCAGAAGTAATACAGGTTGAAATTATTTGAGAACTAGTAGTATTAAAGATAATATTAATAATCTAATGAATAAAATAAGGTGGAGTTTGAGGTTCACAGGAGCAAAATCTATAATCTCAGTAATACAATTTTTGGTTTAAACTAGTTAGATGCCTTAAGGAAATTAAAAGTAATCATATACTGGCATCAACTGGAAAGAAGGGCCTGTCCTATAATAAGATTTGTCTCTCAACAAGGGACCATTGTCATGCACTGAGCAGGGCTGAGCTTATTGTATATAAGTGTGGAGAGGCGTCTGAATCATAAAAATAACAATAGTAATATCAGTTTATTATTATGTTAGCAACCAAGTAACTTTGCTTTAGCATCTTCAGGACAGAACTGGCATTCATTCATAAACACATACTGAGAAACTTAACAAGAGGTAACAGCTGTTGAGTACCTGTTACTTATATCACACCACTTAGTTCTCTCAACAACCCCATGAGGTAGGTATTATTTGCTCACTTTTATAGAGGGAGAAATGGAAGCTCAGACAAGTTAACTAACTTGCCCATAGTCACAAAGCTGGATTTGAAGGCAGATTCATCTGACACCAAAGCCTATGTCTTTGGCCATGAAACTGAATGATAGCTAACATTTATCGAACACGCTGTGTACCATGCATTGTTCTAACAGCTTTGTGTGTATTCCCTTATTTTAACCCTTTTAATAAAGTGAGAGTTTAGAACTATTGTTATTCACATTTTATTGGATGAGAACACTGAGAGGTGGAGAGGTTAAGTATCTGCTCTTGGCTACACAGCTCCTAACTGGCAGAGCACAAAGCTCCCATGAAGCTTTGTGGATCATGTAATCTGACCTTTTCATTTTATCATTGAAGAAATTGAGGGCCAGAGAAGGGAGACTGACTTTCCCAAGGTTATGTAGCTACTTAGTGTTAGATCTGTAAGCCCAAATCCTAGGACTGTTTGTTCTCAGCCCATGGCCTTTTAGACCACATTTCGAGAGCTGCCATGTAACCAAATGTCTCCTTTGGTAGAATTCAGTTACTTAGACCTGATCAGGTTTTAGGTTTCTATGGGGATGCTAACTGTAGTTGCACCTCAAATGATTTACTAGCCTGGAAGGAAATTAAAATTATTTTTTTGCCATAGCCCAACTCTGAACTGCATTTTCTTCCAGGAGAAGAAGGGGCTGCAACAGCCCGAGCCCCTAGGAATGCCCAGGAAGCTGGGGTGAGCTCAACTTGCTTTGAGGATGAAGTTGGTGCATCTGCCTCACCTGCACTCCTCGCCTTCCAGCAGCTTGCGGTAGGTGGCGATCTCCACGTCCAGGGCCAGCTTGATGTTCATCAGCTCCTGGTACTCACGCAGGAGCCGAGCCATGTCCTGCTTGGCCTTCTGCAGGGCCTCCTCAAGGTCCACCAGCTTGGCCCGTGCATCCTTGAGAGCCAGTTCTCCCCGCTGCTCTGCATCAGCAATGGCCGTTTGCAAGCTGGAGCACTGTAAGTACAGGAGGAAGCCATGAGTCCTGCTGACAGCCCATGGAGGTGTGGTGCTTCTTGGGGAGGAGTTCTTAAAGATGGCAGAAAGGCCCAGAAGAAATGAGCATTTGAGGAGCTCTTGGCCCTGCCAAATCTTTACCTGCTTCTTGACGCTGTCAATCTCAGCTCTCAGCCTCTGGATCATGCGGTTCATTTCAGAGATCTCTTGTTTGGTGTTTCGAAGGTCATCCCCATGTCTGCCTGCGGTGACCTGCAGCTCCTCGTACTGAGAGAACCAGAGCAAACCCAGTCACTGAGTCAAATGCCTGGCCCAGGCACTGGCTGTGCACACAGACCCACCCTGGGTGCCACAAGCAGGCTCATTCATTCCTGGTCATTCACTCATTCCCCCTGAAGCTTACAGTTTATTGGGGGACATAGACATTAACTGAATTAGCATATTATCAAATGTATAGTTCCACACTAAGATCAGTGCCCTTAGGAAATGAACAGGGTCCTGGGAGAGTGTAATGAAGGAATCTGACCTAGATTTGGAAGTGGGAAGTGGTGGTCAGAGAAGTCTCTCCAGAGATGGAGATGCTTGAACTGTGGTCTGAAGGATGAGAAGGAGGGACCTAAGTGACCAGTTGTGGGGGAGAATATTCCAGACAAAGGAAACAGCTTGCATGAAGACCCTGGGTGAGGGAAGGAACATGGTGAGTTCTAGGAGTGAGACGGTGATTTGGTCACGGTCCCTGGGGAGTTCCTGGTCACAGAGCGTGCATCCAGACCAATTGTGCCCATGAATTTTGGTAGCCCTCCAAACACCAATGCTGGGGAAACAGGGAGGAGATATGGGGGAATGGTGTGGGATGGTGCAGAGGCTGTGGAAGGCACAATTTTGAAGACTTTGTAAAAGTATTCCCAATCTCAGGTAGTTCTCAATCTAATGGTGCATATCCAGGACATGTGAATTTAAGAGCAATAATTACACCCTGTCTCCTCCAGCAGACTGAAGTGAAACCTACACCCTTCCCTGACAAAAGGAGATCCCCTGCCAGAGTCAAGATCTGTGGGGTTCTTGAAAGTGCTGAATAGCTCAGGTTCCCGCTTCTAGGTATACACGATTAAATGGAGCAACAACCCAACAACATGAGGAATCGTTTGCTATCGATTTCAACCACTTCACCTTGGGGTTAAGTGCATCACATTTCCTTTCACCGTCAAGGCGCTGCCTCTGCCCTGTGGACCCCTGATCCCTGCTACCCACCTTCCTTTCCACCACACTCCTGACCAGAAGGGATGAGGCAATGTATGGAGCAGGGAAAGAGTAGGAACCAGCTCGTAGGTGAGAAGCTGCCCCAAGAGGGGTCTGGATTTGACAGAGAGCTGGTATCATGGGTCAATTGTACCCCGCAAAGCCAAACTTCTTTGCGGCTGTCTGAGCTCTGGGCAGTAGCTGTTTGTGTTTATCCCAGCCTTCCTTTTCCTGACATAAACTCCCTTGCTTGTTCTTGCCTGCCAGCTCCTTGTTCAGCCTTAAACCTCTCCCCACTCCTCGGCAATCTTTTGTCCCTCATGGCTTCCCAACTGGACAAAGCCCCCACGTCTTCCTGGAAGCTTTTTATTCATGCTATCTTTTCCCTTCCATG